>NC_140076.1:5476695-6034077 GCF_964194135.1 Talpa europaea
TGCCCTCCTCCATGAAGGCCTTCCAGGCTCTCGGGCAGTTTTTGTCACCTTCTCGGGCACCCCCATGATAGTCTCTTTCTCTATGGGTACTTGAAGGGGTGAACGGGAGTGATGGTTTCCAAACTTAGAACTTGGCTTTACAATAAACACTGCCATCCCACCCTGTTCCCTGGCACCAGGAGGATCCTAAATATAACAGTGCTGGATGAATAAAAGAATGAGGGAGCAAGCATCACAGACCACCTTGGGGGGGACGAGAGGAAGCACACGAAGGCTGGCTGGGAGGGAGAAAGGCAGAGCTTGGCCGGGGTCAATGGAGGGGGTGTGGGCTGTAGGTTGGCCTATGCCTGCGCTTTCGGGACGACTCATCTTGCCCCGGATTGTCCCTGGGCCAGGAAAGAGGATCACTCGGTGGGCCTGCTGTGTTTGTGTGTTCTCATCTCACCCCTTTCCTGCCCCCAGTCTTCCTTGCCCACTGTTTTCCATGCCTGCCAGGCAGCCCCCAGAGCCCCTTCTTGCTATCCAAACCTGGAGGCCGGATGAGCAGGAGTCAGACAAATCTGAACAGGTTGAAAGGTCTTTTCCCAGACACCCTGAGCTCATTTCTCCTTCTGCTGTCTCCGAAGTGCCAAGGCAGCAATTCAGATCTCAAATGCCCCGAGCAGGGTGCAGCCAAGTTCTTTATTGCACAGAAAGAATTTGTTATGCGGGGATTCTTTGGCCTGAAGGATGGTGTGATGTCCTTATGTCACGTGGTGTCCCAGCCTGACCGGTGCTTGGAGGCAGGGGAGCTGCCTTGCTGCCTATTTACCCAGAGAAACACTGAGGGGGGCTGAGGTCAGGGAGAGGTCACCCACAGATTCTAGTCCTACTTCTGCCTACTGCAGTTTATTGAGTGTCAACAAAATAAGTCCCGGAGAAATCAAGTCATTTGTCCAAGGTCTCCTGACCGGAAGTGGCAGAACTCCCAGGCCTGACTTCAGAGACCCCTGGTACGAGGCCACACTGCCTCTGCCTGGCCCAGCCATGGCAGGGACACAGGCTCCAGCTCCCAGCCCCTCCAGGGGCTTTGTGTGATTTCGGCAGGACTGAGCCGAGATGGAAGAAAATGACAGTCTGGGGCAGACGTTCTTGAATCCCCGCAGAGAGTCCGAGGCTTCCTGCTCAGCTGAATTCCGCGCCTGGTGGAGGCAGAGGAGAGTGGTTTGCCGCTCTGGTTGTGGGGCTTATCTTCTGAAACTCTCTAGTGAGCCTGGAAACCTGTGAACTAGAGGAGGAGAAAGGAAGATAAAAGAGAGAAAGGATTAACATCTCCCGCGCTCTGAAGAGCCCCTCCTGCAAGCAGCTTGCGATCTCTCTATTAGACGCCTGCCAACCTCCAGCTCTGGTGGGAAGACAGGCCGCCCCTCCTCACCTCCAGCCTGAGTCACTGAGACAGCAGCATATCCAAGGCATGCAGGAGGAAGGACCGGGTATGTTGGGGAAGTGGCAAAACACAGATTTAAATAAAAATCAGCGTGGAAGTGTAGGGAAGATGTGGCTCCAGCGTGAGATAGGCCTGGCCCTGCCCTCCCCCCAACCCCACCCCATTTAGTTACTGTGATGTGGTGACTAATAAGAAAGACATATATTCGGGCATTCGGATGGCTAGAATATATTTCTCATATGTATTTGGTCTTTATCCACAGTTCTTGGCTCAGCTCCCAAAAACCTTGAGATTTCCTAAGTGTCGCGAGTGATAAAGGTGTCTTTGGTTATGTGAATGAGTTGACTTTAGAAGGCACCTAAGGGTGAGGGCTGGTGGCCAAGAGACCCAACCATGATATTAATGTTCCACCCCAGATCTGGGGAAGGGAGGGGCCTGGAGGTTGAGTTCATTGTCAGTGGCCAATGAGTGAATCAGCCATGCCTGCGTAACAAAGCCTCCATAAGACCCCAAAGGAGGAGCTTTGGAGAGCTTCTGGGTTGGTAAACACCTGGGAATTTAGGGAGGACGGTGCACCCGGCGAAGGTGCACCCTTCCCCTCCACCCTGTCCTCCTCTTCTCTTCCATCTGGCTGTTCCTGAGTTACATCCTTTGTACTAAATCAATGATCTTGTAAGAAAATGGTTTCCTGAGTTCTGTGAGCCACTCATCAAACCTAAGGAGGGGGCCTCTGATCTACAGCCAGTCAGTCAGAAGCACAGGTAGTAACCTGGTGCCTCAGTCTAAGAGGGGGTTGCGGAACCCGTCATCTGTGGCAGGCTGGTCAGAGCCCAGGTAATGGCCAGGTGGGAACTGGCATCTGAAGTCATGGAGACTGAGCCTGGCGCCTGTAGTCTGCTGCTCTCGCCATGTAGACACGTCAGAATTGAGCTGAATTGAGCTGAATTCTCAACTGGTGTTGGTGTCTGGGAATTGCAGGGGTGGGGTGGCGGGGGCTCTGCACAGGCTCAGGTTACAGGGCAGGAACCCTCTCCAGTTTTCCATTGCTGCTTAACAAATCACCCCCAAATGTAGCTACTTAATAATAAACACCTAAGACTATTCTTGCTCCCATATTCTGTGGACCAACAATTGGGGAGCAAGCTCATTGGGGTCTCTCTGGAGGCTGCAGTCAAGCTTTTGGTGGGAGGTGTGGTCATCAGAAGGCTTGACCATGGCTGGAGGACCCGATTCCAAGGATCGTCACTGCCTGGTGCGGTGGGGAGGCTCAATTCCTCCCCACGTGGTGGCGGCTTCCCCGAGTGAGGAATCCCACAGAAGAAGGCTGAAGCTGCTCTGGTGTTTCACAAACAGTTCTCAGAAGTCACATATGGTCACATAGGCTGGCGTGGACTGTTCTCAGCAACCCCTACACTCCAGACAGTCACTGCTGTTGGCCTGGGTCCCTGGGGTGACTGTGTCCACCTCCCTACAGGCTGTGACCTCTGTGTCCCCATGACCCTTTCCAGAAATTGTGATCTAAACAACTACAGTGTGTGTAGAGTGGCCACACACTCCCTCCAAATTCTACCACCACCCCACATCCTCCACCCATCTCTACCCTCTGACTGCTGTACCCCACCCCACCCCCCAGTCCAAAAAAAGACACTCTCAGCAGCCAGTGGAGCACAGGGAGGCTGGGAAGAAAAGTCACTCCATGGAATACCTGTTGCCTGTTAGGTTGCTGCGGATACACACAGCCTGCAAGTGGCAGAGCTAGGACCCCAGCCCCAGTGACCTACCTTCGGGGTCCACTCTGCCAGCCTTACAGCTATTGCATCCGGGACATGAGGCTAAGTTCCTTTTATGAGGAAGCCACAGCTGCCCAGAGAGTGGGATTTGGAGGACAGCAAAGAGTGAGCAGGCCCCAATCCTGGAAGGCACTCCCTTTCACAAGCTGTGAGGCCTTGGGGTAGCTTCACCCCGAGTGTGTCCAGAAAGCGGGGTCTCTCAAGGCTGCAGTGGGCATGGGCAGCAGCCAGGCTAAAGGGTGGTGGGCTTTTTTTAAATTAATTAAAAAAAAATCAGGCCTCCCTGGTGGCACCGGTGGTTGAGCACAGCGTTGTGAAGCTGTCCGCAGCCTCTGCAGCGTGGGTTAGATCCTGGCCGGCCGGGGAGAAACCCACATGGCGCAGCAGACCTCTCCTGGCTCGCCCGCTGCTCCCCTCAGCAGTGGATTTCGTCAGTCTGCCTCACTCTGTCTCTGGTGAACCCTCTCGCTCTCTTGCACATCTGGCCTGTACCCCGGTTCTTGTATAAATAAATAAATCTTTAAAAAAATTAAAAAAAAACATGGTAAAATATGCATAACAAAATTTACCATTGTAACCATTTTTAAGTGTCCAGTTCAGTGGCCTTAAGTACGTCCACTTGGTCATGGAGTCATCACCACTGTCCATCCCCAGAACCTTCCACGTGGTCTGTTCTTGAGTTCTCTGCCCACCCCAGGTTCTGCCAGCCTGGTTCCCCAACTCTCTTCTGGCCAGGGCAGCACGAGCTGAGCCTGGAGGGAGGCAGCAGCACAAACAGGTTTTCCTCTTCAGCGGGGAGGTGTTAAAGTGATCCACCTTGGAGGTTTGTGCTCTGCTTCAAAGGCCACAGCGGCTGCGCAGCTGACGAGCTGTAACGGCGGCAGAGAGGGAGTTTATCACGGCACCTGGAGCTCAGCAACTCATAAACCTTTCATTAGTTTTACATCGATGACGGCTCAAGTCCTAGGAAGTAGATTTCGGCTGGAAGACAGATGTCTCCATAAATCATCATCTTTGAAAATTAGGGACATGGAGGAGCCTTTAGATAGGATTTCCCAGAAGCTCACTCGGGAGCGTGGCTTCCGGCTCCCTCTCTGAGCGGATGGCAGGCTCCTGCCGGGGTCCTCGGAGGGAACACGCAGTCGGAGGCTCAGAGAAGGGACCGGAAAAGGCAGCAGACTCCTCCCCTCTTTCCCGGGCCACCTCCAAGCCCAGAGGCAGCAAAGATGGTCGCATATCGGCCATCTGTTCTCCACAGAGGGCTCGGGAAAGAGCTGTCTGGAAGGTGTTTCTGTGGCGAAAGAAATGGACGCAGCAGCAGGAGGGCAGGCCAGGCAGCTCTAAACCCAGCTCTCACCCAAATGAGAAAATAAGAAGGGAGTGTTTTGCTGGCTGAGGAGAATAACAGCGTCATCAGCCCTCAGCAGCACTCAGCCCTGTGGTGGCCACGCGCTCCTCAGGGCCCGGGCACTTCGTAGTGAGCCAGATCATCGCGCTCCCATTTTACAGATGAGAAAACAGAGACCTGGAGAGCTTAAGGGACTTGCTTAAGATCACACAGCCACAAGGGCAGGCTCAGCCTCCTCGTCCCCTGTGCCTCTCCCGGGTTGGACGTGCTCTTTCCATGTTTCCTCATCGCCAAAGCAGAATCAGTGTCAGTCCTCCTTGTCCCCCAGGAATGAAGTGGACACCCCAGCTCGCCAGGGGGCCCAAAGCTGGGAGCTCTGGGGGGCAGATGAGATGAGATGACTTCCTCAAGAGGCAGGGAGAGCTGTCCATGGCAGGGCGATGCCCACACTTTTGCTTTCAGGGGGGCCTCACCATCTCTTGGCAGACTTTGCAGATGTTTTACACATGAGGAAAGTCCTTCCTGCCCCCCAACTCCCCTCTACCCGGTTTCAGACACACACCTAGTAAGTGGCCCAGGTAGACTGGAAGTGGGTCACGCTGCCCCGTGGCGTCAACCCAGTGGCCGGCAGAGAGCTCGGCAGCCTCTGGACCAGCTCTCTCCCGTCCCCAGGCAGGAGTCGGCCCGGGTCCCGTGGCTCCCTTTCTGCCGGGCAGGGGTCCTCGCCACGAGTTCCCTTCTGCTCTGGCCCCGCTTTGCAGCCTCGGTGCTCTTGCCCCTCCCCTGCTCTCCCCGCACTGGGCTGCTCCGAATGTTCGGAGACTAATTACAAGAAACAGCCGGAGCCCTGGGAGAGGCCCGGCTGCTGACGTGTGGCCTGGGCCTCAGACTCAGCGATGCTCACCCAGTGCCTGCAGACTCCTGACAAATCAAAGACTTTTCAATTGCCTCCTTCTCCCTTCTACCCCTGGAAGTCGAGCTGGTGCGTGAGCGAGCCAGAGGTGAGGGCTGAGGTCTTTGCTGCAAGCTGACTGTGCAATGCGAAGGCTCCTAGCAAGAAGCATCCCGGGGGTACTTTTACCCAGGAATAATATGCCTGAGGATTTATTTCCTCACTGCTGCGTCCCAGCTGAAGTGCGGGCTGGTGCTGCTGGACTTCTGCAGGGGGAGATCTCAGCTCAAAGGTTTCGGTGAAGCAGTCAAATGTGGATCCCAGGAACATGACCCAGCAGCTACGCAGCGTGCGAGCCCTGTGCCACCCACCCCCAGTAGCAGCCTTCTGAGCTGGGTGTTCCAATTCTTCCAGAATCCACAGTTGGTAATGATCCCCAGCTGACCCCCACTGCACTGACCTGCCGCAGGCCAGGTACCACGAGCTCTCCCTCTGCCAACTCTTCATTCCCTCAACAGCTCTATGGCCTACGATTGACTTGAACGACATAGGTTAGAACTTCTTGGGTCCATTTACACTCAAATTTTCTCCGTCTCCATTCTGGATTCATGCATCCAGCCAACTGCGGGTGTTAGTCAGCTGAATTCCTGGACATGCAGCTGCATATCCTCAGTGTCAACTCTAAGAGATAAACGTGGATTTTTTACTCCTTGGGGGTCAGCAGCGCCCTTCACCCTTGTGTTACTCAAAGGTCAGCTGTTGATGCTGCTATTTACCCTCCTTTTGCAGGTGAGGAAACTGAGGCCCAGGAGGGCAAGTAACTTGCAGGTTAGAGGTTGTAAGTGATGGAGTTGGGATCCAAAGTCAGGTCAGCTGGCACCAGAGCAAGGAATCAGATCCAAGCCCAGTTTCTAAAAACCAGTCACTCTTGGCTTAATGCTCTTCATGCTCACGGGAGGCTGAGTTTAGCGACAGCACATCCGGGTCCCTAAGGACCTCAAGAACTTGATCCTGTGCTTTGAGGGGGACGTTTCAGCAGCAAACTGTAGAAACCAACTTAAGCAGCTTAAGCAAAAGGGGGGCTTATTTGTTCCCACGAGGGGAGACCGGGAGGCGGGTTATAGAGATCAACTGATGTCATCAGGACCCATCTGTCGGCCGCACTCAGAGCAGTCCCCCCTTGTCCCCACACAGGGAGGTGGGCTTACATATGTTGGCAGTTTAAGCGCCCTCAGAGGCTCCAGCTAAGGGGCTGAGTGGGAGTCGGAGTGTTCCCAGCTCTGCTTGCCAAGCTCTGTGCCCCGGTACAGGCAGTGCTGACCCTGAGGGTGCTCGTCCTGGCTCAGCTGCCAGGAGGACTCACCTGTTCCTAATGCACGTGAGATGCAGCTGGGCCAGCGCTTACACGCTAGTGGAAGGTGGCCATGCAGAAATTGTGAGTCCTGCGGGAGGGACAGTGGGCTCTTCCCTGCTCAAAATACTTGGGATCCTCTTCTCCTGCCCAGCCTGGCAGCTAACCCCAAGCCTTCCTGCACAGGTGCGTTGTGGGGAGGTCCCCCAGTCTGTGGGGAGTCTGTGCCAGTGTATTCATAGCCAGGCCAAAGGCCTGCCAAGCAGTCCTGCTAATTACAGTGATTAATGGGTTTAATTTACTTAGTAAAAGTAATTTGCTGTCACTCTTGTCAGAGCTCAGCGCCAGCATCCACCCCCTTACTCTCGCCCACAGGTGCCCACCTGAGTTCTTGCAGCCTCGGCACTGGTGACCCAGCCTCCCGAGAGCGGAGCACCTGGGGCCCTTCTCCAGGCCGCCTTGGGGGTGGGGGTGGGGTGGGGGGGCGGGGGGTGGTGGTGGGGGGTGGGTGTCTGCTGCCCCCTGGTGGTGAGGGGAGGAGCGTTGTATGTACCCCACTGCAGGGAGTGGTGGGGCCTCAGTTTGTCCCTCCCAGGAGTCACCCCTGCACAGGGCATGGAGCACCCGTCGCTGCCTGACCCCACCCCTCTCGACCTCATCCCCATGTGGACCTCATCCTCCCTGAAGTCATTCATGGGCTTCTCGGTTTTACGACCACCTCCTGGCTCCGGATAACGAGCACCCGCGAGGCCAGGGCCTTTGCAGCCACTCTGTTTGCCTGGTGGATGAGTGAGGGCCACGAGCCTCACCCCTGCACCCCATGAGCCTCGGCCCTTCTAAGCGGGTGGCTTTGCAGCCGGTGCTTCCCCAAGTCTTGCCTCCCCTTCCTGGCTCTCCTCCCAGGTGATGGCAGCGTCATCCCTCTGCTACCCGAGGCGCACGAGATGTGCCACAGAGCCGAAGCCGAGCCTGGTGACCTGAACCCACCGAACCCACTGTCCACTGGAGCAAGGCTGAGGCCGGGCTGTCTCTCTGCACACAGCCCACAGAAGGCAAGACCCAGGCTTCTTCAGGCAAGTGTGTCCTCAGTTATCTGGTGCCTCGGTTACCTGGTGCATCTGCCAGGTGGTGGGTCCTCATGAGCAAGCTGGAGGGAGACCAGGGGGCGCAGGGCCTCTCAGAGGAGCATTCCCTGTCCTGAAGCCTGTGCATGATATGTGCCATTCTCTGCCCCCAATTGCTACTCACATGACACGCCCCTCAGCCCTCGGCATAAATGTGGGTGCTGGACACAGTAACCACCCTGCATGCTCCCCTTCCCCACCCAGGGTGTCCTTCCTGTCATCTTTCCACACCAGTAGGTGCATCACCCTGGATCTTCCAGGGACTCTTGAACTCTAAGATCCCATCCCATCCACTTGCCCAGCTTCCTTTGCCGCCGGTCATTTTCCTGGTGACCCCAGGGAGGGGCCAGCCTTGCAGTGACTGCAGTCTTCTCCTGACTAATCGGGGAGTCTAACCTGCCCCCCTCTGCTGCACCCGATGTTGCTGTCCGTCAGTGTGGCTGGTGGGGGGCTAGGTTTGGGCTCTGTGGCCAGGGGCAACCGAGGAGTTTCCTCCACTTTCCAGGCCAATCCTGAGGCCTCCCCTCAACCCCAGGTCCCCTGGTTCCTCCGGGCCTTGGGACCACCTGGTTGTCCAGCCCACATCAGCCCGGGCTGTGGCTTTAGCCCGGTTCCTCGTCTCTCCCGGCATCCCCCAGGGCAGCTGTGATAAGCTCTCTGTGTGGACGTTGCAACCAGGGGAGAAGGGGATGGAGTGTGTTGGGTTTGGTCACTGTGCCAGTTCCGAGCAGGCAGCTGGCTGGTAGGATGCCCCAGGGAGCCCTCCCTCCACCAAACCAAGCAGGCGGAGAACGGGTGTGCTGGGCCCAGGGCAGTTCCCTGCGAGGGTGAGAGGCCTCACCTGTCAGTGCGTCAGCCCAGTTAGACCAGGCCGAGGGCGAACCAGTGGCAAGAGGCCTTGCGGCCGACTGAAAGGAAGGGACATGGGTCCCCCTGGAAGGGAAGCGAGTGGGAGAAGCAGGGGTCACCCTGTGTGGGACACCCCCCACTTTGCCGCTAGCTGTCTGTGATGGAAGCCATCAACCCTGCTGGGCGTCCATCCCCCCATCTGTAATGCAAGAGAAGATGGACGCGAGCAACTGAAAATGAAAATCTCTAGTTCTGGATCGAAAGCTCTAGGGCTCCCGCCCCAAAGTCATAGCCAGCCATGGGCCGCTGACCCCTTGCGGGATGTGTAACACTTGCCGAAGGCGCTGGTCCCCAACAACCAGCTCCCCCAGACGTGAGAACTGCTGGGGCTCGCCTGGCAAGCAAGAGGCCAGATTGATAATTGACTCCCCGCCGCCCGCCATGGGGGAGCAGGCGGCCTCATCAGTATGCAGCGCCCGCACAGAGTGCTTAAGAAAAACTTATTAATTTCCCCTCCACAAAGACTGAGAGTTCGACAGTAATCACAGTATCAAGTCGTAATAAAAAAAAAATCCCTCCATTGAAAATAGCGGTTGGGGCTCTGGAGAGTTCAACAGGAAAAGATTGTATTAAGATAAAGGAGATTATAGCGGCGCGGACATTAAAGGTTGTCATTGTCTGGTAAATCACATCAGGGAGGCCCCAGGACTGCTGTATCCCAGTGAGGGAGCTGGATCTGCCCTGCCCTGGCCCTGGCCGCCTCTCCCTGGGCCTCTCCCTCCCTCCTGCTCTCCGTCCTTCCCTCCACGCTGGAGCAAGCTCAGGAATCTCCTGGCCCCTCGAGAGATTCTCCTGTCCCCGTGATGTGAGGTTGGCCGGAGGACCCTCGCCAGGGGGGCCCAGCCATGCAGGGGCCCGGGGAAGGGGATTCTGGGTGACCTGTCCTGTTGGCATCTTCCTGCTCGGCATGAGGGCACCAGGTCCTGAGCCCCCCCGGATACCACCCTAGCCTGCCTCCTGCCCCAGGCTGATTCAGAGAGGGTGTCCTGACTTGCCAACAGGATACCAGCCCTGCTGGCAAACCCTGGCATTCTATCGGGGACCTGTCAGGTGCCAGTGACTTGCGCCACGGGACTCTCACCAAGTGGTGGTAGTAGTTGGTGGGAGGTAGGGGGAGGTGGCGCAGGGCAGAGCGGGGAGGGTGGGGGGGGGTGGGGGGGCGGAGCCCCTGTTCTTTGGTATCTTCCCGTGGGCCAAATGAGAGGTTGTACAGTCTGATCTGAAAGTTGGACTGTTCTTGGAACAA
The DNA here is from genome assembly GCF_964194135.1 of Talpa europaea. Taxonomy (NCBI): domain Eukaryota; kingdom Metazoa; phylum Chordata; class Mammalia; order Eulipotyphla; family Talpidae; genus Talpa; species Talpa europaea. The sequence continues at coordinate 5,486,782 of NC_140076.1, forward strand.
AACATTTCTAGCTGTTGATGACTGGGGAGAGGGGATAGAGTGGGTGTCTCCTGCCATGATTAAGGGGGTCACGAAAAGAGTAAAAGACTCCTGTGCTTTGAGTCCTGTCTTGGCTTTGTGTCAGCGGGTCGTCTTTGGACAAGTTTCTTACCCTCGCTGTGCATCAACTTTCTTTTCTATACAGTGGCGGTTATAGTGCCCACCGTGTAAGGCCGTGATGGGGATTCAATGTATAATTATATATGAAGAGCTCTAAATAAAAATCTGCTCGCATGTCCTGTTGCCTTGGCCTGAGGTCACACAGTCACATCACAGAATCATCTCCTGCCCATCACCTTCTCTGCTCCAGCCACTCCCTGGGGAAAGGCGGCCAAGGGCCCTGGCTTGGGGGACCTGGTTCAAACCCTGACTTCAGCTTGGGTGGTGCAACCAAGAGTGACACAGAAAGGGGCAATGAGGCAGAAGGTGCCCTCGCATCCCTGCCTGTGGGTGACAAACCCTCCAGGTGGTATCTGGTGCTCTGCAGCTGCCAGCCTCGGGCACCAGGTTCTGGAGGGGCCCCCAACTTGATGAGGCTGAGCTGGGAGGCCAGGCCTGATAAGTGTAATGGGGTTGCGAGGAGATTAATGTGAGGCCAGGGGAAGTGGCGAAGGCAAGTCGTTTTCCCAGTTAATATGCACATTTAAGGAACAATTTGAAAGTGTGAAAACATTTGAAAGGAATGCTAATTTCAGAGGGAGAGATCAATTCTGGGAAGGAACGCCTGTGGTGGGGCTGGGGTGGAGGAGCCTGGTGCTTGCTCCCTTCCCCCTTGGAAATCAGCCCCACTGGGAGATCCTCCACGTCCCACGCGTGCCCCTGTCTCCAAGAACACAGGCTCCAGGAAGACCCAAGACACAAACTGTCCCATGGGCTGACCCTGACCTGGGCTTGGGCCTTGTTGGGCTGAACTTCAGGAAATTTGTCTGCATTATGGAAGGCAGGAAGTCCAGGAGGGCACAACTCACAGGTCAAAGTTACCGGGAAGGCTGGGAGGGCTTCATGGAGGAGGTGTCGCTGGAACTGAGCCTTGAAAGGAGGAGGGAGTGGAACCTTGAGGATGTTGGACTTTTCATCCCGGAGATCCAGGTGGGCTGGGGCAGGCTTCCCACAGAAGGCAAGACCCAGGCTTCTTCAGGCAGGTGTGTCCTCAGTTATCTGGTGCCTCGGTTACCTGGTGCATCTGCCAGGTGGTGGGTCCTCATGAGCAAGCTGGAGGGAGACCAGGGGGCGCAGGGCCTCTCAGAGGAGCGTTCCCTCTCCTGAAGCCTGTGCACGATATGTGCCATACTCTGCCCCCAATTGCTACTCACGTGACATGCCCCTCGGCCCTCGGCATAAATGTGGGTGCTGGACACAGTAACCACCCTGCATGCTCCCCTTCCCTACCCAGGGTGTTCTTCCTGTCTCATCTTTCCACACCAGTAAGTGCATCACCCTGGATCTTCCAGGGACTCTTGAACTCTAAGATCCCATCCCATCCACCCCCAGCCACTTGCCCAGCTCAAAAGTGGGGTGAGCCTGATCCCCCGCTTGCTGGTTCCTTATGTCTCTACAAAGACCTGGGCGCTGAGGAGTTGGTGCCTGAAAGCTGACTGGACATGAAAAAGCTTTCCAAGTGCCCAGTGTGGTTATTAATAATGTCTCTCCGCTCCCAATGCCTCTTTAATTCCTCTGCTTAAACCACTCTGGAATCCATAACACTTGCCCCTTAGCCTGTGGTTATTCCGCTCCCTTAATGGCCTTTTATGGAGGGACCTTACTGAAAGCTTTTCCCCAGCTTGAGTAAATCACGTCCTCTGGGTCATCCTTGCCTGCAATTTTATTAACTTCTTACAAGAAGTCGGAGGGACCAGCGGGAGGCCGGTGTTTGTTCTGTCCCACCCAGTCCCAGTGCTGGCCCTTCCTTGTCCTCAGAGGAAGAGGTGTCTGGGCACTTTGGAGAATAAAGCGGCTTTAAAGTCCCCGCTCCTGGCCATTGCTGGGGGCGGAGGAAGCTGGAGGCCAAGTGAGTCTGTCCCAACTCAGTGCCTCGCCCGCCCATGCTCTGAGCTGTCAATCTTCCCAGCAAGGCCCCAAGGCCATGCCCTTGAGCTGGGTTCAGGGGCAAGCAGGGGCAGTGCCAGGAAGCATCCGGATCAGTTGTCTGACACATCAGTTATCAGCTGCATTGATTCCCTGGTGCATCGGTCACCTGGGACGTTGATGACGGGGCATCCATCCCGTGGTGAGCACTTTTTGTGGCAGCAGGGAGGCGGAAGCAGAGCCAGAGAGGAACGCTGGAGCCCCAGATTGGGCACTGGAGAAGGCTGAGGACCACACTAATGCCAGATGCGAATAATCGGGAAAAAAAACGGCAGGGGAGAGGGAGGATTTGGGAACTTCCTGTACTTTCATCTCAGTGTCCCTGTAGCCCTAAAATGGTTCTAAGAAGAAATTCTACCCATTTCCTTTGCAAGGTGGAGGAGACCCCAGGAAATGGAGAAAATGGAGATGTCTAGAAAAGGCCAGGAGCTCCCTCCTGGAGGTCTGGGATGACCTTTAAGGCCTGCGGGTACCTCTCTCTCCAGCCCAGGAGGTAGAGGGGAAGGGAGCAGGGAAGCTGGTTGTGGGGAGGAGGGTGGAGGGTGGCTGGGGAGCAGGAGGGGGTTTCTCTCTGTCCCTTGAACAGTGAGCGGGCATCCTGGCTGCCCCTTCTAGCCTCAACTCAGGGCATCCGACTCCCAACCCCCAAAAGATTCCAGTTCCTTCCTTCTGGTCTGGGAGCAGGTCAGGGCAGCCACCCCTCCTGACTCTGGAGCTCCGCTGAACTTTCTCCCCAAGGAGAGGCTTAGAAACCATCTTTACCACTGCAGGGAGAGGGCAGCTCTGGACCGGGAGAAGGGGGAGGCAGGAGGCAGGGCTGAGCCCCATTTTGGGGGGGACCCATCTTCCTCCACTATGCCGAGAAGTGGTGTCCAGCCCTGGGTGACCAGGGGCAGCGGAGATTTTTCAAATCCTATCTCGAGTCTAGAAAGATGTCCCCCCCCCCCCAGCCCCCTCTAAGGGCAGCTCTGCGAGGAGCTGTGGTCACTGCATCCCCTCTTCTGGGAGACCCCTTGCTTTCAACACTCTGGGAAGTGGGGTGAGCACAGACAGGAGTCGGTGCAAGAAGGTCCCTGCAAGAGGGTCCAGCCTGAGCTCTGACTTGTGGCCGGGAGAAAGGCCGCTCCAGCTTCCCTGGGCCGCTTTGGCCATCTCTGGGCTTGGAGCGGAAGGCTCCCCGCCACTTCCCCTGTGTCCCCAGCAAGAGTGGCGAGTGGCCAGGTGCTGGCTCCGCCTCAAGCACTTCCCATGCATGATCTCATTTCACCTCCACAACCACTTCCTTCTAATCAGCATCCTCCGGTGCACCCCATTCCTCACCCCTGCACAGATCCCGAGTCACAGGGGTCACTGCTGACTTGCTCCCTGTCTCCCTCTTGGACAGTAAATACCTCTGGTTCGCTGCTGCATCCTCAGCAAGGCCTGGCACATAGCAGGTGCTCACTAAATATCCGTTGACTAAATGAGGGATTTCATCGTGTGAAGAGGCTCAGAGAAGTTGTTTTCTAGGGTCACACAGCTGGTGTCTGGAGTTGGATTCACACTCCTGGAGCACCCAGCTTGGGTCCTGCCCTGTGGGCGCTGAGCGCAGATTGTCAAGGGGAGGCACCTGCAGGGGTGGCTACCGGGGAGCAGCTAATAACAGCAGTGGCACAGGCAGTGGTCAGGAGGAGGAGGCTGGGCTGGCGGTAGAATGTACCCACCCCCCCACGACTGGGCAGGCCATGAATGGGGAAATGCTACCACATTTTCTAGAAGACGGGAATGGCACTTTTTTTTTTTAAGATTTATTTTATCCATTTATGCATACAAGAACTGGGGTATAAGCAGAGGTGCGGGGGGTGAGAGGATTCACCAGAGACAGAGTGGGGAGCAGAACAGGCGGATCTACTGAAATACACTGCTGAGGGGAGCAGCGGGGCGACAGACAGGAGAGGTCTGCTGCGCCATGTGGGTAGCTCCCTGGCCGGGGATCGAACTCGTGCTGCAGAGGCTGCTGATAGCTTCATAGCACTGAGACTTACCCCTCATGCCACCAGGGAGGCCCCAGGAATGGCGCTCCTGGGCCCTTTCTGTGGACAGTCCCTCCATGGAGAGCTCTGCAGCAGCTGGGGGGGGGGGGCACAAGTTAGTCGAGGAGAGGCTGAGGGAAGAAAGTTGAGGAAAGTTAGTCGAGTTAGTCGAGGAGAGGGACGTCCCTTTCCCCCTCTTCAGCCTGGCTGGCCTGACCCCACAGAGGCCAAGGCTGAGGGGAGACCAGTCTGGCCTTGGGACTGGGGAGGGTAAGCTTTACCCAAATTCTTCTCAACTTCTGCCTTCAGGGCGTGGAAATTTGAGGGACAAAAATAAAGCTTAGGATGGGGGGAGGAGAAAGAGGGAGCACGGGGTGCAGGCTGCTGGTGGCCGCGGGCACGCACAGGAGGGCCTGACCTAGACCCCAGCGATGCCTGGCTTAGCCCTACCTGGGGTGCGGGGGAGGCAGGGGGCCGGGGCGGTCCTCACGGAGCTGGCAGAGCTGTTGACAGAGGCAGAGGTGAGTTCTCTCCTCTGACAAGAAAAGAACTGTCACTGTTATTTTTAGGGGATCACAGCACCCTGTCACCTCCTGAGACACCTTCTGTCCTCAGCAGACAGTAGCTCTAAGCAGCTGCCAATGGGGGTGCCACAATCTGCTCCCCTCTCCCCCCCACCCGCCTTTCCACCTGGCCCTGGGTACCTTCACGGGGCCCCTGCGGGGCTGGAGTCTCCACAGCCTGCCTGCCTGGAGCACCTGGTCACACCTCCCCCCACCAAGCCCCTTCCTCACTGGATGAGACCCCAACCTGGTCTCCATCTTCATACTCGGGGCCTGCTGCTGCCCAGCCCGTCCCCTCTCTGCATCCTGGGGCCTGGACTGCACCTCCATGACTAAGGGGCTTTGCAGAGCCTTCCGGGGCTGCAGCCCCTTCCTACGCTCACCCACTGACCATGCCCGCAGCCCGACCCTGTGTGCCCTCGCCCCACAGCCCAGCCTGGAGTGGGCAGGGGGCCCAGGCGCCCACTCGCGTGGTCCCGAGTGACGGAGCTGTTGCTGGTGGGGCCAGCTGGGCCTCACATCCCTGGCTGCTGGGCAGGTCATGCCCGTGCAGGGGATCATCACGCCGCTTGCATTTCACTCCTTGGGTTGGTGCCCGAGTCACCCCCGCTCCCAGGTACTTGTGAAATGTGCTGACCTCAGGGTCCTTTTCATCACCTCTCTGTCACCTCCGTCTGCTGGTTTGGGGGGTGTGTGTGTCTAGGGGTGGCCCTGAAGGGCCCCAAGCATTATTTTTAGCATTCAGATCCCTCCCATGGGCTGAGGTTTCTGCTCCAAACTCCCTACCCTCGCTCCCATGTCCTCACCCAACCCTGGGCTGGGCCTTGTGAGCTCGAAAGGCAAGAGCTGCCCTCAGCCCCTGTCAGCTCAGGAAGCAGGCTCAGAGAGGGCAACCACTTGCCTGAGATCACAGGGCTGCACAGTGGCAGAGGACCCCTGGGGCACAAGTGGCTCCATCCGTACCTGATGGGGAGACCCTGCTTCTTGGTGGAAGAGCCTGGGTAAGGTATGGAGGTGGAGAAGCTGTGTTTGCACCAGTCTATGGGGGCAAACCCGGTGACCCCCTCATTTATGACCCCCAGAGCCCCACTTCTCAATACCATCACTTTGGGGATCAGGTTCACCACATGAATTGAGTCAGGGACACATTCAGTCTACAGCATATAGCGTGTGTGTAGCGTGGATCCTGCCTGGGTGGTGCGCGTGCACGCAGGTAGGCGGCCAGCACATTCCTGGTGTGACGGGGCACGTGTGCCCCCGGCGCGTGTCCATGTGGTCCCAGAGCGTGTGTTTAAGGAGCGCGGATCGTCAGCGCACGCGTGATGTGCACGTGGACCGGTGTGTCTATAGAGCTGGGGCGATCCCCCCTCTGTCCCCCCACCCCACTCGTTTCCAGGGGCAGAGCCTGCCCGCACTGGCCCCTGGGGGCACATGCCGGGCTGCCTTCGCCGCACCCCCAGACTCCGTGGACGCGGGCAGAAACTTGGCTTTTTATCTAGACTAATTTGTTATTCAAGCAACTTGAATCAGCTTCAAAGTAAGTTTCATGAGAAGAGATCGTCTCCCCCAGTGTCGTCAATCGAGGGGGACTCAAGGAGAGGGGGTGGGGGCAGAGATCACGGGAACCTGGGCACAGATGGGCTCTCAGGGTCCCGGCGGGCACTGCTGGGGCTGAGTCACTTTTTCTTTCCTCTGACTGAAGAGCTTGGACCAAAAGCCCTTCCTCCTGCTTCCATGTGGGGTTTAAGTCTGGGGGGCCCCGTCCTTCTCTCGGGGTGGTGGACAGGCCCCCAGGTACCCTCCCTCCTGGCCTCACGATTCCTGGTGCCCAGGGGAAGGGTGTATCTCTGCGATGGTGTGGTTTGGGGTCCGAGTCGGGGTCTCTGGTTCCGAGGCCGGCTGAGGCCCTCAGCGTGTGACTGGTGAGCCGGCCCCGCGGGCAGGTGCGGCCCCTGAACCCCGCGGCCTGGCATATCCAATCCTCTGCAGATGAGAGGTGGCTGCTGGCCACCGCTCCTGTTTCTCCTGACTGCAGACAAGGCCTCGCCTTTGTGCTCAGCTGCAGGCAGGATGCCTGGCCAGGATGCCCACTCCCACACCACAGGCCACCTGCACCATTGCCCAGGGCCAGGTCAGGGGCCACCTGCGGTCAGAGGACATTGAGACTGAGGGAAACTGCCAGCTGAAAGAGGGGGTGCAGAGTGAGACCCAGGAGGACACAGCAGGGGGCAGCACTGGAGGGAAAGGCTTCTGGAAGGGTCGGAAGGGCGGAAGGGCGGGGCGGCGGGAGGATTGGGCTGGAGGCAGAGCAGCTCCCGGGGCGTGAGACCGCTGGAGCCCGAAAAGCAGGTGTAGGAGGACTCGCAAGAGCCAGCTAAGTGGCTGAGGCGCGGGAGTGGGACGGACAGACAGACGTGCGCCGCTGCGGCCCGGGCAGCGCAGACCAGGGGCGGGCGGGAGGGGCTGGGGCTGCGGGCCCACGGCTCTGGCTGCTGTCAGGGCTTCTGAGCCCCAGGAGCCGGCGGGGAGCTGCGCTCATTGGTGATTTCAACCAGGGCCTCCGCAACGGCTGCGGAAAACAAACCCCGCTAAGCGTCTCTCACCGTCTGTCATCTTCATTCACTTTTGTCTTCCGAATAAAGAGAATCAGAAACTCCTGAGGTGATTTCGGCACAGCTGCCGTGGTGCTTTCTTCCTCCTGCCTCCTGCCCTCTCTCTTCGTTATTCTCTCCTCCCTGGGTCTTTGTCCCCCAGGCTCTGGGCTTGGCCGGGGCGACCTGTCCGACCCAGCCTCCTGGGGGCCCCCGTCAGGTCTCTCTGCTGCTATCTGGAGGGTCCACCCTGTGCCCGACCCCCGCCTCCCGAGGCCCCCCCAGCCCCCGCGCCCCTCCAGCTCTTCTCCCCTCCCACCCCACCAGCCCGGGCCTGACGGCTGGCTGCGCCTGAGCACCCCTTGTCCCGCTGTCCCGGAGGCCCAGCCGGCAGATTGACAGGGCCCATAAATCACTGTGGTCAGGCAGGGCTGGGGAAGGAGGACCGGCCAAGTGCCGACGCCATGGCCCGGGGAGCTGGGTATGGGGCTTGTGGGGTGCTGCCGGGGGCGCTGCCTGGGGCTGACTTCTCTCAGTTCAGCGAGGCGCCGAGGCTGCCAGGCGTGGTGGGGCCTGGCGCTCCGTGGAAGGGGGGCCAAGCAGAGATGGGTTGGCAGTGGAGCAAGGGGGATTTTGGTTAAATAGCAAGAAGTTACTGTGGAGAGGGTTATCCTGGGAAGGGGGCTGGGGATGGTGAAGTCCCTTGGCCATGAGTTGATAACACGGGGATGGTTCTGTCTGGTGGTTTAGACGCAGCGGTGCCAGGAGACAGGGGGATGGATGGATTGAATGATCCTCTCAATACGAAAGCCTTTGCTTTGTTTGAGGGGGTGCCAGGGCTCAGCAGACCTTGCTCCCAAGCTCCGGGAGGTCGTGGAGTTGAGAAGTTGCCAGTGGGGGCTTGGGGACTATGTGGCACAGCATCTGACACACCTGCCCACCAGGCTGTGTGCTCTGGGGCCAGTCACGCAACCTGGCTGGTCTTCATCTGTAAAATGGGGAGATTCCTGCTGAGAGCATTGCTGCGAGGTGTCAAGACCCGGCAAGCGTCTGACCAGCGTACTTTCCAGGAGGCACAGAGGGACTTCCTGGGCAAGTCCCTCCACGGTTCTAAGTTCATTCATAAAAGCGATGCCTAACCCATCCCCCTGTTCGCTGTACGGTTACTGCTGGACCCTGTTCTCGGCAGAGGAGACAGAGCAGCTCACACAGCGGATGGGAATCCTGACCGCGTGGAGCTAACATTCTGCTTGAGGAGTGACATAGATCCTTTGAGAAAATGAGGCCAGATAAGGGCTGTGGAGAGTGATGGGGTGGGAGAGCCTATTTTATATAAGGTGACTGTTCAGAACAGGCCAATCTGATGAGATATGTCACTGGACCAAGGAGCAGGCCCAGAGCCCCTCAGCCTGACCCCAACCTCTCCCACAAGACAGGCAGAGGAGTTAGTAGCGGACCAGCCACTGTGTTCTCTGCTCCACCTGCCAGGAGTCAGAGGGGCGGGCCAAGGGCAGGATTGAAGAGGCCTCTGCAGACACTGGTGAGGGCAGGCAAGGAGTCAGGGTTTACTGATTAGCCAAAGGCTAGATGGAGGGCTCTTGGGAGAACCCTCTGGGCATGTGAGACTCAAGGAGGTGCTGGGGCTGGGAGACTCTAATAGGCTTTATGACTGGGGCCTGAGAACAAAGGATTTAAAACTTTATTGGCTGAGAAGGTGAGGAGAGTGGCCTTGGCTATTGGCCATTATTGCTGCTAACTGGGGCCTCCATCAGCAGCAGCTCAGGAGTCATGCAGGGGCTGTGATCATCTTCAAAGTGAAAATCTCACGGAGGCTGGGTGCCCAGAGCTCAAGGTCTGTGATGCTTTCTTCTGGGTCTGTAACTCCCTTTTCCCCACAGACGCCAACTTGATAAGCTATAGAAAGAGCTCAGAAATGGTAAAAAACAAAAACAAAAAAACAAATAAAACAATGAACCATGGAAATTTTGGGCAGCAGCTGTCCAGGCCTGGAGACATCAGGCTTTAACCACTTGTTTACCAGCCTGTGGGAACAGCAAAATTATTGCAAGACAGTTCTCCTTGATTCCTAGCTTGTCCCTGTCCTGGGATCCTTCCTGTCTCACTAACATTTTTTAAAATGAGACTTGCAGGATGTAGGGAAAATGGAGCTAGATCAGGCTCTCCCCCACCCCCTTCCCACTGCTTAGCCTCTACGGCTGGCACCTGCAGTCTTGCCTTCCTCCCAGATTGTGGATGCGCAGGGCCAAGCGGTGTGGGTGCAGGACATGCGCTCCTGTGATTATGGGCACCTGGGCCCAGAGAGCAGGGGCCTGTGCCTGTGTAAATACAGACACCTGTGCTCAGAAGTGAGCGCTACAGGGCTCCTCAGCTCCGGCAGAAGCAGCATCACTCTGAGGCTAGGGGGCTCAGTGGCTGTCCCCCTGCCTGCTGGTCTGTCTCCTGATTCTGTATTAAATGCCTGTAAAATGATACCGAGGGCTCCAACATTCTCTGTTCATCTGCAAGAATCAACAATGAACCTACCTGGCCCGGGGTGGTCGCACAACACAGGAAAAGAAATAGAGAGCCTGGAAGATATGTGGGGGAGGAACGTGCAGGCAGCAGGAAAGCAAGTGCAAAGGTCCTGAGGCAGGAGTATGCTTCGTGAGTTTGAGGAACAGAAAGGAGGTAAGTGTGTCTGGAGTGGTGCAAAGAAGGAGAGGGTGGTGAGGAGGCTGTTGAGGAGGAAACAGCCTGTTGTGAGGATTTTATTTATGCATTTATTTATTGCAAAGATGCTCTTGCAGGATATTGATAGTGGAGTTTACCTGCACCAGCAGGCACTATGGTTCTGACACCCTGGAAGAGTTGAACTTCCTGCTGCTCCTAAATGTTCAGGACTTGGAGACCATAAAGTCTGAGGCTCCTTCTCCCTTACCGCTGTCTGTTTCTGGTCCATGGAGTACATGGCTTTTTTTTTTTTTTTAAAAAAGATTTATTTATTTATTTATTTAGACAAGCACTGGGTACAGTCAGAAGCGCGGGAGGGTGAGAGAATTCACCAGAGCCAGAGCGGGGAGCAGAGCAGGCAGAAGGACCGAAGTACACTGCTGAGGGGAGCAGCGGGCGGCAGGAGAGGTGTGCGCGCCAAGCGGGACCCCCCTCCGGTGGTGGGGAGCAGCCGGGGATCGAACCGGCGCCACAGAGGCCGCGGGCAGCTTCGCAACCCAGCGCTCAACCACTGCGCCACCGGGAAGGCCCAGTATATGGCTTTTTCATTAAAACAACAACAACAAAAACCCAGTTCTTTATTGCTGTAAGTAGAGGGAGGACTTTTGTGCATTTAATGTTGTCCCAAATGGCAGCTGCTTCTTTATTTTGCAAATGTGGCAACAGGGTTCCAGAAGGTTCTGTGCTTGCTGGAGGTCAGACAGACCATATGGTGTGGAAGAAAGGGATTTCATTGGCCATGGATTTATGAGTAGCTTTGTGAATGTCTGTCTTTCAAAATAGCTCCCAGGCACGCATAGAACCCCCAAGCTGGGAGTGCCACAACTGCAGACCCCTCTCCAAAAGGTTGAGAAGCATCAGTGCTGAGAAAGTGAGCATATGGCTTGAGGACCATCGTCTCCTAGGCTGTAGCCATGGCAGACATCACTAATCAATCACAGGGCTCTTCATGCTGAGCTCAGATGCAACCTAAGATTTCTGGAAAACTCACAGGGGGTTGGTTCATAAAAGAAAACCTACTTGGGGTTTCTGGGTCAGGGGCAGGCTGTCCTGGGAGCCTGTGGGGGCGAGGGTCCAGGAGAGCAGTGGCTAAATCTCTGGACTGGGGACCCTATTCCTTGAACCTGACAGAGTGAGGGCAGCCTCAGCGGGCTTGGCTTTCCGGCCCCTGGGCCCCTACCCTCCCTGCAGGCATTCAGAGTAAGTAGGGCTGTTTGAGTCCCCGGGGATTTGTTCCAGCTGTCAGACAAGGCTTAGGCTTGTGACTGGTGAACCCAGACAAGGGACCTGCTGCTTAATGAGCTGGAGATGGAAGTGGCTCCTGAAAGCAAGTCTGCCCTTGCTCAGGTGTGCGGATCAGATATGGAGACAGGAGCGCTGCCTCGCCAAGCAGGTAACCAGAGGGAAATGATCGATGGGAATGTGACAGAGAAGAATGAGGACAGGGAGGGAGCAGCGTGGAGGGAAACTGTGGATCAGCCTTTGGCCAGACTCCAGGGCTCGGCCACACGGCCCTGGACCCCAGTATCTTTTCCCCTGGGAGACATTTTATCGTTGCTCCTGGAGGGTCTGAGGCCTGGTTTCTGGGGTCCTTGGTGAGCAACAAGCAAGGCTTGGAGACTGTGAGGCCTGAGTTTACATCCTGGCCTCAGTTTCCTCATCTGCAAATGGGCTTCACGTTCTCCGAGGGTGGGTGCTCTCTGCCTTGCCCCTTCCTGTCATATCCCGTGGCCCCACTTTTGGCCAGTGCTAAACCTGGCATTTGACCTTTGTTTGTGGGTCCAGCAGGTGTGCCTCTCGGTTGGATCTGGATTCAGGTGGAAAGGTGGCGCACTCATTTATCAGGACCCTTTCATCTTAACAGCACCCACCCTGTGAACTTGGTGCTCGGGTAGAAAAAAGTGGTGCTACATGGTGCAGCATATAGACCTACGTCTACGGCTCATCTCTTGATCTTCTGTATATTTCTATGTCATCTCTCTAGATCCTCTGTCGCTAGCGTCTGTACCTTCTTAGGACCCAGCACAGACGGGTGCTCAGTCTCATTTCATGGCGGGGTCCTGCCCTCCTAGGACCTCTGCCTCTGGTGCCATTGTGGGAAGCACCGGGGAGGGTCAAGGGCCTTTTGGAAGAATGGAGCCCTCCTAAGCAGGGACAAAGGTGCAGCCCCTGGCAGCTCCCTGCCCCTCGGCTGTATTTGGAAGGAGTAATGTCCTCTCTGTGCAAGACCAGTGCTCAGATGGGCCAGTGCTGGCTCCAACCTGCTTCTGCCTTTGATGTGTGAGGAGCCTTGTGAGTATAAATCTTTCACAATCACATGCACACACACACACCCAGAGCCTCCAGGTTGAGAGCAACACAGTCACAGGTCCCTTTCCCAAAGGTCATTGCCAGGGGTATCGTTGGCTCTGATGACCTCCGGGAGGTTAGCAGTCTGGGGCTGGGGCTGGGGCTCGGAGGGCTGGGTGTCAGGGCACGGTCTGCGAGAAGGTCAAGGGAGCAGGGCTCACTCCAGTTGCTGGCCCAGCCGGTCACCTGGCACTAAGGGCTGTTCTGTGCCAGCCATGGTGGTCAATAAGACAGACGTGGCGCTGGCTACCAGGCCCTCGCCGTTACTGTGCAATCGACAGACCACATCACATCTATACCACATACAGTGTGTGCTGGACTAGATGGAGCACTGATAGCTATACTCTCCACGTACTGAGTTTGATGGATTCTGGAACACTCTAACATATTCATATTTCTGTAGTGAAATACATATAAATAGTTCCAGCAAGTGGAATAACTAAAGGCCATAAGTACCTCTGAGGTCAGTTCAGTTCAGGTTTTGCTGCCAAATGAGTTTTGAAAAGCTTTTTGGTTTTCTGAGCTTTGGAGATGTTGGAATTGTGGAGAGGGAATGAGGGACAGTTCACTTAGTGAGCTCTGGGCAGGCACCGCGCCAAGCACTTTTACTGCATTAATATAATAAATCCTCCTAACAGCCCTGTGAGGTTGGTTCTATTTTTAGTATTCCAACATTACAGATGGAGGCCAGGCCCAGAGAGGTTAAGTAATTCACCTAAGGGCACCCAGCTAGAGAGTGGCCGAGCTTAGATTCAAACTGAGGTCTGGCAGGTGCTGGAGTCTGTTACGGTCTTAGTGTTCACGATCCGGTGTGTGCACAGGGAGGGAGGTTCACGAAGAGATGATTACAGCACAGTTCCGGGACAGGGAAGTCCAGGTCTCGAAGCCCAGCAGAGGGGCCCTACTCGGCTCAGGGGTTGGGGGAAGATGATCCAGAGCAAGTGGCGGCTACGTGGAGACCTGAGGGGTGAGTAGGTATGAGTCAGCACAAGTAGTGAAGGGAAACGTGCTTCAAGCACAGGGAACAGTACGCACAGCGGGCGCAGAGGCCTGGAGTAGAGGACAGTAGGAGTTGGAGGCTGGAATGGGAGGCAAGGTGGGGGCTGGAGATCTACGTAAGGACCAGCCCTGCAGGGTGGACGTCATGCTATTTCCATCTGGCCCACCCACTCCTACCCCTGCTGGAATCCCGTGATGGGAGAGGGTCAGCTCTCCCTGCAGTCCGGACCAGGCCACACGGGGACAGGGCTGTTTCCGCGACACAGCTGGGGACACAGTGGAGTCTGCAGCGCCAGCTGAGCTCCCCCTAGAGCGCCTGGCAGGCAGGGCTCCCAGAAGTCACCTGGGGAGGGAAGGACCAGTTATCTCTGACTAGGAGCAGCTGGTGAAAAGCACAGGCTGGTGAGGCTGGATGAGATCAATCCCAGGCCTGTCGGGGCTCCCCCACTGCCTGGGCCATCTCCATCCTCTGCTGCTGGGCGCTTGACTCCTGCCATTACCAGCAGAGCAAACCCTCCGAGTGCAAAGAAGGCACATGCTGCCTCTCTCCTAGGCCCCAGCCTGAGACAGATGAAATCTTCATTACGATGATTTTTATTGGGGGGCGGGTGTGTGCGGGTGCGCTTATGTGAGTGTGTGCACATCTGGGGCCAAATGGCAGCCGAAATCCTCGCAAACGTGGCTCATGAATATTCCACGGTGGTGCCCGCCACACTTTGCTGTCATCAATTATTTATACGTGAAATAACGAAAGCTTCATAAATAATGGAAGTGCCCGCGTTCCAGCTGTATCTTCCGCTTCCTTCCGTCTACAGGTGAGGAGTTGGCTCTGCAAGAAATTAGCATTCATGAGGGGCGTGGCCTGGCACTCACCAGGACCCCACCATCCTTCTTAGGAGGTGGGGGTGTGCTACAGCAGGATGTGCACTGTGCCTTGCTCTGTGCACTCACTTGCACACCTGGGAGGGGTTAGCACACACGCACAGTGGGCAGCTGGAGCTGTCTATACTGCAGACTCTCCAAGTAGGCTCCAATTGACAGAGTAAAGCCTTGTATTACATTAAACATGAGCTGGGAAAAGCATCAGACATATCCTACTTAAATCCAGTCCCAACCACAGCTCTGGGGCTGTTGACGTGGAACATACCAGAGTCTGATTCAGGAGAGGGGTTCGCTTTGGGAAGTTTCCCTGTGTTTCCCCTATACGATACATAGCAGCTCTTCCAGAGACAGAGAAATCCTCAAATCAACCTTGTCCCCTAGGCCCTACACTATAGTTGTTTCGAAGTCTTCAGAGAGGAGGCTTGGGGTGCAGAGGGGTGGGAGGGCGGCAGCAAGTGCAGAGGTGTGATCAGAGGTGAAGTGGAGACCCGCTCCCCAGATCCATCCATGTTGCCACCAGTGGCGTGTGTTCATCCTTTCTGAGCACTGAGTAGCATCCCACTATGTCTGTAGCCCACATCTCGATCCACTTATCTTTTTAGGGGCACTGTAGTGCCAGGAAGGGCACACTGCAGGATCTCTATGACCCTATGCAGATGGGTGAAGGAGAAGACCTGGAGCCCTCAGTGGCTTTTCAGGTTTTTATTGGGATTTACCAGGTACACAGCAGGCAGGGGTACTGGGGGGCCGGGAGGCTGTCAGGCCTCCCTGCCCCCAGCGAGTCTTCTCTCTTTCTGGGTTCTCCAGTGTTCTCTCGTGGCCTCTGCATCTCTGCTGCTTTCACTTTCTTTCTTTCGCTCTGTTGGCATCCCCGTGATGCCGCCCTTATAAGTCCTGTCTCTCAGCCCAGGTGTACCCACCTGCACATGCCACACCTACTCCAGGTGCCGCCATCAGGCCTGCATTCAGGACTGCAGGGATCCATCATCCATCCTAATGGCAGGAGGGCAGAAAAGCCGGATACTTTACTTACCCTACAGACACTTGGGCTGTTTCCATATCTTGGCTATTGTGAGTGGTGCTGCTATAAACCCAGGGGTGCGGGTTTCCTTTCAAATTAGTGTTTTGTGTCCTCTGGGTAGATTCCTAGAAGTGGGAGAGCTGGTCAGATGGCAGATCCATTTTCAGTCATTGTTTTGCTATAACACTGATGAAGAAAAGGAAATTGGTTTTGTCTGGGGTCACTATGTGAGAACTTGAGGTTCTCCCCATGTCCACGTGGGCTTTCTCTGGCTGCTTCGTCTCCTCCTATATCCCAAAGATGTGTGTGTGAGGTTCATGGCTGTATCTCAATGGTTTCTGTGGGAGTGAGTGGGGGGGTGGTGTATGATGCACCCTGCAAGGAAGGGGGTCCCATCCAAGATTGGGTGCTGCCCTGGCCCCGAGCTGCCAGGATAGGCTTCAGAGCCCGTGACCCTAGCTGGAGAAGGAGGTTGGAGAATGAATGAATGAAGACAAATAATTGTTTAATATTTCAAGTGTTTTGGGGTCTTTATTTTGAAGTTTTGTGCTTTTTAAATTTTATTTATTTATTTTTTGGTGACCAGAAATCTGCTGTAGGACTCTAATTCTTGTGGACATCAATGAGCCTGGGCTCAATTTGGTTTCATTACACCTCATTTTTGCTTAAGAGTTGTAATTTCCGAGAACCTACCGAGGATATTGGTGAAGACTTCCTGTAGGCAATTTGGACTTGGGGAGAACATTCTGGTCTAGATTTGGGAGCATGTGTGTCTCACATGTGTCCCTCCGCTCCCCTGTCCCCTCCCCTGTGCCCTCTGGCCCCCCTCTGCTACCTTCATCTCATTATTGCTTCACTGTCTCCATCTGCAAATTGGGGACTCCATTCTACTCGCTAAGATGGAAAACAGCAATTATGGCTATAAAATCCTCCGGCTCTCCCCAGCACAGAGTCCTGGGTTCATCTGAAGGAGGGTGATGGTGAGCTTCTGTTTCTTAACTGTGAGTTGGAAGGGCCTGGAGAGTCTCTGCTGCCTGCTTCCCTCTGCACCCCACTGCAGTCAAACCGCTCAGCTGTGAGCTTGTCATTTGCAGCTGAGGCCCTGGCTCTGGCCCGTCTCTTTGAGAGGACAACTCCAGCGTTGAACAAACGAGGTGAAATGGCACACCACCTCCCCCTCTGCCCCTCTCCTCCCCTCCCCACGCCATGGCCCCTCACCCCACTTCTCTCGATCCCCTCGGCTCTCCCCTGGGCAGGGAAGCCAGACCCTCTCTGCTTCCAGGCCAAGGCTGGAATTATTTAATGCCAAATCAGTAAAAGTGTCAGCAGCTTGCAGCTGAACTGCTAAGAGGAATGATTCATAACCCCATGCCAGGCACCGAGGATTTCCTCCCCATCCGCGTGGCCCACCCCTTGAGAGAAAGGAGATAAATTACTGTCATTGCTTTTATGGTACATATAATCGGGTGGCAACATGGAGACTCGACTCATCTCAAAGTCATTTACAATGAATTATTCATCTGGCTGAAGAAGTCTTCAGCTGGAGGGGGATATGGCTTCTCTGGCTTTGGCCTGCCCTGTCCATAATGCAGGAGGGAATCCTGGGCCCGGAAGATCCAGTTCCCCTCTGGACCTCAGCAGCCTGGGGCGGGGGGAGCGGGAGGGGCAGCGGGGTGTCTGAGCTGCAGAAACCCACACCCGAACTGCTTCTGGAGGGTTCCACTGGGGTTTGGAAGCGTGGTCTCTCTTGCTGCAGATCAGGGGGCGGACCCCTCCTTCTGCTTGCCCTCTCTTCCTCCTTTATTTCCTCGACAAACAGCTGTTGAGTCTCTGACGCGTGCCCTATCAGAGTGAGGGAGGGTGTTATACCAAACGGCCCCCAAATTCAGTGCCATAAGGTCGCCAAAGTGAGACTTTTTCTCTTGCCATCACAGCTCTTCCCGGCTTCTGCTCGGTGTCACCCTGCCTTTGGGACGCCGGTGGTGGAGTGGCCACCAGCTTGAACGTTCCTGTCACAGCGTGTCCTCGTAAAGCTCCCATTCAGAAATGGCCCTTGTCACTTTCTAGTGCCAGCACGAACAGGCCAGTTTCACTGTCGATTTGGGCAGACGGATAAAGAAAGTCCTAGAGCCTTTGGTGGATTTTACAGGCTTTTAATACTCTCTCAGGGAACCAGGCACACAGGCAGGCCAGGCAGGGGGGTTGGCATGCCAGGAGGCAAGCACAGGCCAGGCAAGGAGGCAGGGGGGCTGGAGATTGGCAAGTCCCCCAGCACTGGCAAATTTTTGCGTTTTTTCTGTCCCCTCTCTGGCATTCTCAGTCTCGTGGCCTTGCCTCTGAGGGGCCCTGTCGCAGTCCTGTCTCAGAACAGCGCTGCCCTT
This sequence comes from Talpa europaea, assembly GCF_964194135.1. Taxonomy (NCBI): domain Eukaryota; kingdom Metazoa; phylum Chordata; class Mammalia; order Eulipotyphla; family Talpidae; genus Talpa; species Talpa europaea. Next base: position 5,504,434 of record NC_140076.1, read on the forward strand.
TTAGTGCTGGCTTCTTGGCACAGGTGTGAACATTTACACACACGCACCCCATACTCTCTGGGACCATGTGTCCATAATCAGAGGAGGGGGTTCCCTTAGACTGGGGTGTCCACGCTAGTGGAAGGGTGGGAAAAAGCCTGATAGCTTCTTATAGCCTACACATGTCCACTCCAGTTTCAGAGGCCAAAGCAGGTCACGTGGCCATGTCTAACCTCAAGTGGGTAGGAAAGTATTACCTTGACTGGGACCTAAAAGAGGAGAGGAAAAGAATATTTGTGAACACCCTTGGGCCCTATTTCGCAAGCGCTACGCTGGGCCTGGGAGGTGACAGCGGAAGGGATGGAGTCTCTTCTTCCTCTCGTAGTCTGAGGCTGAGGGGGTCGAGCAGCAGGCCGGCCCCGTCTAAGCCTGGAGGCTGAGGGGTGGAGCGGAAGGCCATGGCCAGCTCAGCCTGGAGGTTGTGGGGTTCAAGGGGCAGGCCAGCTCCATATAAGCCTGGAGGCTGAGGGATCCAGTGGCAGGCCAGCCCAAGGTCAGCCTGGATGCTGAGGATGTTGAGCGGCTACTGGTCACAGCTCAACCTGGAGGCTGATGTGTCGAGTCCAGGCTGGCCCCAGCTCAGCCGTGAGGCTGAGGGATGGACCATCAAACAGGCCCCTGCTCAGTCTTGGGTTGAGGGGTCAACTAGCACACCGGCTCAAACTGTGCCTGGGAACTTGGGGTATACCAGCAGACCTGCCCACCACAGCCTAGAGCCTAAGGAGGATGATTGGCAGGCCAGCCCAAGCTCAACCTGGAGTCTCAGGGGGTCAAGTGGCAGGCCAGCCACATCTCAACCTGGAGGCTGAGGGGTTTGTGGCAGGCCGACCCCAGCTCAGCCTGGAGGCTGAGGGTATCGAGCCACAGGCTGGCCCCAGCACTGCCTGGAGGATTTTGGGGTCGAGCGTTGGGCCGGCTCTAGCTAGCCTGGATAGCTAAGAGTTTCAAGCGGCAGGCTGCCTCAGCTCAGCTGTGAGGCTGAGGGATGTACCATCAAGCAGGCCCCTTTTCATCCTCAGGTTGAGGGGTCATCCAGCATACTGGCTCTAGCTGAGCCTGGAAAGAGTGGGGTGAACCTGCGGGCTGGCCACCACAACCTGGAGCCTGTGGAGGTCGAGTGGCATGCCGGCCCAGCTCAGGCTGGAGGCTGAGGGGCAAGAGTGGCAGGCCTGGAAGAATTAGCATTATCAAAATGGCTATCCTACTAAAAGCAATCTACAGATTCAATTGATGAAATTCATATGGAGCCACCAAAAACCCCGAATACCCAAAGCTCTCCTAAAAAAAAAAAAAAAAAAAAAAAAAAGAAAGAAGTGACTGGAGGTATCAGTGGGGTGTCTCCCAGACATCAAAATGTACTACAAAGCCATAATAATCAAAACTGCATGGTATGGGAACAAGAACAGACACAGAGACCAATGGTACCGAATAGAAAATCCAGAAATAAACCCACAGATTTATGGTCAACTAATCTTTGACAAAGGAACAAAGAATATGCAATGGAGCAAAGAAAGTTTGTTCGATAAATGGTGTGGGAAAACTGGGTCGCTACATGCAAAAGAATTAAGCTTGACTACTACCTCATACCATGCACAAAAACCAACTCAAAATGGATTAAAGAGCTAGACATAAGACCTGAAACCATAAAATATATAGAAGAAAATATAGGCAAATATAGGCAATACATGACATACACCTAAGTAACATCTTTAAAGATACATTACCCAAAGCAGTGATTGTGAAGGCAAAGATAAACAGATGGGACTACATCAAATTAAAGAGCTTCTGCACAGCAAAAGAGACAGAAACCAAAACTCAGAGACATCCCAATTATTGGGAGAAAATTTTTGCATACAACTCTAATGATAAAGGACTGATCACAAAAATCTACAAAGAGCTGATGAGACTCAACAAAAACAAAGTAAATAATCCAGTCAAAAAATGGGCAGAAGAGCTAAGAAGAAACTTCTCCAAAGAGAAAATGCAAATGGCCAACAGGCGTATGAAAAATGTTCAACATTCCTTATAAACAGGGAAATGCAAATCAAAACTACAATGAGATACCATCTTACACCTGTGGGAATGGCACATATTAAAAAAACTAGCAATAACAAATGCTGGCGAGGTGTGGAGAAAAAGGAACTCTCCTGCACTGCTGGTGGAAGTGCAGACTGGTCCAACCACGATGGAGAGCTGTGTGGAGATTCCTCAATCTGCTAAAGATGGAGCTTCCATATGATCCAGCAATTCCACTCCTAGGTATTTACCCAAAGGACACAGAAACATTAATTCAAAAAGGCACCCGCACCCCTGTTTTTTGCAGCACTATTTACAATAGGTAAGCTATGGAAACAACCCAAATGTCCAAAAATAGATGACTGGATCAAGAAGATGTGATCCATATATACAATGGAATATTACTCAGCAATAAAAAAAATAAACTCATGCAGTTTGCAGCAACATGGATGGAGCTGGAAGGGATCATGCTTAGTTAAATAAGCCAGAAAGAAAAAGAAAAATACCAGATGATCTTACTCATAGCAGGAATTTAGAAAACCTAAATAAGGGACCAGGAAAAAGACTAATTATAATAAAGTAAAAATAAAAATCAACAAGCAACTATAAACCAGGGACACACTACAGTGGGGCAAAGGGAGTAGGATCAAAACAAGGGTGGTGGGCATTGTATGGGGACTAAAACCAAGATGAAAATGCATATATTGTGCAAAAATGAAAAGTGATGTAAGAAATTAAAAAAAAAAAAAAAAGAGCTGCAGGCCGGCTCCAGCTTAGCATGGAGGCTGAGGGTATGGGGTGGCAGGCCTGCACCAGCTTTCCTGGCCCCAGCTCAGCCTGGAATCTGAGGGGGTGGAGCGGCAGACTGGCCCCTGCTCAGCCTCATGTTGAGGGATGGACCAGCACACCGGCTCTAGCTGAGCCTGAAGACAGTAGAGTGGACCAGCAGGCCCGCCCACCATAACCTGGAGCCAACGGAGGTTGGACTGCAGGCTGGCCCCAGCTCAGCCTGGAGGCTGAGTGTGTCGAGGGGCAGGCTGGCCCAGCTCTGCCTGAGTGCTGAGGGGTTCGAGCAGCTGGCCGGCCCCAGCTCAGCCTGGAGGTTGAGGGGTTGGAGCGTCAGGCCGGCCCCAGCTCAGCCTGTTGGCTCCTGCTCAGCCTTGGGTTTGAGGGGTCTGCCAGCACACCGGCTCCAGCTGAGCCTGGAAACAGTGGGCTGCACCTGCAGGATGTCCCAGCACAGCCTGGAGGCTGAGGAGTTTGAGCGGCACGCCGGCCCCAGCCCAGCTTGGTAGCCGTGGGATGGACCATCAAGCAGGTCCCTGCTTAGCTCGTAGTTGAGGGGTCGACCAGCACACCGGCTCCAGCAGCGTGCTCGGCAGATGGAAGAGGTAGGTGCCCAGCAGTGACAGTGTCCATCCGGCACTCTGTGCCAGGGGAGACTTCCTGGAGCTACACCTGCATGCTATGTGGGATCCAGCAGTGAGGAGGTCTCAGCCTGGGGGCCTCTTTGTGGGCAAGTTAATTGATTTCTCAGGTCTTCCTCTGTCCTTTAGGGGTGACAGTGTAATATAAGGATACTCCCCACACAGAGTGATTGTGGGAATTGCATTCGGTAACTTCTGTAGGCACCTTTGGCAGGTGAGGCATTGGCCCTGTTTGCTGTGAGAGCATTTACACTTTTTTGCAGAACAATGTGAATTGTTTCCCACAAGTACATTCAGTTCCCTACCAGGGCCTCTATACCCTGTACCTCTAAGTCAAGGCTCTAGGGGTGGGCTTGGCTTTCTAGAGTTCTCCACAGTTCTGCCCCCAGCTCTATGAAGACAGAGCAGTTACTGTGGAAAACTCTAGTTTGCCCCAGTGGGCTGGGGCCTGCCTCCTGGCAGGAGGGGCTGCAAGCTGGAAAATGGCAGGAGGATAATGAGCGTGGGGCTCCTTGGGTGGCCTCAGCAGCTGGCAAGGTCCCAAGACCCAGCTGCAGCTCCTTCTAAGCCCCAGCCCCGGGGCATCCTTCATTTACCTACTGCATATTGGCTGAGGACCGGCAGGTGCGAGCCTTGTGCTGGGTGGTAGGCATAGCCCATAACGAGACAGACCATTTCAGTCCTCATGGTGCTTGTGCCCAGCAGGGGGAAAGGTTATTTTTGTGGTGGACACTGTCAGTTGGCCAGATGCCCTGGGGGCCCTGTTTCCTTTTCTGATTGTTCAGCGCTAGGTTTCCAGGTGCATTGCTTCTAATGGCTGGCCTGTGGCTGCATGGTCGGGGCTACCTGAGCTGGCGCGCCCCCAGGCGCAGAGAGCTGGAAGTGCTCTTAGTGTGGCATCCAGAGGCAGCTTTTAGCCCATGGCTGCCGGGTGGGCGCTGGGAAATGAGTCCTGCCCCCTGGCCTCCAGCAGGGACAACCTCCAAGCAGTAGCTTCTGCTCCAGGGCTCCCCCACGGGGCGTCTCTCTCCTGTTTGGCTGCTTCCTTTCTCATTTCTTCTAGGAAGGCTTCCTTAAATCACCAGCACACAAAGCTTCAGCTCCAGGCTCGCTTCTGGGAGGCTCCCATAAGCGATCCCCAGCCTTCCTTCCTCAGGGAACCGATGCTCCACTTTGTTCTGGGGTCCTTCCTGTCCCTATGTGACTGGTTACCCTGGTCACCTCCTCCCTTGCCCTGGGCTAGGTTTGCAGGGAGCTTGGGTGATCTGGATGTGGCCAAGACCCTGAGAGGAGCTATCTAATGGGAGCTTCTGGGGATGATAAAATGAGACACAAGATGATCCACTTTCCCCGTGGCTGCAGCTGCATGTGATGGCTGGAACCCCAGTCGCCATGCTGAGCAAGTGAAACTGACACACAGAGGTAGCCCCGCTCAAAGGTGAAAGGCACCAGGGTTCTGGGTGATGAAGCCCCGAATTCACCATTGGAGCCGCCTACCTCACGCTGACTTCTCCTGTGAGTCGAGAAATCCCCTACAAGGCGAAGCCACTTTGGATTGTATTTGTAACTGAAAACATCCCAATGGAAACGATATATTAGCTGGTGAAGTCTTCCTGCCAGGTGGATGCCTTCCCAGTGTCTATTTATTCTGTCAGTGGGTCCCATCTGGGTTTCTGTCATGCACCAGATTTGGGATAAATCATACAAGCTCATATGGCATGGGTTAAGGAATAAGCTTTCTCTGAGAGAGACACTCACAAAGCAGCGCCCACGAGCAAAAAAAGGTGAGGTGCGAGGTCGTCTGAGAGCAGGGGGACTAGCGGTGGGCAGGGTTGTGCCTCATGGGACACTCCCTGTATTCAGTCCTTGCTGGAACCATGTTTTTTATATTGATGCCATATTTCATTGATCTGGGTTGGGACTGGGCCATGGGCATCTTAAAGACTCCCCAGGTGGCTCCAAAAGTACAGCCAAGCCCTAGAGGCGCCCTGTGCATCATTTTTCAATTGTGGCCTTGCATTGTGTTTGCTGAAGGGATGCACCATAATTTGATCAGCTCCTTTTGCTTGGCTGTCTGGGTCTGTTCCAATTCTTTATCTTGACGAACTGGGATATTCCAAGTTTTCATCACGATATACCTTTTCTGCGTAGGGCGGATAACAGATGCTGTAGCCGTTGCGGGTCAAAAGGCCTCTGCTGCAACTATTTAAGACTGTCATGTAGCACAAAAGCAACCACAGACAGTGCATAAACGAATGAGCATGGCTGTGTGGGTCCATCTTTTTTAGCCTATGGACTCAGTAAATCTTGTTTCCTGCTTTGCTATGGTTGCCAGGAAGCTCAGAGTAATGCTGATGGTGTTTCTTGGTAGGATTGCTGTATGGGGGTTCGCGTTCTTATGTGATCTCATTTTCCCTTCGCTTCAAGCACCTCATCCATTGTTCTTATTCTGGTGGAGTCGACATATTTCTGTGCATTCCATCAGTCAGTCTTTAGAGGAAAGCAGGACTTGCCTCTGTCAGTCCACCTGTCCGCTGAAGCTGTACTTGTAACCCCCCTGAAGATGGTGGCTGCGAAGTGGCTTTGGAGAACCTCCCCAGGGATCTGGCCCATTGAGGAAGGGCCAGGACAGGCCCCTTCCTTGGCAGCTTTGCAAGGTCTTTCTTGACCCCTGTTCAGCCACATTTCAGTGGCGAGCCCCAACATTCCTCAGCTTTTTTCTCCTTTCCTTGGCCTGGTGGGGGGCTGGGGTTTGGGGTGGGGGATCATGGTCCCATTCCAGCCTTCCAAATGCCAGGCCTAGGCAAAGGAGTGGAAAATCCTTTGAAATTCCCAATAAATAAATAAAAATAACTTTGAGGGATTGTCACCATGGAAACGAAAGGCTTGGTTAGTTGTCATGGCGACTCTCTGGTAGGCTCTGCCTGAAATGACCAGCAGCACCGGGAAAGTAGGGCCTGGAGATGGGTGAGCCATTACCTCACGCACAGGGTGAGAGTGGGAAGCAGCAGATTGGTAGGGCAAGGTCAAGTACAGGGCCAGTGTGTGTGTGTGTGTGTGTGTGTTGGAGGGATTAGGCAGAAGCAAAGGGGAGAGTACATTGTCTTCTGGAACTTTCTTCCCCAGCAAGCTGCCACTCTGACCTCTGCTTTATTCCTAAGGCTCCTGATCCTTTGCCTCATTTCCCTGTGCCCCCAGGGCCAGGAGGGGAATAGGCCTCCAGCCTCCTCCAGGCTGCCAGGGAGTCTCCATGACAACACAGCCCCCACCAAGGGAGCCAGCCCCTGGCTGGGACCTAAGGGAGTTGCCTGGGTAACCAGGCTTCCTTGCCCCACTTCCCCACCAACCAAACCTCTTCAGCCCTTCCCCCAGTTACTGATGGGCGGGTGAGTGGACAGGGTCACCATGGAGACCTGGTGTTCCTCCCACTGCCCCTTTTCAGGGCACCTGTCTTAAGAAGGCTTTGGGAGAGGATCTCTGGGTGAGATTCTTACCTGGCTAGACATGAGGGATCCACTGGGTGAAGAGAAAAATGACCTCTGGCCAGGGAAGAAGATGGCTACATACATTTTGGTTTTTCTAGAAGTCTCCCTGGGGGCTGTTTGGGGGGCCAAGCCCCTCCCAGTTCTCTCCACATGGGCAGGTGCCCTATGGATGAACTTGCCCTTTAGCCACCTCCTGCTGGGAGGAGTCTTGGGCTCAGTGGAGGGGCATCTGCCTGGACCATGAGGTCAGGATACGGGTGGGTGACCTTCTTGTCCGCAGCCCCCCACCCCCACATGTCACTCCCCAGCTGAGCCCCGGGCCAGAGGAGCAGTAGCTCATTCCTAAGCTGAGAACACTCAGGTGGTTAACGAGCATTTAGTTCCCAGCCACGGAGACAGTTACATGATTAGTTGTTATTTTATCTTGCTAATGAAAATACATAAAAAACAAAATGGCCAATTAGTAAGGCCATTCATTCCCCATGTTGGTGGTTTCTTTTTGGAAGTTGTCATTCCTGGGCACAGGGCTGGCCCCACAGTCAGCTGCCTGCTGACCTCTGGGGTCCCTTCTCCCTGACGCCCTGTGCCCCCCTCCACTCTTGCTTTGATTCCTGCTATGTTGTCAGGACCCAGGCGGCCCTGCCCTCTTTCACAGCCGCGAGACAGACTTGGCTTCGCTCCTCCTTCCTCGCCACCTCCTTCTCTCGCTGCCAACAGACTGCCTCATTTTCTCCCTTCCCAGACTTCCTATTGTCCCCCCTTTCCTCTCAATGTTTGTTTGAATCCCTCCTCTTCCCAGAAGCCCATCCTGATAGAAATGGGTTAGGAGAGCTCAGGATTTTCACTTGCTCCTGGGTCAAGGAAACTTCCAGGAAACCATCTCCATAGCCCTGGTGGTCTGGAAACCTGAAGAGCCCACCTGTCCCCCTGTGTGGCCAGAAACGTGGGACTTGATCTCCGGTGGTGGCGGCTGTGGGGTCTGAGGGAACCTGGGGTCTCCCGGATTCTGCTGGCGCCTTGGCCAGTGTGAGCGCCGGTGGGCAATTGGAGCCCTGGCCATGGAGGGGGCAAGGTCTGCTGCTGCTTGAGGAGAATTGAGGCTGATCTATTCCAGATTTATGGCTTTGGAAGAGGGATACAATGGAGAAGAGAGAAAAGGCAACTGGGAAGGGGGGCTGAAAGGCCCCCCAATGGTCACCAACCGCTCAGTAATCAGTGAACAGGACCCAAACTTGCATTTTGATTGGTTCACTGCAAACTCAAGGAAGTTACCTCCAGGGAACCCAGGGGGCCTCCTGCAGCAAAAGAGAACAAAGCCACTCAGAACCTAGGGCATATGGGGGGCAAAATCCCCCCAAAACCATGGTGGAGGAGGGGAGCAACGAAGAGAGCGATTTCTGAGAAATCAAGGAAGCCACCGATGGCCCCAGCTTGACCCTGACTTTCCATCTGGCAGTGATTAAAGCAAGGCTCAGACAAAAGGCAGCTTAGCCACAGGAGGGTGTAAGTCAGAGGCTGAGACTCACTCGACTTGAATTTCTGCCCTGATACTTTCCGTGTGTGAACGCAGGATGCAGCCTCAGTCTTGAATGGCCTTATAACTACTTAGCTCATAGGAGGGCTATAAAAATTACATGAGAAAAATGCAAGTCTAAGGGACGCTGCACAGCTCTTTGCGCATAGAAAGAGCTCAGAAATGGCAGCCAATGTCAGTGCGCCTCCTGGGAAACTCTTCTCTCTCCCTCCCTTCCTCTCTTCCATCCACCCCCATCCGTATATCCATCCATGCATCCATCCACCCACCCCTCATCTAACTTTACCAAACATCTGGTACAAAGGTGATTAAGAAGTGGTGCCTGCAACAAGGAACTTTGCATGCCAGCAAGGGTGACAGACAGACATAATCAGATATGCCAGGACAGCGAGACAGGGTTGAACCAAGCCTGATCAAGGGATGGGGGTGGATCCTAGGAGGGAATGGCCCCTCCTACTTACAGATGGGGGTCAGGGGCAGGACAGCTGATCTCAGGGGGTGAGCACTAGGAGGGTCCTCTGAGCCGGGAAGCCTTCTTTTCTGGGGAGTGTGTAGCTGAGCCCGCCTCACCTTCTCCGCCTTCCTACTCCACGTGTTCCAAGAAGTCCCCTGGGTAGTGGAGGTGGGTCTTTCACTGGGAGCAATTGATTTTCCTTTCCTGGCCTCATGGTGGGAGGCACCAGATGTCGCCTGCTGTCTTCTCAGCTCAAGATTGATGAGGGGGACAGGGGTCCTCAAAAGGCTGCCCTCTTTTTTTCACCTCCTGGCTTCTGGAAGGCTTTGAATGCTTTGGTCTGTTGCCATGAGCAGGGTCAATTACCTACAAGTCCAGGGACAGGAGCTGCTGACCCCACACCAGAACACGTGGTCTGGCACATGATTTGGCACTAGGACAGGATATCAGGGTTGCCGGGAAAATTGTCAACACAGGTGGAGGCCTGTTGCTACATGGTGTGGTGGAAAGGACTGAAACACACACACACACATACACACACACACACCACTTAGCTTCCTATGCCTGGAATTTCACCGTTGGTGATGCATTCCTTTGTCTACCACCTATTCAGACAGTCGAGTCACCTGCACACACAAATGCTCTCAGCAAATATGAGCTCGTCTGAAGTGCTGGGTCCCAGACCAGGGGAGAAACACCAGGAATCAATGAAACCCAGTTCTCGCTCACCATCATCATCATCAGACTCACCCTTGGCTGGAGGAAGAAGACTCACAAACAGGCAAACAAAACAAGATGCTCAAGGTGACGGAACATTGTTGAGGATCACCCACTATGGTTGAAGGCCAACCCTGGGGAGAGGGCAAATCAGGGAAAGCTTCCTGGAGGAGGTGACTCCTTGAAGCTTGAGTAGGATCCAAATTAGCAAGGGAGATGGGGTGACGGAGGGGGTGTTTTAGTTGTGAGACATCCATGGCACGTAGATTTCTCAGCTGCCACTTGGAGCGGGCATCATGGAAACCCCCAAGAACACATGCTAGTGGCGGGGAGGGTGCTGCTGGGGTGCTTGGGCAGCCTGGAGCCCTGTGTAACATAAAGTGGGCGGGGGTAACTTCTTGGGGCTTCAGCAAGGAGGGTGCAAAGCTGGGAAGAGGGAAGCAGAGGAGAAACCTCCCCAGTACCTGCTTTGTCCCGGGCATTAGATTTGGTGTTTTCTGTTTGGTGTTTTCCGTCTGTGATGCCGAAACATGACTAGTTTTTCTCTGTTCCTTATTTGGGGATATTTATCCTCAGTTTCCCTCTCTTGATTAGCAGCCTGAGTGGGGCCTGGGTGCTCCGGTTCTTCAACTTTTATTAAAACAGTTTATCAGGCTCCTCCCACAGAAAGTGCTTAATACCCGATGCCCCTTGTTGAGACAAGGGGTTCTAGTCCAGTTTCTGGAAAGTGTGTCCTGGAAATTGGGGCCCTGGGTCCCGACCTTAGAGCTTGAGTGCGTCCACCAACCTTTCTGGGTCTCTTTCCGCATCTGTGAGATGGAGGGCGGGGGCGGGGAGCTCACAGTGCCCCAAATGGTAAAATCATTTTTTTCTCTTATTTTTAAAAATTTTATTTTGAGCACCGACCACATGGCCAGCATTGGTTTTGGCACAGGAGTGCGGGACTAAGCGGGGATGAAGGCCACTGCTCTGAACAAGGTCGTTTTAGAGGGAAAATGCTGTGAAAATAGGAGGAAAGAAAGTAGGTAGATGACAGCTACTGAGCTAGATCGAGAAGAACACTCTGGTGGGTGGAGGACAGGACGGAAAGGAGGCAGGGAGGGAGGGAGGGAGGGCCAGAGGAACTGGGGTGGGCAGCTTCTGCCCTGCTTCCCCCCACCTCCTTCCCTCTCTCCCTCCCCTTCTCCATCTCTCGCTTCTTCTTTCTGTCCTTTCACCTGTCCTGTGTATTCTCCATCCTTTCATCCATCCATCCATCCATCCATCCATCCATCCATCCATCCATCCATCCGTCCATCCGTCCATCCGTCCATCCGTCTATCCATCCATCCATCCATCCGTCCGTCCATCTGTCCATCCATCCATCCGTCCATCCATCCATCCATCCGTCCATCCGTCCATCCGTCTATCCATCCATCCATCCATCCATCCATCCATCCGTCCGTCCATCTGTCCATCCATCCATCCGTCCATCCGTCCATCTGTCCATCCATCTGTCCATCCATCCGTCCATCCTTTCTCCCCCTGATCATCCCTGATTTCCCCTTGACACATCCCTGCCTCTTAACCTTAGACATCCCAGTTCTGTTCAGCAGCGCTCTCTTGTTCATAATCGTCTTGCTTTATCAGCGCATCTGCTTTGCTTCCTTCTGTTTCTTAATGACGTGAAGTTGTCCAACACTTGTCTTTATCTTTCCGGCTTAGGTCACTTTAGATCATCCCCTCGAGCTCCTCCCCCTTTGCTCTGAAGGGCAGCACATCGCCTTTCCTTAGGGCTGAACGGTGCTCCGCGGTGTGGCTGGACCCGGGCGTCTTGGTGCAGTGCCGTCAGGGGTCCTCAGGTTGCTGTGTGAATACTGCCGGCCACTTCTGAGCCTCTTCAGAGGGGAGTCCTCTAGTGAGGACCCGCTCCCACCTGATGCCAGGCACTGGCAGCGCCCTGTCCTGTCTTCCCTCCTGGGCGACCCATGATGCCCTGGGAAATCATTACGTGGGGCCACACCTAGATGAGTAAAGGGATCTTTGAAGAACAAGTGGTCTGCCTGTGTGTGTTCCTCCTCTGCCCTTGGTCTCTTGTATTCCAGAAACAACCTGCATTGGTCAGCTCAACCTGGCCACCCAGCACACCTGGGGGGATGGGGGAGGTTGGCAGGTGTGTGAGGGGGAGGGGAGGGGAGGATCCGGGGACTTGTGACTAAGTAGACAAGTGTATCAGTCAGTGTCGCAGTTTATGCTGCATAACAAGTCACCCCCAAGCCTTCTGCTTAACAAACAGTGGTTTGTGGCAGGTGTGTGGCCAGTGTAGTTGGGGATGCTCTGCACAGCATCGTCCTCTGAGGATCCAGGCTAATAGGGGCCCGTCATTCCGCGGCTGCAACATCTGGGAGTGAGGTCACTACCTAGCGGAGGGGAGGCTGCACACCAGCTATTGAATAGTTCCTCATGGCAGGTGTCTTGCCATTTTCCCTCATGGTCTTGGGCTAGAACAAGTCACGTGGTCCTGCCTGGCCACAAGGGTCTGGAAAATATGGAGGAGAAGGTGGATCTGGGCGGGCAGTGAAACATGACTGCGCAGTGCCCCACTGGCAGAAGCACACCGGGGTGGACACGGTGAGGGGTGAGCGAGTGAGGAGTGAGGCGTGAGTGAGGGTCAGCGAGGGCTGTTTCCAGCCCGAGTCTCAGAGCCCCGCAGCCACGCGCATCATCTGTCCCCTGGGGGCCGTGCCAGCTGCAATCCACCTGCCACCTCAGGGATTGCCTTTCAGGAACTCGTTTGAGAGAGACAAGCTGGGCCCAGGGGGGCAATGTCTCACCGTCCTTGTCCTTGGGAGGCAGAGAAGGAGAAGGGGAGGAGGGGCCGCGGGAGGGACGGAAAAGCAATTAGCGGAGAAGGGGAAATCACTTGATCCCTTCGGCAGCTAAGCCGTCCATTCCCAGGCCCTGGTGCGAGGGCCGGGCGGTGCAGCTTCACCGGGGATCACGGTGGCGTGGGGGCCTGGGGCTGGGGGACGCGGGCCGGCCCTTGGCCTCTCCCTGGAAGCCTCTTAAGGGGTCCTCCTGCAGGCGATGGTGCTTAGTCGGCGCATTTCATCTCTGCGCCTCCCCCGCCGTGCTAGCGAGTACCTGGGTGTCTGAGCTGGGCACCGCCGCCTCCGGAAGCAGAGTGTGAGACAAGGGCCTGTGCAGGCAGTTCCTCTGGGAGGCAGGCATGAGGGGACGAGGGAAGACTCAGAGAGCAAGGACAGGCCTTGGGAGGGGCCACATGGAGGTTGCTGCCGGGACAGCAGGTGCTGATTCCTCGGGGATACCCAGAGCCTGGTGGGTGGCCGCCGGGGGCACCGGGAGGCCGAAAGCACTTATCACTGACCCGGTCCCCAGCAGCTGAGGGCTGCGGAGGGTGTCAACTCCCCTGACTCTGGGCGGCATTAGCCTGGGCAGTTCCTTGGTCTGCACTTCTTCTGGGGGGGGGGGGGAGGGCAGGTGCCAGCCGGAGGCAGGGAAGCCAACTAAGCAGCTGCAGCTACCACCAGAGGTGGGCTCTGGGGGTGTGGCACTGGGCACGGGGGCACATGCCATGTGGGGTGGAGGACTTCCAGGATGGATCTAGCCCCACTGGTGCTTGCTGCCATGGGGGTGAGCTGTTGAGAACAGGGGCCTCATTTTATGTTTCTGGCTCCCCTTTGTCCTACTGGGGCCCAACCGAGGGCAGGTGCTCGGGAAAACCCAATCCTGGGTGGGGCAGGTGTGGTGGCGTGTGGGCTTGACCCAAGGGTGTCTCCCTCCTGCTCTCCTCCCTGGGCAGGTACGGGGTTGCTCAGAAAGCCCTCTTGGGCGGGGGTGGGAGCTCCTGGAGTGAGCTCCTGGCTTCCCTCTCCAGCTCTGGATAATGACCTCTCGAAAGGCTAAGGCTCAGTTTACCCTAACACACAGGCAAAGCGCACCCCAAGCTGGTGATGGGTTGTAAGGGCGGGGGAGCCCCCAAAGGGCACAGTGGGCTTTCTACAACTTTTATTTTCTGCCCTGAGCCTCCCCTTGCTCTGACAACGCCCCTCTCCTTTCGAGAGTTGCTCTTCCTTTGCTCCTACGTCCCCCATGCACTGTCAGAGGCGGGGCCGGTCACATCCCATGACCAGGTGAGCCAGCCATGACCTCGGTGATTGGCCTGGGAGTGGGCACGGGTTCAGGCTGGACGCATCAGAACCCTTCCCTGGAGCTGACACATGAACACATGGGAGAAGACTTCTTCCTTGTGGACTTAGGGTTGGGTGCAACCCCAGGTTGATGGCTGTCTCGTCCCACGTTGGGTGGTCCCCAAGACAGAGGGCCCAGGGGAACAAGCTCCCTGATGGGCTCTCTGTGGCCTCTTGTCCTCAATCAACTGAGCAGGGGGCCATGTGCTCCCTCCAGTGCAGAACCCCTGGGGCAGCTTCCTGACGGGTCTGGTCTCTGGGGCTCAGCACCGCTGGCCTTTTCCAGATGCCACTGTAATTGAATGGCTCTTCTAATTCAGGCAGCCTGACAGCCATAAACAAAGTCTGACTGCTTTGCGGGGAGAAAGGTTAGATTTGCATGAAGTGGCCTGTGTAAATCCCCCGACTTTCCTTACGTTCGCTCGCCTCTGACGTCACAAGTCGGAGCCCAGTTGCACACCAGGCCCAGCTGCGTGGACGCCTCTCCTTTGGGCCTCGGCGATGCCCTGCTCTCCAGACTTCTTGGCAGGACCCCCTCTTTCCCAGGAGCAATGCAATGATAGCCTCAGTTGCAGTTTAAACATTTCTAGCAGCCACATTAAAAAACATAGAAAGAAGCAGATGAAATCAATTCTAGTCGATTTTATTTAATCAAATCTACGCCAAACATTATCATTTCAACGTGTAATTAGTGTGAAAAATGATTCATGAGCTATTTTACATTCCCTTTTTCTTACTAAGTCAACACTTAGAGGCCATCTCAGTGTGAACCCCATACTTCTGGGCTCAGCATGTGGCCACTGTGCTGGACAGTGCAGCTCAGGGTGACTGCCTGTTGCAGGGAAACAGCTGGCAGCCAGCAGAAGTGTGGGTGATACTGGCCTTTACTTTTAAGGTCAGTATCCCCAGTGGGGAGCCCCCAAGCTCCTTCTAACTGGGTCCTGTCAGCTAGGGTGCTCTCAGGCCTGGTGTGGTTGCCATCCTGTTCAGCCCCCGGAGCTGCCTCTGCCCTTCTGCACCACGACCCTTTATCCTTGGCAAGGGCATTCCCAAGGTCGTGATGCATCTGTCTGGCTCAGTACCTGCCAGGTGTGTTCCCTTTCAGTGCTGCACAAAAGTGTGAAAAATGATTCATGAGCTATTTGGGTCCAGAACTGCCTAGAGTGAGGTTGCAAATCTCCCTTGGTGAGGGGCAGGGAAACTACCTTAGAGGGGGTGGGCTCCTTATCCCCTGGGATCAGGACAGGGATACATTCGAGAGAACTCACAAGCCCTTTGGCCAGGCACTGACCGCTCCGATGGAGTCTGTGCTTGAGGAAGAGCAGATCAACAATCACTTTAGAAGCATAAGGAGAGAGCAGGTCTGCGCTTCAGGGACTCTGGCACCGGACAGCTGGACTGTCCCTGCTCTCTGCTTCTCTTCCTAGTAATAGTGACTCCACTTATTGGGAAAGTGACCACCACTTTGTGCTGTGCCGGGCACGGTGTCAAGCACTTAATGTGTGTTATTCCACAAACTACCCATGAGGCCCTTCGAGGTAAGGACTATTGTTATTGCTCCCATTTTACAGATGGGAACACTGAGTCCGGAGGCATTTGGCCCCTAACCCAAGGTCACACGGCCAGTAAGAGCTAAAACTCAGAGGCCACCCCAGGGGATCTGGGCTCTTCCTATTGCCTCAATGCTCCCATTTCCTTGCTGGGGAAACCAGGTGTGGCCAGGAGTGCTTGAGGGCGGCTGCTGCAGTCCTCCAGGCTCCCTGCAATAGAATTCTCTGTAATTGCATATAAATCATATTTCTGAGCAAGCGGACTCTGAAGGTTGCTGGTAATCAAACTGTCAGCAGGCCGTCTTCAGCGGCTGCCATAACCAGGGACCCTGGCCAGGACAGCACACAGAAATCAAGCCCTTGGCTGCCACATGGGGGGTGCGGGGGAGGCCAGAAATGGGAAGAGGTTAAGAGGGCTTGGAACTGGGGGCCGAGTGACAGCTGTGCTTCTGGCTTCTGGACGATGAAGGAGGAGGCTCCAGCTTCTGAGCTCTGGGTCCTTCTGCTCTTGGCCACGTTGGTAGAGTTAACTCTTCTGTTCCCAAAAGGCAGCGGCTTGCAAAGTTCAGATGACATCCCACGGATGTGATTTGGGGGTGGGGGCACGTCTTCCCTGGGGACCCGGTACCTGGGGAGGAGGCAGAGGAATTACATTTTCTAAGCCACTGGCAAAGTGGCAGCCACTCTCATACCATCCGTGTAATCCTTAAGCTGTTCCCACGTGCTGGCAAGTTTTTCTCATTATCTCCATTTCCTGGAGGCGCCGTTGGCAAGGGGCCCTCGCTGGCAAGCGTTCGCCTCGGCAATCAGACTTACATCTTGGTTTCTTCCTTCAACTGTAACAATATTTCCCAATTTTGAACTTATGAAGTAAGGCTGGGAAGTGCTGGTTAAACTAAGAGAAACACATTTCTTGTCTGCAGGACTTGTCAGAACTTCAGACCTGCCGGGGGTAACGTTAGTAGCTCCTCCCTGCCCCAGCGTGCCGAGAGCCCCAGCCTGCCAGGGCACATGGGCTGCTCTCCTGTCCAAGCCCCTGACCCATATCTAGATGCAGCCTAGAGTGGGGTGAACTGTGACCCAGTCCTCACACTTCCCAGGAACCCCAGGAACAAGGCAGGCTGATACCCATGAGTGATGGGTGCCCCCTTTCCTGGACTTTTCAGGCTGGCCGGCTCACCTACATGCGGGGGATTCCTGCTGACCCACCCCGGCCTCACTTCCTGCTGGGCTGACAGCAGGCTTCACCTCCAGGTGCCTCTGTTCACCTGTCCTCCTGGACTCCAGGTCTGGCCTCCTCTGAGGTGGCTGCTTCTCAGATGTCCTGGGCAGGGCTGGATGGACCGGGACTCTCAGGCACCCTCCAAGTTAGGCCTGGGCTGCACCTGTGGGCACTGCGGGACCCCACCCCGAGAACAAACAGCTGGACTGACTGCTGCTGCTCTCAGCCTGCTCCCTGTTCTGAGACCAGGACCCAGCTTCCGTACTGTGGCCACAATAGCGTCTCCCTTGTGCTGGCTCATGGCTGTGAAGGAGCCTTTTGCATGAGAAAGGTCTGGGTAGAAATCCCAACTCAGCTCTTTAAAGCTGTGTGACCTTGGGCAGGTCACTGACCTCTCTGAACTCGGTTTCTCTACCTCAGCTCCCTGGTAGGATCGGATGGGCCCCAGAGTCACTGGACCCCCCTCCCTCTGCCCTCTGCCCTCTCCTTGGCAGCAACCTTCCCTTTGAGTTCTGGCCGAAGACAGTCAGCACTGGGAGAGGCCATTGGAAGTGGCTCAAAACGGGATGTGTGAGTGGCCATACTCGCGGGGCAGCTGCTGATGAGAACCCCACCTCTGGGGGTGGTGGGGTGCTGATGGCACCTCTCATGCTGTGGCTGTGCAGTTGTTAAAACCGACACTGGTGGGAAACTGGGATGGAGAAGCCATGACAGGGAATGGACCAGCCAATAGAGTGTCTCGGGCATTTGAGAAATTTGGCGGAAATAATAATTATAAGGATGAAGGAGTCCGATAACAACTGCTGGAGAGGGGGAAGCAATGCGTTGGAGAAGGAGTACGAAAGGCTGAAGCTGATTAATCGCACATTTAAGTCAAGTGTGAAATGCAGAGGGCCTCGTCGGCAGCGCGTGTATCAAGAGACTCATCTCCTAAGCAAAAACTGAGGATGGGCCCAGAGCTTAATTATGGGTGGGGCTGCCGACGCCTGAATTCTCGACGCTGGCAGGTCAGCTACTCCAAGGTTGGAGCCCTGATCAGAAAGAGTAGGATGCGGATGTCTGACAGCTGGGTCGGGGCATCTGGCTTGATGCATTGGAAAATCTTGAAGCCCTAAATTCTCCTGAACTCTCTCGGCCTGCAGAAGTGGCCCTTTGCGCCTTGCTGAAGGCACAGGGAGAGCATTGTCCCTGCGGAGGGGTGAGACAAGATGCCTCTCTCCCTCCTGTTCTGGCCAGTAAGCCTTAGTAAACCGAGCTACAGTATAATATACTCCAGTTATGACAAGCGTAGAAAGGGGCTACCCGCCAGAGGGGCTGCAGGATCTGGCAGGCATCAGGAGTGTATGGGTGGGATTAGAACACGAGGGTGCTGCATAAAAGGCAGTGGAACGGGAAGTTGGAGAGGGAGTGTCATCCATATGGGCGCACGCTCCCGGGATACAAGATGAACAGCCTGGCAGAGACCCCAGGAGACGGTGCTAGCCCGATGTGACGATGGCTCTTAAAAGCTTGGAACAAGCAAGGACTCGCACTAAGTGAACTGAAAATGCCAGAACGGCAGTGGCAGATGGTAAGGAAGGTATCAGAAGAATCTCAGCGAAGTGGGCAAGCTGGCGTGGATCTACCGTGTCGAGTCAGAAGACCCACTGCTCATCGTGTCCCGTGGCGAGGCCCAGAGGACAGGCCAAGCGCCAAAATGACCAGGATGCACTGGGCAGTCACAACACTGCTGAAGAGCGTGTGGGGATTGCCCTCTGGGAGTCAAGGCTGACGGTAAGAGATCTGTGATGGGACTGGGGTTCCTGGTGGTGGCTCTTGAACACCAGGAGCAAGTGGGCAAAGGGATGAACGCTGAGCCACAATGTCAGGGTGGTGAGTTGGGGGTCGGGACTGTAGAGCCTGCAGACCTATAGAGACGGCTGGTAGGACATGGTGTTCCCAGGGGCAAGACAGGTGGACAGTCCAGAGTACTGGGTAATTTACACAAACTAAAGAATTCAAGGACAATAAAAGACCCAATAAAAGACCATGGTCCCTTGGGCCTGAGCTTGCAGCTAGAGCTCAGATCCAGAACCTGTCAAGGAAGGAGAGCCTGGAGCCCCAAGAAGATAGAACCTGTAGCACCAGCACATGGGTGCATGGTAATAATCACCCCATCCTGCTGCAAAGGGACCTGTGGCCATTTACTTGGGTAACTGTACCCCAGGGAAGAGGATTAACTGCACGCCTCAAACTACCGGACAGGGCCCTAGGTGACATGGAAGGGCATGTGGGAGCCAGAAAATAAATAGAATCCTGGCCCTAGCTTTGGCCATCGTGGGACTGGGAACCCCCCATTCTCTGGTTCCTGAATGTATAATTTGAATGGACATGCAGAGTTGATAACGTTCCCTCATGTTCCTTGACCTGAGGGCCAAAGGCTATGGAGGCAGGAAAGGCCAAATGGAAGCTTCTGGAACTGCCCTCTTACCACCACTCCACCACCCCCAACCATCCAGGCCAAATGAAAACCCACCAAAGAAAGAAAAGGATCAATATCACAACCAGGGGGATACAGCGACGAGTGTCCCATTAAAGACCCAAGCTGTGTGGTTGATGAGTCTCATCTTAATTCAGTTTGCTGATTTGGCCCCTACAAAACCCCAGCGGATTCTGGTGAGCACAGAATTCCACGAATGCGCCCGGGCTAGGGCATGGATTGCAGCTGCTGTGCAGCCTGTTGTGACCGCTGGACAGGCCACACAACTCAGGTACAGGGGTCACGCCCATCGACCTGGCTAAGGCGTTCTGTGCCCACGTCCATCGGGAGGGGTGATAGGAAGCAGCTTACCCTCCCGCGGGTGGGTAACAGTACACAGGGCGCTTCAGCTTCATGCATATGCTGCCTTGTCACCCTCATAGGGTAGAAGAGACATTTGGCCCTACCTGGAGAGATTTCTGGTCATCATCCTGGGGGCAGTGTGAGAGAGCTGGACTGAAGAGACAGGGACAGCCATCACCCCATGGAACATCACTCTGCTACATCAATGCCATCATGTGAGTCAGCCCGAAGAGCAGGAAATGGCAAGGACCTCGGAGGCTTTGATAAGACAGCTTCAGAAAGTAGACACGAAGTGTCAGGGATGTTGTTTGTGGCTCAGGGCATGCCAGGACATCCCCTCCAAAGGAAAGGACAATATATTGCATCTTGCACCTCCCACACATCAGAAGGAAACACAACATCTGATAGGCCTTTTTAGCTTGTGAAAATGCATATCCACACTTGACAAATACTCCAAGTGTCTGCTCCATGCCACATAGCAGGCAACCGGCTTGGGGAGGGGGCCATGGCTGGCAAAGGCCCTGGTGCCGCCCCAGGCTGGCGCACCAGCAGTCACGCTTCTTGGGATACGCGACCGAGCATACTGGTTGATAACAGGTATATCTGGTGGGAAGACACGATAGGAGAACAGCAACATAGATCTCTAGAGTTCTGAAATGAGGCCAGGCCATCTGCAGTGGGAAATTATACATTGTTCAAAAAAAATAGTTTGTGTGTGCTTCTGGGTCTTGGTGGCGCTGGGGCACCTGACCAGCATCGATGGGCTTAGCTGTGAGGGTGGAGAGCCTTCCTCCAGGACGCAGCACATCCCAAATTGATGACCATTATATGGTGCTGTGTCTCCAATCAATAAAATTTGAGTCTGGAATCTAAGAGGTAAAAGCAGGAATGGCTCCGGGGCCAGCTTTGGTGGCAGAGAAATGATACTCCAATCCACTTGCCAGCTTCTTCTAAGTTGTTGTCACAGATCAATCAGCATCTTGGAAGAACTGTGCCTAGAAGGGGGACTTGTTCCCGGGGAACAAGGGGTGGACTGTAGTGGCTGCCGCGAGACCCGCCAGCTCTCTCATGGAGCGCCCTAGCTGCTGGGAATGAGGCTGTCCTCAGGATTGTCCTCTACCCTGGTCCTCGCTCCTGAGAGCTGGCCTTCTCGGTGAGGGCAGCTCCTCTCCAATCATGGGCGGGGTGCACACCTGTAAGCCTTTGCTTTGACTTGGGCCGCTTCCAAGGGCCGACCTCGCTCCTGTGGAATCGGCAGACACCTCCCACTTCCGCGTCTCCCTCTGCCTGACCTCACTTCCCTCAGCTCTGAAAGTTGATGTTAATATGCGTCTCTCCCATCAGCAGTGCTGATGTGCAAAGCCTGCCTCAGGGTTTGTTTTCCGGGAAGCTCACCTCCGACACTCAGGTTGGCGAGGCTGGTGAGGATTGGGGGTTGTTCTGGTTCTGGGCCCTGTGGCTTAGCCTAAGGGAGGCCACACAGAGCTAAGCTAGGTCACCCTGCTGCTCCCCATCCCCAGAGAGGCCTGAGGAGGCCCACAGATAGAAAAAATGCAGCACAAAGGGGTGGGTGGACAAGATGGGGTGACTATGGGGTAGCTTAGGGAATTAGACCCGTTTTTTGTTTATAAAAAGCATCACCCCGGGTCTCACTGGCTGGGAATGCTTCCAGGGCATGTAGTATGTGTTTGGATAACAAAACACCAGGGAGGGACTATAGACTGTGGTGGATAGGCGTCGTCCCTTGATGAAGGCTCACAGGAGCTCTCTGAGGATGGGGCTAATGTAGTCTCCCTCTGCAGGGTATATAATTGTCAGGCTTTTCTGCCTTCCCGCCATTAGGATGGATGATGGATCCCCGCATGCATGCCTGATGGCGGGCACCTGGAGTGGGGCGTGGGCATGTGTAAGTGGGTGCACCTGGGATGAGAGACTGGGCTTATAAGGGCGGCGTCGCGGGGACACCA
Organism: Talpa europaea; assembly: GCF_964194135.1. Taxonomy (NCBI): domain Eukaryota; kingdom Metazoa; phylum Chordata; class Mammalia; order Eulipotyphla; family Talpidae; genus Talpa; species Talpa europaea. The sequence goes on from NC_140076.1 coordinate 5,525,856, forward strand.
GCAGAGCGAAAGAGAAGCAGAGGCCACGGGAGAACGCTGGAGAGCCCAGAGAGAGAGAGAAGACTTGCTGGGAGGTCTGCCAGCCTCCAGGCACCCGCCCCCCCAGCACCCCTGCTTGCCATGCACTCGGTGAAATCCCAATAAAAGTCTGCAAAAGGCACGGAGGGCTCCAGGACTCCTTAACCTGTCTGCTCAGATCATAGAGATCCTGATCTGTGCCTTCCTGCCGCTACACCCTCTTATATAGGGGGAAACTGAGGCTCAGTGAAGCTCAGTGACACATCACACACTAAGCAGTGGAAATGGACCAAAAGAAGGTACAGAGGTAATGAGGGGACCTGGTGTTCTGGGACCCCACACAGGAGGGTGTTGGTCTTTATGTTCTCCCTTTACCGATATATTCATCTTCTGGGGTGTGCTGGTCCCCCAAAAGTCTAGTTCATGGGGCTGGCCCAGGGGCCATGGGATAGGTCTCAGGTAGGTCCTGGTCCTCCCTCCTTCCCCTGCTGCCGGTCTTTGGGATGGCTGCTCGCATCCCCTGTGCTCAGACTTGCTGAGCCCTGATTGCTGGACTCGGTACGTGGCCTTGGGAAGCCGCCTGTGTCCTAGTTCATTGACTTTGCCTTGTGAGGATCCTGGTCTGATAAGTTCAAAATGGATGCTCGTGTCGGGCCAGCCCCAGGGTTTGGAGTCAATGGTTCTTTCAGATCATTCGATCCCTTCGCGCTCAGCTTTCCTGCCTGCAGAATGGGCACAGCCTCTTCCTCCGGACATCACTGTATTGAATTAGAGGACATGTGAAAGAGTGTTAAAAAGAAGCATGGGCTTTTCCTGGCTCTGTCCTCCCATATTCCTGGTTCCAGGCTCTCCTCAGATGTCCCTAGACAAAATGATCTTCCTCAGATGTCCCCAGACAAAATGATCTTCATCTCCATATCAGAAGAAATGCCAGACTCCCAGTATAGATGGAATATCTTCCCAGTTTCCCAGCCTCCTCCCGCTTGGGGCTGGCGGGGCTCAGCTGGCCTCTCCCTGAGCCTCTCTCCCCTCCACCCCCTATGCTGCCTTTTCCTGCTCCCTTCACTCCCAGGCCTCAGCCTTCTGCTGCTGTTCACCAATTGCCTGCAACTCAATTGCTTCCTGGTTTCCAGTACACAGTTCATTGTTGCTACTTTTGATTACATTTCCAGTCTCTTTCAAGTTTATTTCCCCTGGGTCTCAGGGCTTGCTTGGAGTCAGGAGGGAGCAGAGGTGGCTGAATCTCTGGGGATGGCTGGGGAGCTGGGAATGATGGGGGAGAAAGGGGGGATTGGCCATCCCCTCTCTGGGGGGAGGCACCCTGACCCTTCCTGATGTTGTTATCTCCATTCTGGAGTGGGAGGCACTGAGCCCACCCATCTTTGTGTGCCTTCCTTCTCCAAATTCTGCCTCCATCCCAGTCTCCTTAGTGCTTTTCCCAGCTTCATATGTTTGTTCTACCTAAGTCCTGTTATCTAAAGACTCAAATTCTTGTAGCATAAGGTTCAGCCAGCTCAGCCCAATCTGCAGCCTCCCTGCCCCACCCTGAGATCACCAGAGTAAATGGATGGCCATCTGCCTGTCTCCATCCCTGGTCCCCCAAACCTGGGCTTGCCTTGAGGTCACTCTCCTATGTGACCTCTCTGCCTCTCATCTGCAAGAGGGAGCCTGACACCTTGTCTGGGCTCATACATGAGAACGTGGCCTAGAAGCATCTTGAGCCCCAGTCCCCACTCCATTTATGTGAACAGTTGTATGACTTCTAGTAGGTCACACAGCCTCTGCTTGTGAAACACTTTTTGACTGAGTTGGACAGCATCCGCAAAGGTCCAGATGGGGCAGCACCTGGTCACTGGTTCTGAAACCATGCAAAACCTGGGAGATGTCAAGATTAGTGGGTCCTCACCCGTTGGCTCACATTTGCAAGAAATGACTCAGGCTCAGAGTACAACACAGGATTCATTAACAAAACCCTGTTGGAAAAAGGAAAGAGTTACTAAGGTCACGAATGGCCAGGTGTCATATCCCAGATAGTGTTTCCAGTGTCCAGTAGGTTCAAACTAAAAGTTGTTTGTGCAAGATGGCATTGTCTCTTTGATGAGAGCCTGGAGCTGGCGGCACACCCATAAGTGGTGGACCAGGACCCAACTCGCGGTGGTAGCTGGAGGTGATCAGCTACCAGCAGGTGGCGCTGCTGAGGCAGCACAGCAGCAGCCATCCAAAGCCCGGCTGGAGGAAGGTGGGCACCTTCTTTGCTTTTCCTGTTTGGGCAGGTCATGGGCACACAGGCCGAAAGGAGACTTCCAAGAGATGAAACCACAGGTGGAAGAAAGGAACAGGAAAAGAGCAGAAGAGACATGAGAGGCTGGAAATCAAGCCACACAGTGGTGTGGTTTTTATCACTCACACCACAGGGGAGTGAGTGATAAAATTCAGGTAGGTTTTAATAGGAGGCCAAATATTAAATCTCCTGCCGTGTCCACTTCTGCTACCCACCCCAACCTTCAAGTAAAGTTGTTATTCGTCATAAAACACCGTGGGGGGTTTCACATCCCCCCACTGAAATCCAGGAGGGGAGACTAGTACAGAACAGGAAAAGTCTTGTGAGATGGCAAGGTGGCCCACACACTGAAAGAGTGTGGCTGACCATGGAGCTTGGTGGCCAAGGTGACTAGGACAAAATGCAAGAGGCCCCGCCCCCCACTGCTGGCACGCCCAGGGAAATTGGGAAGGATATGGAATCAATTTGACTCCTTTTAAAAGAGTCTTTCCCTCTTATGTCTTTATTTAGAGATCTTGGAAATTTCAAGCCTCCAGAATAGTTGAAAGAGTAGCCCATCGAATTTCGAACATCTGTGTATCCACCCAGTCTTAACATGAGCCGCTCTCGCTTTCGATTTTCCTCTGACCCTTTGAAGGTAAGTTATAGCCACCACATCTCTTCATCCCTAATTACATCAGCTCATTTTTCTATGAACAAGGACCTTCTCCTACAGCACTGTAAGGATGTAATCACCATGCCCAAGGACTTTCACACCACCCCGAAAATGTTATCTAAGGGACTGTTCATAGGCAGATTCCCCAATTGTTCTAAAAATGTCTGTGAAGCTTTTTTTTTTTCCCTCTTATTCAGGACCCACTATTGATCGTGCACTGCATTTAATTATCATGTCCTTTGAGACTCTGTTAATCTAGTTTTTTGCTCTTTCTTGTAATTGACATTTTTGAAGAGTCCATATCAGATGTTTTGTAAAATACCCCACAGTCTATGACTGGTTGTTTCCTCCTGATTTGATTCGATTCAAACATTTTTGGTGAGACTACTACATAGGAGATGTATGTACTTATTGTAGCACCTGAAAAGGGAGCCAACGTTAGCTTGGCCCATTTTTGGCAAACGTTAGCTTGGCCCATTTTTGTGTGTGATCCCTTGGTTAAGGTGGTGCCTGCCAGGGTTCTCCATGGGAAGCTATCTTTTCCCTTTTGTGATGAACGATTACTCTCTGGAGCGAGACTGTGAACACTACCACCTCCACCATGATCCTTGCCTGGAATGGTGTTGTCACTGAGTTGCAAGACTCACTTGTCCCTAGAAGCCAGAACTTGTGCTGGCATGTGATGGGTATGCATGGCCAAGCGAGTGCCCTCCCTGTGCCAGCCCAGATGGGTAACCTCACGAGAGTGACAGCCAAGGATTGTCCTCAGTGGTCTGTCTCAGCTTTTTCATGTCTTGCCCTTTGCTGTCCTTGAGCTTAGGGACTGGCTTCTCTGGCCAGAGAGCTGGTCTTCTGCCAGCTGGAGACCCTGATCCCTTGGGACAGGCTAGTTGACTGGTCGCTAGTCCACTGGGTCAGTCAGCTGGTTGCTGGTTGTATGTGTGTGGGGGTGGGTGGGAAGGAGTATCTGGAAACTTGGAACCCAGAGACAACACATTGGCGATGTGTCTGGAAGCTGCAGGGTGCTGGGCTCCAGCCTTGGTTTCCATGGCAATGGGCAGCTTCCTTCTGCAGTCTGTTCCTCTGGATCACCTGACAATCATGGGGCCAAGGGCTTTGGACCAGAGACAGAGCATGGGAAGGGGGCTCCATCAGATCCTTCATGAACATCTTGGAGGGGAAAAGCACCAGATTCTCCATGGATATTGTGGAGATGAGGGTTTGGGCAGTTGCCCCCTTAACTGTGTTATCGAATGGGCTTTTCCAGGGGCCCCTGGTGCCCTCCCTCCACTTGCTGCAGGGTGGACTCTTCCATCACAAAGGCCTGTGACAATATCCAGGTGGCAGCCAGCATGCAGCACTTTTCTGATGAATTCATCTCAAGCATTCAGTTTCAGATCTATGGTTTCTGGATTTGCGACATACATGATCTTGATCTTCTATTTACACACATTGTCCTGCACCACAAGTCAACCACCTGAGGTAGGTGTCATTCCATTTTGTAGGTACATTGAAGCTCAGAGTACTTGCCTAGGGCCATGTGGCTAGTAAGGGATGAAGCCAGAACTGGAACTCAGGGAACAGCGTGGTATAGCAGCTAGGAGCGTGGGCTGTAAGGACAGGCTGTGGTGCTTTCAAATCTCGACCATTTCATTTATTAGCTGAGTGATTTTGGCAAAGATGGAGGCTCACTGATGACTGAGGCCAGGACTCTCTGGGGCCTGGGATCTGCTATCAGGCTTATCCTTTCAGAAGCTCCAAAGCTCTTCAAAGCTCTTACACTCACCACAATCCCCAGAGATGGGCGAGTCCATGTGATTAAGTTCTGGCCAATGAAAAGTAAGCATAAGAGATACACTGGACTTCTATGAAGTTCCTTTAAAAGAGGCTGTCCCCTTAGTCTCTTTTCTCCTTCTTTCCTGCTACCTAGAATGTAGTTGCTACCTAGAATGTAGTTGTGATGGACGGAACACCAGCAGCCATCTTGGACTAAGAGGTGACCTTGAAGAAACAGAAAGATCCTGGCTTCCTGGTAACATCCTTGGAAAGAGCCTCCCGGCCCTGTACTGTCTACATCTGGACTTTCGTACAGAAGAGCACGCCTACTTGTGTGCTCATTCATTCATCAGAATCTGATATTTGTAGCTGAAATGCCAAGTGATCAATAGCCAGCGAGAAAAACTCCTTCCAGTGTCCCTGACTCCTACTCACCTACACTCCAGGACACCTAGATCGTCAGTTCCCTGGAGGTTGTAACTGGGCATGCAACCAGCAGAGTCACATCCTGAGGGGTGTCTGATTCTGGGCAGCAGTGACCTTGGGGTACACTCCCCACCCACAACAGGGCTCACGTCTCCTAAGCAACCGGGATGCTCATGCTGTTAGCCAACATCCCTCCTGTTCAGGACAACACAGGAAAAACGTTCTTTGCAGATGAGAGGCAGATCATGGCAAGGTTGATTAGACTTGACTTTGAAAGCCCTTGGAGAAACTTCCAGATGTGCCCTAGCCTGGAGCCACCTGCCCTTCAATTGGCAGCAGGGGACCCCTGGCGCCCTTTCTTTCCTGCAACACTCAATGTGGTGCGTCTGCCCTTTCCAGATTCTTCAACATGAATGCCGTGGTCTTTGAAGGAACTTATGTCCTGGCCTGAGGCCCTGGCCCACGGATGGGGTGGGCAGTGTGGGCAGCCATCTGGAACCCAAAATCCCTTGGGCCCTGTTGGCTCAGGCTGCGTCATGAGGCACCCCTTTTGCTCTGGCTGCCCCTCCTCGGAGCAAGGAGAGCTGAGCTGTGACTGGTAAATTCTCCAATTCCAATTCTTCCCTCTGCCTTTTTGGTTCTAGCTTTCTCTGGCGCATGTGGGGGAGAGGAATTCAGCGTCGGACTTCAATAATGTCATCTCAGGAGTTACAGAAGCTTTGGAAGGGATGCCATCAACATAAGTTAGAGTGTGTCTGCCAGAAATCCAGGACCTTTACCCGTCCGCCCATCCATCTCTCCACCCAAGCGCCCATCCGCTCGCTGAGCTGACATTTGCAGAGTCTCCCTGTTCCAGCCCTGCTGGGCGCTGATGAAGAAATAAGTGGGAGACGGTTCCTTTTCCCCAGAAGCCCACAGGTACTCAGATAATGATGTCAAACAGGAGCTCAATGTGCTAAGAGAGGAGTGGGCGGTCGGGGGAGTACAGGGGGTGGCTACCCCAGTTGGGACGAGGGGTGTCTGGGAGAACTTCCAGCTTGAGGTGGTGTTTCAGCGGAGATGTGGAGAATGTGTGGGAGCTGTTGAGGGGTGTGAGGAGGGGAGGGCACAGGCCGAGGGAGAAGCACAGGGAAGACTGGGGCCAGGGCCTGCAGCGTCACCTGCAGGCAGTCAGGTGGGGCTGCAGAGACGGCCCGGGAAGCCACGCGGGACAGGGGGGCAGGGCCTGGGGTCTGTCTGGGATGCTAATGGCATCAACCCACTGCCAAGTCTCAGGTATTTTGGCTTTGCCCAGGAAGGTAGCAGGAGGGAACAATTCTTTACTGTGTGATCCTGGAGGCGCGGGGAAGGTGAACGGCCCGACCCACGGCTGTTCTCTGCCAGATTTCTGACTTCCAGCCCACCCTGGACTGGAGGAAGAGCTCACCCCCAAATAGCTCAGCGTCAAGCACTCTCCCCTCCTTGCCTGTCCCGCCCAGGGAGCAGCAGGCAGCCATGTCTGCTCCCGGGAGAGTCTGTAACCCGGCCCCACTCTCCTGGGGCTGCTGCGGCTCTGGCCTTTTCTAACAGACGGTTGGCTCAGCTCATTACAGCGTCACACGAGCCCCTCCCTGTTCATTATCCTGGCAGGGGAGCTGCTGATAATTTCCTTTGAGTCTCTGGGGCGTGCTCCCGTCTGGAAGGCCTGGGAATGTCCCCACTGGGTCAGGAAGTCCAGGAGGACGGGACAGAGGGGCAGCTGGGGCGGCAGTGGTGGCCCTGGGCGGGGGCAGCCAGAGACCCTCAGCGCCCTCTTCTTGCCCCTGGGCTGGGCAACTCCCCTGGAAAACTGGTCATCAGCAGACCCTGCCCCCTTGGGTTGGCCCCACGGGGTAGGTCATCATGGTCATTTTGACCAACAAGGGCTCCTGTCGAAAAGGATGGATGACTTAGTACTGACCTGAATGCTGGGCCTGACCCCTGCCCTGAACAGGGGGCAACGGAGGCTGATTTTCCTGCAACCTGAACTACAGGGCAGAGCTCCTGCCCGGGCCAGGGCCTAGGACTCCACAAACTACCAAACTCCCACAATTCACTTAACCCAACCTACACCCCCACCCGCACACCATGCCAAGTGTTCCATGCAACACACACAGACAGGATGTACAGCCCGCACACCCTGGGCATGCACCACATGTGCACTCACACGCACACACTTCCACGGTGCGTGCACTGTGTGCAAAACCTTATTGCAGTAAAGATGGCACTAGTGAAGGTTAACTGGGTCCCTACAGTGCCAGACTCTGCTCTAAGAATTAAAACCAGCGCTACCAACCAGTGAGGATCATCATCCAGTGAATATTATCATCTCTGTTTTACTGATGAGCAAGGACAGGCTAAGAGGGCTGACTCACTCCGTGGCCGCACCATTCCGCAGAGGCCCCCCCCACTCCATGGCCATGCCCACTCTGTGTTCATGAAGTGAAGCACCTGCACACCTGGACACAGCTGGGTCTGTTTCCCAGCACGCGGCCACACGACGTCCTCCTGTCTTCCCGCGCGCTGTGTCCTCGGCTGCTCTCGCCAGCTCCTGTGTCCCACACCTGCCTCTGTGTGCCCGTCAGTCCTGCCCCCTCGCCCTCCATGTGACCTCATCCCCCAACTCTCAGCCCGGTTGGGCCTGCAGCTTAGCTCGTCCCTGCCAATCCCTCTCCTGAGATGTCACAGCCGTTCTTAGAGCCGCGTGTACAAGGCACTTCACGCGACTGCTCACTTGTGAGATGCAGGGCGTGGTCTGTTCCTGAAATGGGAATGTTATGGGGAGGAAAGGAGACTGTGAAGTCTGGAAGCATCTAGGCACCGGCCCTAGGAGGAGCTCAGGAGCCTGGCCCCAGCTGGTTTGGTCTTCCCAGCCGGGAGGCCACCAAGGTCCCACCAGACTTCCTGCAAGACCTAAGAGCCCAGATGGTTCTGGCCATCGTGCTGTCACCCTCTGGGGGCAGCCATGTCCTGTCTCTCTGTGTCCCCTGCTGCCTTGGTAGGGCACGGGCACCCCTGCTGTAGAGGACTTGTTCGCCACCCCTTCCTTTTCCCTCCAGCCCCCTCTTGCTCAGCCTGGGACATAGTGACAAAGGTGGCTTGTCTGGCCTCTCCTCTAAGAGGAAGAATGTGGTTGCCACAGCGATGATTGTCTTTGTTCCCAGCTCCCCAAGGACACAGCCTACTACCACGACCCTGGAGGCTCCTTGGGTGTCTGTTCCCGCACAACACCCACATGGAGTCCTCCAGCCAAGGCTCGGCAGGGGAGCTGGGGGAAAGCGCAGTGGAGACAGCAGCCCAGGCCACCACTCCGGAGCTCTGAGACCCCTCAGCACTCTCTTTTCTGGGTGCTCCCCCGGCAGAAGCACCTGGCTACAGGTGCACCCCAGGGCCCTACGGGGTTTGGCTCCTTGAACTAGCCCTTCTGCCTCCACTCCCTGCTTTCTGGGGGCAGTCAGGGGTTGGGGGTCCTGCCAGGGGCGGTGTGGTCTCTGGAGACCCCTGGGCAGCAGCCACAGTAAACCAGACCTTTGTGCTTGGCAGAGAGCCTCAGAGACGCTTGGGGGCTTCTGACTCCTTCAAGTGGACTAGCCCTGCCCAGACTGAATTAACGATGGTCACGGGTAAGACCTGGCCAGATGGGCTGCTCGGGGGCTGCAAGATTCCCTGATGAGCCAGAGTCCCGGCAGCCTTCCGGGGAGGCAGAAGGAAGCTGTCCAGCCTTCCTCCCAGTGCTCCACTCCCCTGGGGAATAGATGTGGCTCGGGGCAGGTCAGCCCAGAGTGGCAGGTGTCGCTGTGGGGGTGGCACTGCCTCATTCAACCTCCACCTGACCTCGGGCACTGTTTCCAGGCAGGAAACGTCAAGGGTGTGGGCCAGCCCCTTACCCAACTTGTGTATAAAATGCAGAATTCAGGATTTTTATGGTTCAACTTGCAGGGCTAAGGCATGGTGGCCATTTGGAATAGTAAAGGCCAAGGACAGTGGATGCTGCGGGGCTGAGGGGGTGCAGCAGCACAGTCCCCCGACCTTCCCCCCCCACAGGAGACAATGTCCTGCCTCTTCCCGTCCCCCCACCCTCAGGCCTGGGTGCTGTAGGGAAAATGGAGCAGCTCAGGCTTTTTCCGCCTTCCCGTCGCTGGCCGCTATGGCCAGCACCTGCCGGCTTGTTTTCCTCCTCGGTTTCATTGCCCACACGTGATACCGTGCTGGTGCAAAAAGTGCCTGGGCACGGGGCTCACGCACCTGTAAGTGCAGACTCCGGGGCCAAGAAGCCAGCGCGCACGGAGCCGGCTCATGTAACTACGGGGTCATTCTGGGGCCGGGGGCCAGGTGCTGCCGCCTGCCAGCTGCCGTCCCTGTGTCAGCCCCAAAGGCCTGTTAGAGATGCCAAAGTCTCCACAATTCTCATCTGCGTGAATCAACGGTGAACCTACCCGGCCTGGGGTGGTTGCACAACAGGGACCTGTCCTGATGGGAGGGGACATGGGGCCTTTCCAGAACTTGGCAGCGGACTGGCCTTTCCGAGTCAGGAGGGGCTGACTCAGCTTTGGACACGGGTCTCAAATCCACGTGGCCAGGGGGCTACGAAACTACCAGACTCCGGCCATAGCGTCTGGGACTTACTCTCGTGTTCCTCGCAGGCCCTGGCAGAGCAGGGGACAGGAGGCTTCTGACTCCAAGTAGACCCGCCCTGCCCAGACTGAGTTAACGATGGTCACGGGTAAGACCTGTAGGTAAGTGAGTTAATCAGCTTTTCCGCGGCTGCTCCCTGTGGCCGTCACCTGTGGCCATCACCTGTGGCCTTGATCGTGTTCACGTAGAAGGCATGTGGGCGTGGGGCCTGTGGGCCTGATTGTGGACACGTGAGTGTGGGAGTGTGCGCATGTGGAGTATGCACACCTGTGCGGAGGAGGGAGGAGCTGAAAGGCGGCGTCACCCCGGGGCGGGGGCTCAGGTGTGTCTCCCTTCTGGCTGGCTCGCCTGCGTGCTGTTACAGCCTGTGACGGTGCCGAGGGCGCCAACTTTCTCTTCTAACCTGTTAGAACCGCCGGTGACCCTCCGGGCGGTGGGAGGGGGTCGCGGCTGCAAAACAGCCACAGCGCCCCCTTTCCTATCTGAAAAATCTAACCTTGTGAACCTCCAGGTGGAACAGGGACCTCCAGCCCCTTTACCTCCCTCTGGGGGGATAGGGAGCCCCGATTTCTAGGTTGGGGGCATTGTGATTGGTTCCTTTCTGCCATTCTTTTCTCTGACTCTCTCCCCCAGGGCCCCCCATCATTTCATCTGGCCTCTCTGAGGGGAAGGAGCGAAGGAAGTCCGAGGAAGAGGACAGGCAGAGGGGCTGGGAGGGCAGAGGGAACGATGAGGCAGAAGAGGACAGAGAGAATAATGGGGGTCCCCAGGGAAGGGCCAGGGATAGAGGAGGGAGGCAGCAAGGAGGAGTAAGCAGGGGCACCCCCAGGCCCAGAGGCCCCCTCCATCACCCCTGCAAGTCTTTGCTCCAGTCACTTCTCACAGAGGCTTCCTCAGTCCTCACTATTTTTCTTTTTCTCCCCACCCATCCTCGCCATTTAAAGTGATAGCTGCTCCCCCGGTTGCAGCCCCCCAACTCTATCCTGCTGTCTCCTGCCCCCACATGGTCCACACCCTTTTCTAACACACCATCTAATGTACTTAGCACGTCTCATGAAGCTGTTGTCTGTCTGCTCGCCCCGCCCCCTCCATCCAGGTGTGCTTTGTTCACAGGGGTGCCCGATGCCTACCGTGACGGGCACTCAGGCACTCAAGAAACACAAGCTGACCACAGGCAGGCTTGGCTGCCCTGCCAAGGGGTGGCTCCAGGTCTCCAGTGCTGGAAGTTTCTACCTGGTCCTCTCCTTGGCATGTCCATGTCTGCAGGGGCCCTGGGGGGGGGGGTGTCTCAGCTCCAGCGGATGGGGGGGACTTATACATGCAACTACACTACTCCCCACCCCAGTCTCACCTGCCTGACTGAACAACACCCTCCAGTCGCCGGGGCGCTCAACTCTCACCCCAAGGCTGTCCTTTCTGTCACTCTCACACAAGCCGCCTCTCGAGAAATTCTGTCCGTGCCACCTTCTAAGAATAGCCGGGTCCAGCAGCTTATCGCCACCTCCCTGTCCCGCTCAAAGCCACCGTCAGGTCTCCCGGGAGTATCGCTGTGGCCTTCTAGCTGGTCTCCCCAGTGCCATCTCCTTCCCACCCCCAGTCTATCCCTGACCCAGCTGCACTGCAGGGGTGTCCTGCTGAAACTCAAGGGGTTCACGTTCCTTTCCCCTCAGTTCCTTCCCCCGGCCCACACTCCCACGTGATGTGTCTGGCCTGCTCTTCTGCGCTCTCCTCACCCTACCCACTGGCCACACTCACCCCCTAGCCAGCCCTTGAATTCAATGAGCATGCTCCTGCCTCAGGGCCTTTGCTGGTGCTGTGCCCTCAGCCTGGCATGCTCGTGGCTGTCCAGCCTAATGGGTTGTTTAAGCGTGTCATTGAGCTATAACTCATATTCCATAAAATGCTTCCATTTAAAGGACACCAAACCAGGCCTCCCCGGTGGCGCAGCGGTTGAACGCTGGCTTACAAAGCTGCCCGCAGCCTCTGCAGCGCTGGTTCGATCCCCGGCCGCTGGGTGAGGGTCCCACATGGCGCGCAGACCTCTCCTGCCGCCCGCTGCTCCCCTCAGCAGTGTACTTCCGTCCTTCTGCCTGTTCTGCTTCCCGCTCTGGCTCTGGTGAATTCTCTCGCCCTCCCGCGCTCTGACTGTACCCAGTGCTTGTATAAACAAACAAATAAATAAATAAATCCTTAATAAATAAATAAATAAATAAAAGGCACCAAACCAATATTTTTTACTCTATTCATGTTGGTGTGGAGCCCTTACTAGAATCAATTTTAGAATATGTTCATCACCCTTTGGTAGTCACCCCTGGGCAGCCATTCACACACTCAGTCTCTCTGCACTTGCCTGTTCTGGATAGTTCATGTAAATATTCAAGAATCATGCAAGATGTGGCCACGTCGATGTTGTGAGTGCTAGGTTGTATCCACGATCTTGCTAGCCCATAACTGATGGTACAACTACTTATTTCAAGTGTATCAGGAAGGAAGTGTAAAAAGTATTTGGATGGGGCCTCCCCGGTGGCGCAGCGGTTGAGCGCTGGGTTGCGAAGCTGCCCGCAGCCTCTGCGGCGCCGGTTCGATCCCCGGCTGCTCCCCGGCCACCGGAGGAGGGTCCCACATGGCGCGCAGACCTCTCCTGCTGCCCGCTGCTCCCCTCAGCAGTGTGCTTCGGTCCTTCTGCCTGCTCTGCTCCCAGCTCTGGCTCTGGTGAATTCTCTCACCCTCCCGCGCTTCTGACTGTACCCAGTGCATGTGTGGACAAAGGCAAACAAACAAATAAATAAATAAAATAAAAAAAAACATGCCTCTATAAAAAAAAAAAAAAAGTATTTGGATGAGCATCAGTCACGAGGAGAAATTTGCATTCCCAGACTCCTAGTAACTTTATTCACAATGGCTCAAACTGGGGAGCAACCCGTGTCCACTGACAGATGAATGGATACGCCAAACGAGATAGGTACATGCAGTGGAATATTACTTGGTCTTAAAAAAGAAATTCTGGCACGTACTACAACATGGATGAAGCTGGAAGACATTATGCGAAGTAAATAAACTTGTCTCGAAAAAACAAATCCTGTGCGATGGTCCGAGGCACCGAGTAGTCACAGACACAAAGCCAGGGGAAGAGCCTGGGGGGTTATTACTTAAGGAGGACAGTTTCAGTTTTATAAATGAAAAGCATCCCGGAGACGGATGTTGGGGTGGTTGTCCATTTGGCATCTACTAAACACCATGGACTGTGTATTTTATATATTTTACCAGGACAGAAAAATTAGGGGAAAAGACCTTAGGCCAGGAATTGTGTGCTCTGAGTCCTAGACCTGGTTCTTCCTTTAAGTGTGTGGCCCCGGGCAAGATGGCAACCTCTTGGGGGTGCTCACAGGTCCATCCAAGCCATAAGCACCCCGGGACCGTGACTTCACGTAGAATAACCCAGGAGCAGGGCAGGCAGGTTCGTGGTTGATTTGGGCAAATGGATAAAGAATCTCGGAACCCTCAGTAGATTTGACAAGCCTTCAATGCTGAAGCAGCAGACCAGATACAGGCAGACCAGCGGGCAGGGAGGCTAGAAGGCTGCCAGCAACCAAGCCTCCCTGCCCCCGGGAATTCCAGGCTCTCTCCTCTCTTGAGGATCTTCCCCCTTCTCTACCCTGGTGTCTGTACTTACAGGTACGCGTGCTCGCTGGCTTCTCGGCCCGGTGCCCACAATGACAGGCACGCACGCCCCCTGCTTACGCTCCCAAGCGCTTTTTGCAATAACACATGATCACATGTGGGCATCAAATCCTGGGAGGAAAGCAAGGCCGCAGGTGGCAGCTGAAGAGGCCAGTGGCGGGAGGGCGCGAAAGAACCTGAGAAACTCCATTTCCCCCCAGCACATCACCCTCCCTCTGTAGACCAGGAAGGCCTCGCAGGATCCTCCCAAGCTGGGCCTTGGCACAGGAGGGGCTTCCCAGCAGAGGCCCTGCGAAGCCCGCTACTGCCTGCCCTGACGTCTCCCTGGTAGCTGCTCGGGAACAAGGGGAAGCCAGGGTCGGGAGCCTGGATTGGCTTCCCCCGAGGCCCAGGTTCAAAGGCCAGCTTGGTCCTCACCAGCCACAGGCCTAACCATGAACCGCTGTCCTCCCCCGTCCAGTGGGATAAGCCCATGACACACCACAGGGCCGCTGAGAACCTCGCACGGCTGCCACGCCGGGCGCCCCACAGGCCACCTCCAGCCTCCTCGGGCAGAAGAGGTGGGCCCTGGGTTCCCGAACAAAGGTGGAAGACTGGAGGAGAGGCGAGTTCAGAGGCTCAGGCCTTTCTTCCCAGCAGCCCCCGCTCAGGGCCAGGAGCCGCAGCCCCACCCCCTTTCGTGTCAGCCACGGCCGCCAGGGGCTGGGGACAGAGACTGGGGACAGGCGCTGGCGGGGGGGCGGCGAGGCAGGGCGACGGCTCGCTGCTCTCCCCGCTGGAACACAGCGGCCTCCTTGCCGGACCATCTATCTCAGTGGAAACCTTTGCCGAGATTTATCGTCTTGTTCCTGCTGGCGGCGGACTGTGGGAAGGTAAAAAATGTCCTTTTTGAGGCAATAAAACATAAAATGGAACCCAATTTCTCTCCAGGGTAAGAATCATTATGGTTGACAATGGCTGTAAAGTGTGCAGCAGTGAGGGTGGGGGCGGCTGCTAGGGACCTGGGTGGAGGAGGGGAAGGGGGTCACCTTGCAAGGGGGAGCAATAGTGGGGTCACCAACGTGGGTCTGGAGGGAACCCAGGGCCCACGGCCACCCCCCAGCCCATCTGACGCCTGGTCTACACTCCAGGGCCTGTTCCTTGAGGAGCCCCCGTGGACTCCACACACTATCAGGTTCCCAGGCCGCGCAGGGAGCCCTAAGCAGACCACGCTGCTTACCCCACACTTCAGGGAGAGAAGAATAAACACGAGCTTGATTAAATTAAGCTGAATTGAGTGTTAAGGATTTTGGATCTTATCCAAGGGCGCCAGGAAGCCACGTCTGAAGAGAGTGTGTGTGGGTTTCCGTTTTTTTAGGGATAAGTTATAAAGTGCCCAAGACTTAAGTGTACAATTGAGTAAATGTTTTCACATGTGCACATCCATCTAATTACTAGGTAAAAAACTCAAGGCACAGCTCATTGACGACACCCACAAAGTTTCCTCCTGCCCCTTCCTGGTAGATCCCCTGAGAAAACCACCTTTGGTTTGCTTTTCTGGAATGTCGCCTCCTTGGACAGACGCCTGCTTCGAGGTCTCACTTTTCTCAGTGCCCAGTCAGCTCCGTGCCTCTCGTCGCGTGGGGCCGGGTATTCTTTTTGCTGCGGTTTCTTACTCCGTTTTAGGAATAGGTCAATTTATTGACCGACGCCGCTGTCGATGGGCATCACAGTAGTTTCAAGTTTGGGGCTCTCTCCAGTCAAGCGGCAGTGAATATTCTCGACCCGCCTTCCTGTGGGGGTAGGGAAGAGTTTTGAGTAGAGGAAAGGCGTGTCAGGCTTAGACTGACTTGTTTCTCTTTTGTCAAGAGAAAAGTATTTAGTCAAACCTTATTCTGACTGTGTCTGTGAGAGTGTGTTGGAGGAGATCAGCGTGTGACTCAGAAGAAGACTGAGTAAAGCAGATTACCCATTCCAGCGGGGGTGGGCCGTTTCCAATCAGGTGAGGGCTTGACCAGAACAAACAGGCTGACCTTCCTAAAAGCGGGGACATTGGTTCTTTCTTGCTGTGTTTCTCTGGAGAGCCCTATAAATGCTCTCACGTTTTATTTTGAAAGATTGCAAATTTATTGAAAAATCGGAATAGAGTGGTGGTACAATGATTGCATTTAAGATTCTTTTTATTTATTTATTTATTTATTTATTTATTTATTTATTTATTTATTTATTTATTTATTTATACAAGCACTGGGTACAGTCAGAAGCGCGGGAGGGTGAGAGAATTCACCTGAGCCAGAGCGGGGAGCAGAGCAGGCGGAAGGACCGAAATACACTGCTGAGGGGAGCAGCGGGCGGCAGGAGAGGTCTGCGCGCCATGTGGGACCCTCCTCTGGTGGCCGGGGAGCAGGCGGGAATCGAACCAGCGCTGCAGAGGCTGCGGGCAGCTTCGCAACCCAGCGCTCAACCTCTGCGCCACCAGGGAGGCCTGCATTTAAGATTCTTGTCTCTATGGGCCACCCTTTGGAAGCCCCCCCAACACCCCACCCCCCACTTTGTGCTTGGCCCCATGACTTGTTTTAACCAATGGGACAGCTGTGGGAGCAGCAGCTGGAAGTCTGAGTTCCCTTTCTTTTTTTCTCCTGGACTCTCACCACTGCCACGAGAACCCAAGCGGGGGTTACGGTAGACCAGCCAGGCAGCAGCACCCCCAACCTGGCTGTGCACTGGCTGGGTCCGTAACCTTTGGGCATACGAGAAAGCATAGGCAGCTATTGTTTTAAGTTTGGGAATGGCTTGTTAACACGAACAACCCATACACGAATAATGGTGCATTTCTCCTTTACCTAGATTTACCATGATGAACGTTTTACCACATTTGCTTCATTGCTCTCTTTTCATACCTCTTTCCCCGAAACACTTGAAAGTTACTGACAACAAGCCGCTTCCCCCATATGCTGTGGCATCTGTCTCCTGAGAACAAAGCCATCCTCCTAAATGAGCCTGCTACCACGATCAACCGAGATATTTACTGGTGTGACACTAATATTATCTAATACAGAGTTCATATGCAATTTTCCCCAATGTGACATTTCCCCAATCGCCCAGAAATGTCCTTTGTAGCTCCTTTTATTTATTGTTTCAGATCCAGGCTTTAATTAGAACCATTCTAGGACTCTGCCTATTTGCACAACCCTGTCTGTGTCTGGAGGTGTCTGCAGGTCATGCCGGGGTGTCCAGCCATGAGGACCTGGGCAGCGTCCACAGGGCAGGCTGGCTTTGCAAAACTTCCTGCATCTGCATCTTGGGCTGCATCTGCAACACAGGCGTGCTCCCACCACCTCATGGGGATCTTGTGGGCAGCATGTGAATTACACGCATGTAATTATACTGCAAGCGTGTGCGTACAACCGTGCCTTTTGTCAGACACAACCATTATTACTCTCTGCTGCTGTCCATCAAGGCCTTTCTTAGGTGGTTCCACTGTCGCTGGGGAAGCAGGGTTTAGATTCCTGCTGCGAGAATCCCCATGGAGCTTGAGGGAGGCTTCTGGGGAAAGAACACCAGGGAGGGAGGGAGGAAACCTCACCCCAGTCCTCGCTTCACCTCTGACTTGCTTTGGGACCTTGGAGAGGTCACTCGCCCTCCAGTTCCAATTTCCCCCCACCCTCCTGCCCTCCCTCCTTTTCTTTTTAGAATTTTATTATTTGAAGGTTCCCCCTCTTGCTCCCGCACCCCATCAAGTTGGAGGCTTTAGAGGGTATAATACATGCTATTTCTATTCTCTTGTAATTACCCTAGAAAATTTAGCAGGCACGTTTAGGTTATAATTGTCATCTACGGTTTCTCTCTTTAAATCCCTCCTACACATTTCCAAGACCTTAAAATGCTTTCACTCTGGCTGCCCCCTAGTTTCATTCTCTTGTGTTGATTTGAGCCCTAGAAATGAAACATTTTAAACAGTCAATGTTTGTTTAAATTTACCCACAATTTACCATTTCTTGCATTTCAGTCCTTTCAGCTAGGATCATTTCCCTTTTTTTTCCCCTGAAGTTTATTCTTAGAACTTCCTTTATTGAGGGCCTTGGTTGTAAATCCTGACAGTTTTTGTTTGTCTGAAAATGTCTTTATTTTGCTCTCCTTGCAAGGTAGCTTCAGAGGTGATAGAATTCTCAGGTGACAGTTGCCATGGCTCAGCTTTTTGAAGGTGTTATTCTATTGACTTTTGGCTTCCAGAATGTCTTTGAGAACTCTGCAATCAGCCCATTTGACATTCCTTTTTAGGTAATCTCTCTTTTATCTCTGACTGCTTTTAAGATTTTCTCTTTATCTGTGATATTCTGTAGTTTTTCGGTGGTGTGTTTGGTGGATCTCTTTTTTATTTATCCTGCTTGGAATTCATTGAGCTTTCAGAATCAGAGCACCGCAGTCTTTTGTAGTTCTGAAAAACTCTTAGCCACTTCCTCTTTGAATTGGACTCTGCATTATTCTTGCTAAGATCTCCTATAGGAACTCTGATTAGACCCATTAGATCTTATCTTATCCCCCATGTTTATTAATCCCTCTTTTACGTTTTCAATTTCTCTGTCTCTCCCTGATGCCTTCTGGGAAAGTTATTTATAGCTTTTCTCCATTTTACTAACTCTCTCCTCAGCTGTGTCTTGACTTTATTTCACTGTTAATTACTTTTCTAATCTCCATCATTATGCTTCTCATTTCTACATTTTAAAAATTCTTATTCAGGTCAGGCTGCCGATTTCTCACAATTCATTTTCCTTTTGACCTCTCCTTCTATAATTTTTATACTTATTTTATATTCTCTTCCTGGTAATCCCAGTGTCTACTGTCCTCCTGGGTCTGCTTCGTAGCTTTTGCTGCTGACTCTTGCTCACAGAGGCTTGTTTCCTGCATGGTTGGACTCTTGGTTGCTGTGCACCCACCTCTCTTGGAAATTCTTTCCTGGAGGAATTCTCAGAGAGGGGTGTGTGTGTGTGTGTGTGTGTGTGTGTGTGTGTTCAGGCCATGTGAATAGAATTAATTCTGGCCCCAAGCCCGAATGAGGCCCAGCTGTGGTCAAGAATGCTCATGGAGGTTTCCATCCTGTTTCCCCTCCCACCTGAGAATAGGCCGATTTGTCTTGATTTATGTTAGGAGGCTCCAAGCTGTGCCGTTGGCAGATTTGACCTCCTACTTTGCTCAGGCTCAGACTTTGTGTCCTGCCTCCAAACAAAACGTAGCAAAGGCCAACTTTTGGGTCGACCAGCTGCCCTGGGAGAGGCTGGCTTTGATGCTGCTAACCTACTTATTCTCTGCAGTTACATTTGTTGTCCTTTCTGACTTCTGAAGGTCACTTTCCCACAAGCCTATCTGTGCATTAAAAAATGATTTAAAATAGTTGATCCAGAAATTTTAAGTGTCTTGAATTGGAAAGCTACCTTGAGAATCGAAGTCAACCATATGGACCACTTCTATTTACTCTTCATTCGCTCACTTATTCATGCAACAAACATTTCCTTAAGCACCAACCAAGGGCCAAGTCTTGGGTTAGGGGAAGGGGATGCAGGATTGGTAAGACAAATTCCTGCTCTTTGGAGCTCACCATGAAGTAAAGGCCCTCCAAAAGTGACTGGATGGTGTTTGGAGAAATAATTCCAATCACACAAATAACAACTGTTGCTATTTATTGAGCTCCTCTGCTGGCCAGGCAAGGTGCTGAGTAGCCCACTTGTATCATATCATGGGCTGCTCTTGCCAACCCTGGAAGGGAGACAGTATTATTAACTCACTGATAGGGGAAACTGAGGCATAGAGGCTCAGTAACTTGCCTGAGGTCACACAGTCGTAAGATAGTAGAACCATAATTGGAAACTCACTTGTCTGACTTAGGAACGGGGTGCCTGTCCTCTGCACTAAGGGGTGGTTGCCCCAGCATTCTACCTTCCTGCCTTGAGGACACCCCTCTCCGCAATCCTTACATCCTCCTCCAAACTCCCGGCTCTTCCTAGCCCTGCCATGGAATCTGGGCCAGATCCATGCTGGGGCATGACTCCCTCCCAGCCTATCCTTAGAAAGCCCTCCTCCCTGCCAAGAAGCAGCTCTATAAAAACGATACGGTGGTAGGGCAGGCCTCATTAATATTCTTTCCTTCTGTCACTTTGGAAGGGACACTGGATTACAGGAGAGGAGGGGTGTGCCCCTACACCAGGTGGGGTCTTGTGGCATCATTCGTGAGGGTGGGTTGAGCCCAGTGGAGGGGTCAGGCTGGGTGGAGGAGAGATTGGGTCTCAGGATGGACCCCAAAGGGTGGAGAAGACGTGTTGGGATTCAGGGAGTGAGGTCACTGGATCCCTCTGATGATGAATTCAGCAGATTTTCCTGTTCAGGAGCACATGGCAAGTTTATGAAGGAAAAGAGGAAAGAAAACTAGACCCCGGCGCAGCCACAGGTGGGCAGCCTTCCAGGACCGGGTCTGTGTGGGTCGGGGCAGGGAGTGGCCTTACCTGCATCCCTCTTTGATGAAATTACTGTGGAATTTATTGCTTTGGGGCCTGATGGGGTTCATTTTATATAACTGATAATCCTTTCTGCCCCCACCTCATATTCCTGGAAACTTCTATAACCGGTTTAATGATCGGTTAATCACCCCTAACCGCACCTCTGGTTTTTAACCTCATGAGAACTTCCATCCTAAATTTTCTTTTTTTTTTTAAAGATTAATTTACTTTTATACAAGAGCTGGGGTACAGGCCAGATGTGCAGGAGGGTGAGAGGATTCACCAGAGTCAGAGTGGGGAACAGGCAGACTGACAGAAATACACTGCTGAGAAAAGCAGCGGGCAAGACAGGAGAGGTCTGCCGCGCCATGTGGGATTCTCGCTGGCTGGTAGGGATCGAGCCCGCACTGCAGAGGCTGCGGACAGCTTAGAGCGTGGCGTTCAACCCTCTGCGCCACCAGGGAGGCCCTAAATTTTCTTTTTTTTTAAAAAAAATATTAGTTTTATTTATTTATGCATACAAGAAATGAGGTGTAGGTCAGAGGTGGGGGGATGAGAGGATTCACCAGAGACAGAGTGGGGAGCAGAACTGGCAGATCCACTGAAATCCACTGCTGAGGGGAGCAGCGGGGAGACAGGAGAGGTCTGCTGCGCCATGTGGGTCAGCTCCCTGGCCGGGGATCAAACTCATGCTGCAGTGGCTGGTGACAGCTTGATAGCACTGAGACTTTAACCCCTGAGCCACCAAGGAGGCCCCTAAATTTTCTATTCTAAGCTTCCATCAAGGGACTGGGTGCCTGCCCCAGAGCTCCGAACCAGGGCCACCTCCCTGCTGGGCCTGACTCCTTTGGGCCTCCAGGGCTCGGTGGGGCTGCTCACCCAGCCCGGCCACCTCCGTGTGGTGCACATAGATGCATGTCCGAGTGTACAGCACAGCTGGGTGCTCCCTGGGGGAAGGCCCGGTGGTCAGTGTCAGCCCTGGGCCCCAGCACACTGGCTGATTCTGACTCTCAACTATAAATACCTGCTGAGTAGATCACGGCTGCGTGTATTTAACATTTTTTACAAAATTATATGTGCTGTGTCTGAAAATAGGCTCCCGGTGTGATTCAAGCACTAAAGAAACGTATAAGGGAGTAAACGTGAAATTCTCTCCTTTATGCAGCCCCTTCTCACCCCCTCACCAAAGTGGGCCCTGAGCAACTGGGTGTGTCATTGCCACATGGGTTTCCAGAGAAAGCATGAATCTGGACTCTTCTGCAGACGACTGGCATACAGCCCTGTGTGTGTGTGTGTTTGTGTGTGTGCATGTGTGTGTGTGCGTGTGTGTGTGTTTGCATGTGCCAACCACACACCAGGGCCCTCCCTAACCCCATCTATGTTTGGCACCCACAGGTCTTAAAGAGTCATCTCCTCATTCTCCCGGACCACTTTTGCTGGGTCACACTGTCCCTCAACCCCCTCCCCCACCTCCCCGGCTCTGCTGCAGAGGAGCAGATGCTGCCCCATCCCCAGCACACACCTCTGCCTAGGGAACAGGGCTGGGGCTGGGAGGATGCAGAGGAAGGAAGGGCTCCTAGGAGGGGGTCCCTGCGGGAGGGGGAGGGAAATCCGAAGACCCAAGAGTGTCTGTGTTTTCAGCAGATGGCTCTTCCCTGAGCTCCCTCCTCCTCCTCCTCCTCAGCTCTCCCACCTCCCACCCCAACAGGGCCCCAGCCTAGCCTCTCCTGCTCTGATCTGGAACCCTGCAAGGAGGTCTCGCCTTGCTCTGAAGGCTTGTCATGTCTGCGTTTAATGAAGTTTAATTATCTTCCAAGATTCAATGAATAATTATAAATCTTTTCAAGATGCAATCACACGGGTTCATGCTTCATTAACGGTGGAAAATCAATTGTAATTCGCGTAATTCCTCTCTTCTGGAGATCAGTCTGTTTGTACACGCGCTGCCCCCCCCCACCCCCGCCTCTCACCCCACTTTGTCTCTCCCAAGAAGTACACTGGATGCCTGGCTTTTTCCTTCAGAATTGATGAGCCATTGAGGGTGAGCTCTGGGGAGAGGAGAGCAAGAGCCAGGTGGAAGAAGAGGGGCGTGAGGGAGAGCAAGATGGCCCCAGTGGGGTGCAGGCTGTGCAGAGCAGGGGGAGGTGGGGGAGGGGATGGAGGGGGGCAGAGCTGGGAGAGGGGAGAGGAGGAGGGGAAGACAGGGGAGCAAAGACGATGGGAGGAGAGAGGAATCTCTTCCAGGCCACAGAGACCAGAGTATTTCTTAACATTTTTAGGGGGGGTCACAGAGCCCCTTGAGAGTGTGGTAAACACTGCTGATAAGTCCTGGAAAATGCACCAGAATCTCTTGCGACAATTCAGGGTGTTAGTCCTGAGACCACCCTGGCTTGGGTCCCAGATTACTCAGAAAAGACAAGCAAGGCTGCTCCCTGGTGACTTGGGGCCTTTGTCCCCCCATGTTTGTCTTTAGAAATCCAGAGATCTGCTGAGAGCCGGGCGCGAGCTGAAGTTCGGCTCCCAGAGGAGCCCTGACGCCCTGACCTGGACTGGCCCGGCCCCGAAAGCCTCATAGCTGAGTCCTCTGCGGACAGCAAGGGCACTGCCCAGCACAGCCTCCCGGCAGCCAGGACAGTGTCTTGCTCGTGAAGGTGCTGGGAAGGTGCCTACATTTATACAGCAGTGCAGAGGGGGGTCCTCTCAGGGCCTTTGGGGGCCAAAAGGACACAGGAGAGTCCCCAACCAATCATCAAAGGGGGGCTTTTGTCAGATGTCTGGGTTCTTCAAAGTGGACAGGGGTGAGGACCCCAGGATCCCCAGATCCCCACGGCAGGCCTACTTTCCCTCTAAGCAGTGCCTCCTGGTGGAACTTTCTGGAATGATGGACAGTTCTGGGAACGATGATGGAAAGCAACACCGTTCAATGCAGTAGCCACCAGCCAAATGTGGTTGTTTGCATTTAAGTGAATAAACATGGAAGAGAATGAACTGTTCATTTTCTCAGCGGTATTAGCCATGTTCCAGGGGCTCGGCCACCACACAGGGCTGGTAGCTGGGTGCTGTAGATAGATGTTGCTATGGCTACAAACAGATCCAGGTCGATTCCATCATCACAGCAAGTTGACAGGTCCAGGACCCTCCCAGCTTCCAGCACCCCATCAAACACTGCAGGCTACCCCTGTGTTCGGCATCTCTGTGTAAGTGTCCTAGTGCTGCCGTAACAAACGACCACAAACTTAGTGGCTTCAAACCACACACAGTTCTCATAGTTCAGGACGTCAGAAATCCCTTGTGGATCTAAGCTGGACTAATGTCAAGGTGTTGTTAGGGTGATGGACCTCACTGGAGGGGCTGGGCCAGAGGGAGAGTCTATCTTCTTGCCTTTTCCAGCTTCCTTAGGCTGCTTGCACTCCTTTGCTTGTGGCCTCTTCCTCCGTCTCTGAAGCCAGCAAACAGCGTCTCTCCCTTGGCAAGAGCTGGGCAGGTTCTTCCCTTTTAAGGGCCCATGGGATAACATTGGGCCACCCAGACCACCCAGGGTAATTTCCCCATCAAGGGCCTTAACTTAATCTCTCTGCAAAGATCCTTTTCCCACACAAAGCAATATGGTCACGGTTTCCAAGAAGTAGGTCCTGAACATCTTTTGGAAGCCATTTTATCTCAGGCCCCAAATTTCTTTTCCAGATGGGGACCCCGAGAGAGAAGAGGGGACTTCTCCAAGGTGACAGTGTATAAGGGTACTGGGTTGTCATCCAGATCCCCTCTTCCTGAGCTTGTACCTTCTCCCAGGTGCTGGGATTATGAGCTGCTGCCAGCTTATGGCTGTGCCCCTCGGGGCTCATTGCCATTGGCCACATGGAACTGCTTTGGTGAGTTACACATCACCTACCCCATTCCCTGTCAGTGCTTCTGGATGTGGAGATACAGAAGTCTGGGCCTCTGCTCCACTTGGACCTACTCTAGGGACCAGCCCAGGTCCAGAAGCCCCCACTGGTCAGTTCAGGTCTCAGGGGCTACTGCATCATGGGTCAGTTTCCCCCTCTCTCTAGTCCAGCCATCCTCACTGGCCGGCAAGTTCATCTCCCAAGAGACACTGTCACTATTTGCAGCAGTCCCTGGCGCTTCCAGGTCCTTACTCCGTCCATCATACCCTTTCAGATCTGGCCCTGCTGACCCCTTCGCCTTTGGACAAGTCCTCTTTACTCTTTTAGATTCGGTGCAAACGACATTTCTTCCTGGAAACCTTCTCAGATCTCTCTCTCCATAGGTCTCCAGAAGGAGCTCCTTCTCTGAGGCCCCCTGCTTGCTGCACCCCTCACCTTTGTAGTCCCCACCATGGTCTGCAGAGGGCCCTGATCCTGGGTGTTCTGTCTCATCTCTTTCCAACACAGCATCTTGCCCAGAGGAATATTTGTTACTGTGTCCTCAGCTGACCCTCCGAGGCGTGTTCTTTCATCCCCCATCACAGAGGAGCAAAGTGAGTTTGAGAAGGGAGTGGGCCCCGGGCACTGGGCCCCATCCCGGAGACTTACTTTCCCTAAATGCCAAGAGACCAGGAGTAGGGGGTGCAACTGCCGACGGCTTCTTGGATATCTCAGTTACATGAACAGGAGCCGCGACTCTTGCCTGATGCATGACTCCTCTTGCACACATAAGTTTCTGGTGATCAATCGGCACGTCATTAGCCCACGCAGTCGTTATCTTAACTCCAAATGAAATGCAACTGTAATTGGTTTCCTTGGGGTGGTGGGCAAGGCCTGAAGGGCTGCCCAGTGCCCTGGAGGGAGGCTGGACTTGTTCACCCACAAAGCGCTGGTTGTGGGCAGGTCCGACTCCAAGTTGGGGGCTTGCAGGGTGGGGGTTAAAGGTTCTGATTTGCTGCTGGTTTGGGCAGAGGTGAGGCTATGAGTCCTCTTGTAGCCAAGGATTCACCCCCTCTGCAAGGCTCATGGAGACCCCCAGACGGCTCATGGGGAGGCACTAAGGGACCACGGGGTTTGGGATTACCCAGTACACCCTCTTGACTTACCAGCTACACCCCTGGAGTCTTACTTTGAACGACGGCAGTGAGAGTTGAGACCTGCTGCACCACCCTGAGAGAGGTTGTGAGCATGATGAACGACGTGCTAAGAATACCCCCTTCAGAGCAGAAGCCGAACAAATAGACATGTGACGTCATGATGACAATATTTATCACCTTTGTTAAGTGCTGTCAGGGGCCTTGTTCTCTTTGCATCCACTGTTCTATTCCTCACTCACTATAAAGTAAGTGCTGGTACCCCCGTTTTATAGAAGAGAAAACTGAGGCACAGAGAACCGAAGTATTTCACCCAGGGTCACACAGCTAGGGAGCAGTGGACCAGGATTAAAATCCAGGTCTGAGCCTGTCTACACAGCCAGTGCCTGTACGTAAACTTCACTGCCCTGCCAATGCTACACCGCCTGCTGCAAGGACGCGCCTGGAGTTCCCTCCTAAATGATCCTGCTTTCCCTCTTATTCCCTGACACTCGCCAGGCTGAGCCATCTTTGCAGGTTTGTTGACTGCCCCTAGGAAGAGGTGTGACCCTCTCTGCCCTGGAGCCTGGTGGGCTGGACTCGCTGGGGCCGCATATAGGCCGGTGGGGGGCTGGATGTCAGTCATCTTATTGGAGGAAACTAATTTACACCCAGACCCTGACCTGCAGGGGAGTGTGGAAAATAGCTTTTGTGTGGCTTCTGCAGTCCCGGAACCCTCGCTTTGGGTTGGTCATGCCAAGGGACAAAGACCCTCTCCCCTCCCCAGTACGAGCCCTTTGTTATTAAGTTCAATCCTGGCTGGCTTCCCCACCCCCTCTATATCTGTGTGACACTGGCCAAGTCACCTAACCTCTCTGACCTTATTATCCTCATCCATGAAAAGACGGTAATACTTTGCTGGAAGTTGGTGTGAGGGTTACAAGCAATTTGGAAATGCAAAGCACCTGCAGCACTGGCCTAGTGCCAGCACACACCTCAGCTCCCTCCTGGAGCCGCCCAGCAACCACTGTTACCTCTTCTACACTCTGTCCCCCTTCCAGTGGGTGCCCCAAGGAGTTAGCCAGAATGAGCACCGAACTCTCATTGGAGCTGAGTTATTAAATGTCCCCAAAATGCTAGCTGTGGGTTGATCAAAATCTCTCTGACCCAAACACCTCCCTCCAGGTGGCTCAATAGGACGGGGGAGAGTGAAAGAATTTGGTAATTTTTTTTTGGAGGGTAAAAAGTCAGAACTCCCCAGGGGTTCCTTGACATGGGCTAGGTCCCTGGGGAGGAGGTCCATGACTCTGATTGACTTAGCAGGTTGTCAAATAGGAAAAATGCAGTTGTTTGCTAAGAATAAAACCAAAGGAACTATTATCGGACAGGGAGAGGGGAGAACCACATGCTCCTTCCTTTCTAGCTGGCCAGAGTTTTCCTTGTTCTTTAGGGTCACCTGAGGGGTTGCTTCCTACAGGAAGCCCTCCTTGGTTGCCCAAGCTCATCTTGGGTTTTTCACTGGTTTCCCCAAACTAGCACTAACTGCTTGCCACCCTCACGTGCAGTTCAGTTGCAAGTACAATCAAGCAACGTGTCATTAAGAATCATTGAAACATCAGCCCCTGTGAGTAATTTCCTTTTTTTTTTTTTTAAAAAAAAAAAAAAAAGCTCAAACAGTAGATTTAATGTCATCTCACTAATGAGGTCTCTGTCACTCATCCCATGGGCAGGAGCATTATATCGGGAACAACACGGCCCTTGAGAGCCATCTCCTCTGTGGCAGCCTGAGGGTCATGAACGGTCAGGGCCATTGTGAGTGATCACGGGGTGTGTGCATTGCGATTTTATAGCTACATCCATTTCCCTTTACATGCTGGATTTTATTACACTCTGGATGAGCTCGGATGGGGGAATTATTGAGCTGCTTATAATGAGGATAAAACCCCTCTGGATCACTCCCCCACGTCCCAGATACGACATTCTGAGCTCTGCGCACACCATTATCTTTTTAATCCTCCCATAAGCCGGCGGAGTAGGTTTTTCTCCTCATTTTGGAGAGGAAAACTGAAGCTCAGAGAAGTCGAGGATGTGCTGAAGGTCACACAGCGGCGAGGTGGTGGAGCGAGGCTGGGAACTCAGGTATGTGAGTTCAGAGCTGGATTTCCTTTTCCTCTCTGACGACATCTCCCCTCACTTCCTCCTTGTTTGCTCCACACCCCCTTCCTTGCTATTCTTCAAACAACCTAGGCATGTTCTTGCCCCAGGGCCTTTGCACTTGCTGTGCCTGCTGCTTGCTATTGTCTTTCCAGAAGTCCACAAGGCCCCCTCCCTCCCTTCCTTCAGTTTTGTGCTGTGTTCTTCTTGCTAGGTGCACACTGAAGCCCCTTGTGTCCACCCATCCACTGCTTTGGTGGAGCAAGGTGCCAGGATGGCTCTTGAGACTATCAGAAGACAGGCCAAGGGGGCGAAACCCAGTGGCCCCTGGGACCCTGCTTCTTCCCCAACCCCTGCCATGAAAAGTTGCCAAATCCACCTGGAGCTGGTCCCACCCCTCCCCCACTCAAGCCCCACACTCCAGCCGTTCTCCCTTCTCTTCTGCGTCATCTATTTCCCCTTATCGGGTCATCCCCAACACGATAAAGCGTGCTGTTATTTCTTCCATCTTAAGAATCTTCTCTAAGCCATGCTTTTCTCTTCCTTGCCACGCTATTTCTCTTTCCCATTACAGCAAAGCTCCGTGAAAGAGCATCTTGCCGTCTCCAATTCCTTTCCTCCCAGTGCCTCTTGAATTCACCCAATCTGGCTCTCATCTCCACTGTCCCATCGAGACTGTTCTTGTCAAGGTCACCAGTGACTGTTCGTTGATAGTTCAGCAGCCAGTTCTTGGCACTTCCCACCTGACCTACCAGCTGCCTCTGACCTGTCATTCCCTCCTTTTTTGGCTTCCAGAACCTCTGTCTTCTGGGTCTCCTGCAGACCTCTGGTAGGTCCGAGCTCTTGGCCTTCTTTGCAGATGCCTCCTCAACCACCTGATCTCTAAGCATGTGAGAATCCAGACACACCCTCCCTTTAGGTTCCCATCCAAGCTCATCACTGCAAGCACCACAGAAATGGCCATGATCCCCAATGTCTGTTTCAGTCCCCAAACTCCAGATTCCCACGTCCTGCTGTTCACACACCCTCTTCACTTGGAGGACAAGAGACATCGCTCAAGGCAACACACGCCAAGCTGCTCATCCCCCCAAACTTACCCGCCCCCCTCATCTCCATCCCAGACCAACAGTTTTGAAGTCATGCATGACCCATCTCTTCCCCTCACCCCTCACGCCCAACCCGTCAGCAAATCTACTATGCTCTAACATCAGGGCCCCCCACTTCCTAGTTCCAGGGTTACCACCTACCTGCCTTCTTTCTCCTAGTTTATTGCAATAGATTCCTCTCTGCTTCAGCCCTTACCCCACTATCCTCTGTATTTCCCGTCCAACAGCCAGAAGGATCTTGTTAAAACATAAATTGTGTGACTTCCCAAGTGGACCTTGAAAAGACCCTCCACTGGCTTCTCTCCTCACTATCACCCGAGCACTTTTCACGCTCTAGATTCCCCTTTCCTCTCTGACCACATCTCCCCGCAGTTTTCCCTTGTTTGCCTCACACCTGTTTCCTTACTATTTTTCAAACAGCCTAGATACATTCCTGCCCCAGGGCCTTTGGACTTGCTGTTCCTGCTGGATTTGGTAACTTTTGAGTGCTTTTGTGGTGCTGTGGATGGAAATTTCAGCCCAAGCTACTGGTGCCAGTTCATTTCAGAATAAGAAAAGCATTTTATTCACCCACCTGTGTCTCAGCCTCACCACAACATGGCCAGAGGCCTGTGAGCAGAGTGACCGATGTCCTGGTGTGCCTGGAACCTTCGGCCCTGGGAAAACCAGCCCAAGTTGATCCACTTCTTATCAAGGGCTTGTTCATATCCCCAGAAATGCTTTGGGGCTGATTCACCCTCCTGCTTATTATTTATTTTTTTTAAGATTTATATATTTATGCATACAAGAGCTGGGGTACAGGCCAGAGATGTGGGGGCGGGGTGAGAGGATTCACTAGAGACAGAGTGGGGAACAGAACAGGCAGACTGAAACACACTGCTGAGGGGACCTGGGGGTGAGCCAGGTAGAGGTCTGCTTCGCCATGT
Source organism: Talpa europaea (assembly GCF_964194135.1). Classification (NCBI taxonomy): domain Eukaryota; kingdom Metazoa; phylum Chordata; class Mammalia; order Eulipotyphla; family Talpidae; genus Talpa; species Talpa europaea. The sequence goes on from NC_140076.1 coordinate 5,554,998, forward strand.
GGGCAGCCCCCTGGCCGGCCAGGGGGATCAAACTCGTGCTGCAGAGGCTGCGGATTGCTTCACAGTGCAGTGCTTAACCCCTTGCGCCACCAGGGAGGCCCCCATCCTCCTGCTTTTAATCAGCTGACTTGCCAACGGTTCCAAGCTGGCTTTGGTTGAGACAAATGGGTTTTTCCTAAACAGGACTGTGTGGTCCAAGATTAGTAGTTGGGAGGGCTCTTCAAGGTAAGTCTAGAGCCAGGCCTTAGTAGGGTTTCTTTGTGGCTTCAATAATAGCCTCCCCCTTCACCCCTCACCCCCGCACCCCTGCCAGAGGGCTTCAGAGTAGATTGCTCCATGGCCTGGACTCCCCATCAGGAGCCAGCAAGGCCGTGGCTATGCGACAGACTTTGAACATGAATGGCCTCTGATCCTCGTAACAACTTATCTCCACTTCAGAGTCAGGGCAACTGAGGCTCTGGGCTGGAAGAAATGCCCTGCTTGTCCCCCACTCCAGGGTTGCTATGGGGGTGGGGTGGGGCAGGGGCGTGAGGGAGGGTTCCCTGGGGCTGGTGGAAATTTACCTCCCAGGGGGAACAAGGTAAGGTTTATCCAGGCCTTTGGCCCTCATTTCCCGCACCTGTGTCCAAGACCTGGCCTCAGACCCTTTGTCTTGGTGACCCAGTTCCCGAGGCCCCAACTTGCAGAGACCCAAATTGGGGGCAGAATTAAATCAATGGATTTCTCATACGTCAGCATCCAGGTCCCTGGCCCTGGGTTTCCGTCTGACTGCAGCAGAGTTGATCCATTAGTGCACTTACCTGAACGGGCTTTTATAGGCCTCTCTGAGAAACACTCTGTGCTCACAGAGAATGGCCGCCCCCTGCTCGGAAGGGGTGGAGGAAGGAGACTTGGACCCGCAGCCTGGCAGGGGGCGGGGGCTGACTGGGAACACAGGTGTGCAGCCCGACTGCATGTGGAGTTTCTCCAGCTCCCACCCCCCCACATGCCAGAGGATGCAGCCAGGAGCAAATGGGAGTGCTCCACCCCCACACTCACCCCAGGCAGACAGCAGAGCTTTGTGAGCTGGGAGGGGCATTAAGAGTCCACCCCACCCCCCACACCTAATCCTGTTTTCCTGACTCTCCTGGGACTCAAGCTCTTCCAGCTTTTCAAATCCCAGCTCCCTCGTCCTCCTCAGGAAGCCCTCCCTGACTGCCCCAGCTCACGCCACTCCCTTCCGATGTTCCTACCTTGAGGAGAGATATATGCGGGTGGGGACAAGGTCTTTAGCCCCAGAAGCAACAGCTCCCGATCTCTAACAAATTAGAGCATCAAAGACTGTCCTTGATGAAAGGAAAAACGGAAGGTCAGAGAGGGGCAGTCATCTGCCCAAGGTCACACAGCACACTAGTGGCAGAACCAGGACAAATAGGCTTCTCTCGAGTGTCCTTTCCTCTCGTTTGAAGAATTCCCAACAGTTATTGTGGCGACATTTGTTGTGCGCCCGTCTAGCCTGTTAAAAGCTCTTCGAGAAAGAAGCCAGAGCGGCCCCATCTCGTATGGCCGCTGTCTGAGGCCCCTGAGGGTGCCTGACCCACCCCGGGAAGACAGCCAGTCTCCCCCAGTTTCCTCACGCGCATTCCCTGTGCTTGAGATCCACACACAACTGGATGGACCTTACTAGAACAAAGCCGTCGGGGCCGACACCTGGCGTCACGGTCTCGCCCGGGAGAGACCACACCACACGTCAAAAGCTGGTGTGAGAGGATCCCAGTGGGCATCCTGCCTCGGGCCCCTCCTGTGCCCAGAACCCCTGCCTGGAAGTTGCCTTAATAACTTTAAACGTGATGAATGGATGTGCCTGCTTTGTTCTTTGGACTCAAATCACCCTCTCAATTTGGGGGTATCATTCGTTTCCGCAGCCGCACAATTACCCTCCCTCCCAGCTTGCAAATGCGCTGAGCCCTCGAAAGCCCACAGAACCTAAGATCCTTCAACTCAGGATGAAGTCTCCCTGCCCTTCCCCACTGCAGGGATCAAGTTCATGGGGGGCCTGGACAGGAGTCAGGGGGCTGCGACACCCCGCCCCCAAACAGCAATTTTCAGGAGAGAACCTACAGGTTTGATCAGATTCTCAAAAGGGTTTAAATTCCCTCAGACTCGGGCTCCCTGTGCTGTGGATCTTAGCTGATGGTTACTGATGAGGATGGGTTGCAGAGGAGCTTAGTGGCGTCAGGAGGCGTGTGTGCGTGCAGGCGTGCGCGTGTGTAAGCGTGAACCGGGAAGGCGGTGGGTGCAGCTGGTGCCCACGCTCTCCATTTTCCTGGTCTACCCCTGACATCCCGCGGCCCTGCTCTCCCACGTCAGCGGCCTCTGGCCGGCACGGGCCCCGGCGGGCACACGCGTGTGCTGCACACACAGCAGGCCGGACTCTCCGCCCGCGCGCACGCCATGTTCCATTTTTCTTCTGCCCATCCGCCGGCCTCCCCAGGGCCCGATCTCCACGGTTGTTTTATGGAAGGTGTCAGCTCCCCGCTCCACTCTCTGGCCTGATGTAGTTATTAGGAACAGCTACAAGAAGAGACACAAGCCCCGGCGAGGAGGCGGGGGGCCGGGGTCCCCGAGGCAGCTGCTGAGAACGTGTAATCCCTCATTCCCGGTGTCGCTGAAACAAACGCTCGGCTCCTGCCATCACTTCCTATTTAGAACTGCATAATAATTAGGATGCGTATTTGGAAACAATTAAAAATAAGCTGCCAGCATGTGGCTAATTTTGCTCCGGGCCGTGAGGATAATATTAATCCAGGAGAAGGTGAGGCGGGGGAGCCTGTGGACGGCGCCCAGACCCCGCTGGCTCCTGGCCGGGCTGCAGGTGTTTATGCAGAGCCCCCAGCTGCTCATAGGCCTGGGGGAGGTGGGGATGGTGTGGTCCGGCAGCCGAGGGCCCTGGTGGTCAGTGCACTGGCCTGGAGGACTCCCCTCTTCTGGGCCCGTGAGCCCAGGGGCGCTGGCGCCCCTGCTTCTGAACTCCCCAGAGCTCCTGCTGCTCCGTGTTTTCCTTCACCTCAGGGTGTCCCTGCCTTCCTGTTCGCACCCTCATCCCCTGTGTGTCTTTGTGCAGGCGTCACCCTCTCAGAGGGGATCCCCGAGCCGGGCCACCCCACTTAAGCTCTGTTGTGCCTTCTTTTCCAGCGTTATTTCCCCCGCAGCACAAACCCTGGGTCGCTTTGCTTACCTGTTTATTTTCTGTCCTCACACCCCTCCCGCCGCCTGGGAGAAGGAGACTCCACGAGGGCAGGGACTTTGCTTTATTCACCCACAAATCCTCACGTCTGAAACAATACCTCCCAGCAGGTGCTCCATGGCCTTTCGTGGAAAGCGTGTGCTGGGCTGGGGGCCCCATGGGGGCAGAGTGAGCTGGTGTGTGCCCTTGGGGCTTCCCATCTGGCCTGGAGGGGCCCCCACTGCCCAGGAAGGAGTGGACTCACGCTGGCCCAGGGCAAAGATGGGCTTTCTCTTCTTTCACAGAGCCATGGGGTTCAGAGGCGGAGACATGACGCAGGTGATCCCCACGGAGCACCTCCTCAGTGCTCAGTGATTTGCTGGACGAGTGAATGACAGTACAGTGGCCCAGTCGAGGGGAGAGTTGAGAGTGGCCCAGGGTGAAGTCTGGTCTGGACAGCAGTGTGTCCTGGTGGAGGGTCCTGGGGTCCCTGGTGTGGGATGAGGTGTGGGAAGCACACAGGGACTATGTCCACGTGCCTCAGCAGCAGCCCCCCACCCCTGCCAGAATAAACCAATGTTGTCCCCATGGGGTGGGGACCGGGCCACTGACCAGTCCAGATCTTCAGGTTTTACTGACCCCTGAACCAGTCACCTGGGTCACTGGGCTGTGCCCTCTGCACTGCCAGCAGGCATCATCTGTCCCTGCCAGGAGGGCTCTCTCGACTGAGGGACTCGCCCGTGCAGGGGATAATGCTCTTTGAACAAGTGCCAGGCTGAGCCAGGAGCAGCAGATGAAGGGCATGTCATTCATGGAGAGCTCAAACTCTCACCAGGAATCACAGACCACCGCATCATCTGTCACCCCCTCCGCCACCTGCAGTCCAGCCCGGCCCTGCTGTGGGCTCCCAACCGCCTCCGCTCCCCAGGGCTCTTCCCCAGCAGCTCAGGAAGGCAGGCCTTGGAGTCCAGCCTCCTGGGGAGTGGAGAGCAGATGGCTGGGGCCTGGCAACGGTGCTCCCTGCAGATGCCTGTGGAGGGCACCTCCTCCACCCTCCTGGGCCACACCCAGCCCTGGCGCCCTGGAGGCTAAGGCCCATCCATTCTTTTGAAGCTCCTGGGCCCAGAGGTCCAGAGCCAGATCAGACTGGAGAGGGGATCCTGGCAAAGCTTTTCACAGAAGCCTCCAGCTCAAAGTCTGGCTCACAAACAAGGCCCCGCACGCCCCTGGCTCCCCGCAGCAGGTGGTCTTCCGGGCATCGAATGCGGCTTCCCCTCCACCATCGCCTGTCTGTCCTGCCCTAAGGCGGGCCCGACTCTGTCTCCACTGCCAGGATGTGAAGGACAAGCTGCTTGCCCGCCTGCTGCAGCCTGGCAGACTCGTCAAAGGCCATAATTGTCGGGAGAAATTTGCCAGCGGAGTGAAATAAAGAGCCTTGAAGGTATAAAGAGTTGGAGCTGCCCATAAGAAGCTGTTTTAGAGAGACTTTTGATGCTCTGGATCGGAATGAGAGCACAAGGTTTTTTTCTCTTTTTTTGTCATCTGAGCCAAAGTCTTTAGACCCCAAGAAGGCCAGTTTGGGTACAAGAGAGATCAATGGTGGGAACAGGTGGGGGCAGGGGCCCTGGCTGCCCAAGGTCCCCGTGTGTTCTTGGGCTGCCTCTGAAAACCCCCACAGGTCATTCTACTGCACAGGAGCTCCTGGCCCCCGGCCGCCTGGCCTGTGTCTACCCCAACCACCCAGTCCAAGAACCAGGGGGCTGGGCCAGGCGGGCCCAGGGATCCCCGCCTTCTATCCAGCAGAGCATACAGGAGATAAATGTCTTCTTCACCGTGCCCTGTAGTTTTCGCTCTTTCCCACCCTGCAAACCCCTCTGTTCATTTAATTCCGTTTACACGACATGTTCATGGCAGGCTATAGAGAAAAGAGATCAGCCCATAAATCCTTTCACCACGTGTTGTGAGCTGTGGCTTTCTGGTCTTTTCTCCTTCCACGTGTGCAAACATGGCTTCCTACTGTGCAAGTCTCTTCATGAGCAACTTTCCCCAGTGCCCACTGCATACGACGAGCGCGCTCTGTGAAGCCTCTGATTCAGATCCAGCTGGTCCAGGGGCCCCAGTTACATCAGCTGCCACCGGTGGAGGGCGTTCAGTGTGACAAGTGATGCTGAGCCCCCGACGAGCATCCCTGACCTTATCCTTCATAATCCAAATAGGTCGTCAAGCCCTGGAAAAAGGTCTTATGTAGACGGGCAGGACACATTACTTACTTAACCTGCCTGTGATCTGTGAAAGCGTGTGCCGACCCCTCGTAATCAACTGGGGGTCCCCTAGGACGTGTGGCTGCCTTGGGTGGGTGGATTCCCAGTGAGCGTTCCCGGTCTGTGTGTTGGGTTCGGGAAGGATGGGTTTGGATCTGTAGCGTGTCTCCCATGTAGACTGAGCCACTTGAGATGTAATTTGTGAGTTGCTGTAATTTGCCTCCAAAATCCTTCCCCTCCCAGCTTTAGTCACTCCCTTAGGTGGATGATGCCCCCATCCTGTGAATGAGCCGGGGCAGGTAACCCCTGGAAATCCACCCGCTTAGACAGACGTCAGCATAGATGAGTTGGCTGGCGGTTTCCCCAACACGCTACCTGTTCTCCGCCTCAGGGCCTTGCACTGACTGCCTTCGGGAGAGAATGTTCTGTCTCCAGACTTTGGCAGGATCACTTCCTTCCCATTCGGAGGGAAAATGCAGTTAAATCAGGCTTTTTCCTACCCTCCCGGCGCCAGCTTCTGTGGCCGGCACCTGTGGTCTTGCATCCCCCCGGACGCATTGCCTGCACAGACGCTTGGGGCATGCATGGGTGTGGGGCATGCACTCCTTAGATTATGGACACCTGCGCCCAGAGAGCGTGGGCATACACATATGCAAATGCAGACACCTGGGCTACACAGGCGGGGTAAAGAGGGGGCAGCATCACTCTGAAGCTATGGGGCTCAGTGGCCATCTCCCTGCTGGATGGTCTGTCTCCTGATTCAGCATTACAGGCCTGTAAAATCTAACGAGGGCTCCAAAATTCTTTTTGTCTGAGAGAATCAACAACGAACCTACCCGGCCTGGGATGGCTGTACAACACCATCATTCAGATTTTTCCTTACCTGTTGCCTCCTCAAAGACACTTGGCCTGTGCATGTGAAGTAAAGTAACTCTCTGCCCATATCTCTCTGCTCTCATCAACTGCATCACCTTTCACCACCCGAGTGGGTTTGTTTAATTTGTTTGTGTTTGTACCGTCCATCTCTCGACTGCAATAGCCAGTAAAAGAGCTGTATCCCTAGAGCAGGGCCTGGGTAGAGCAGGTGGGTCCATAAATGCCCGTTGTCTCTACAAACCATCAGGGTTGGGATTCTCACTCCCCAGTGAGGCAGGCCATTGCCCTGGGGGAAACTTCTGCTTGTTCGAAATGACCAGAGAAGGCAGGGAGAGGTTTCCCCTTACGTGCCAAGGCCAACTGATTCGTAGCAGTTGACTGAACACTGGGCTGAGATAAGATTTGAGGTTACAATCGACTCTACAGGAGAGAGGACTGTGATTGATTAGTAATGTCTGCCACAGACAGAGGCAGAGTCATGGTATATGTGCTGCATATCCACCCCACCTGAATTAGACCAGAAGCCCCTTTGAAAGAAGGTGGGGCTTTCTTATTCTCCCCTGCAACCCCCTTACACCAGGCACAGGCTAGGTGCTTGGTCACCACTGATGTTGGCTGGGGCTGGCCAACTAGGAATTGTTCAGCTTTGAGGTCTACGCTTCTGAAGAGATAGGGAAAAACATCTAAGCCCATGGCTTTCAACTTTTTTTTTTTTAACCTGCAGTGTTCTTTTTTCAAAGGACATCTTACATAAAGCCAGGCATATATTAACAGACAGAAGCAAGGCTGTGCTGTTTGAAGTTGGGTTTGGGGCACAGAGCCCCATCTGCCTGCAACCCCATCACCAGAAGCAGCCCTGAGAGACATTCAAGTAACCTACTGGCTCCCCAGAGCCTAGTCTGAGAACTCAGAATGAGGAAACCAAGGCCCAGAGAAGGAGAGTGACTTACCCAACATCACACAGCGACTAGAACTAAATGGAGTGCCAGTCCCAGGCTCCAGGTTTAGTGCTTTTTTGGGTCACATCTCCAAGGTTTCCTGCAGGGCAGGTGGTCTCAGCTCTGGGCTGGGCCTCGAGGCTGGGATAGGGCATGACCTACCTCCTTGGGGCTGGGTGGGCATCTGAGCAGCCTGCCAGCCCAGACCCTGAGAGGGGAGCATCTGGCCCTCCTGTCGCGGGCACTGGCGGGCAGCAGGCTTCTGCTTTGTTTATCTTGCTCTCAGAACCCTGGGGTGTGGCGTCAGAAAACAGCTCCCGCTCCCTGGCTGTGTTTTATTAATTAAAGCATTTCCCCTCTTTGCTAGCAGCTGCTCGAAAGAGCTCAGCAAATGTTTAATTCATCGGTTCAGAGTTGGTCCCCCCAACGTCCCCCCAATACCTCCTTCCTTCAAAGTGCTTTCCCGGGAAACCCTCCCGGCATGGCATGAGGGTTGTTTCCCTGCCTCTGTGGTGCCAGTGCCAAGCTGCCTTTCCCGCTGCCCTCCTCTGCCGCCCACACGTGATTTGTTACTCACCTCGGGAAATCTATAAGGAATGAGCAAGGCTGGGTGCGAGCCCAGGTTCTCCTCCTCGAGATAGTTTAAAAGGCTGCGATTTGTTGAATTACTACATGAGTATTTAATGATCATCTTCCTTGGCCATTTAGAGGCAAAAAATGAGGGTATTGATTGCCCAGTGATGCTGATTAGCGCCTGTGGCTCCCCAAGGGGAGGGGTGCTGCTGGCGTGAGGCTGTCTCTAGGAGGGGCCCTCGGGAAGCAGTACCTGTCCTCTTTGCAGCTGTGTTGGTGGAATAGAAGGGCTGCGGGCCCCGGGTCACGCTGTGGGCTCAACTCCAACTGGGTCACGAAGGCCCAGTGAAGGGGGTGGCTACTATCTTTGGGGTGAGTCCTGTCCATAAGTTCGCCCCATTTCCAAAAGATGGCTCGTCTACTCGGCTGCACTGGCGCCTCTGGCCACATCCCAACTTCCCGAGCTCTGGGGAAATGCAGTTTGAACTTGGTGATTGGCTATGAAGGAACCTTCTGGAGACTGGGAGAAATGAACCCTTTCTCCTTCTGCCTATTGTCTTGAGGAAGGGGAGAAATGTGTGGCTGTCTCCATCTTTGTCCCCTCCTTGAGGCCCCCCCACAAGTCGTGGTGCTTTTGTGGCATATGCCAAGGTTACAGTGACTCCTCTCTCCCACCCAAGCCCAGCAGAATGTGGAGCTGTTACAACACCAACCGGATTCCCAGCAAGAAGAAAGGACTGTGCAAACGTGGAAACTTCAGGATATCAGGAGCAAATGACCTGGGGGACCCAGGGCCTCTCAACAAGAACAGGGACAGAATCAGGACTTCAACCGGGTTAGGACACAATGAGTCGACTGGGCTGGCCCATGACTCCATACCCTGCACACAGGCTCCCCTGTCTGTGAATGGACCCACTGGCTGAGTAAACCCACAATAGACAGCCCTGCTGGGGGTTCTGGCTACCCTCCAAAGACTGGGAAATACTGATTAGATGTCTCAGAGATGCTAGGAAGAGCGGCCCGTATCCCAGCGCACTTAGCACAAGCAGGTGCTGTGTGACGGGGACCAGAGGCCTTAGCTCAGGACTCCGCACCCAATCCAGGAGAGGGGCCATTTCTGGGATGAGCAAACTGAGGCTGGTTAAGACTGGGACTGCTCAGGATCGCTCAGCGGCAGGTGCTAAGTCTGGAGTTGCAGCCAAGTCTGTCTGGCCCCAGGGCTTACCTCCTCCCACCTGGCTGGCAGCCTAACTCACTCAAACGGGGTGGGGCCTGGGCTTGCCATTCCTGGGCGGTGTTGGGTGGTGGAGGAGCACAGCTGGGGGTTCAGGTCACAGGACAGCCACTGGAAGCCCGGAGGCCCTCGGAAGACCGGAATCTCCTGCCTCAGTTTCCTTGCGTGTAAAGGGAAGCTAATACAGTGCTCACCTCCTGTAGGGGCAGGAGTGGGCACAGGGCAGGTTTTCTATGACCCGAGCAGACTGGGTAAAGAAGTCCTGGAGGCCTCAGTGGCTTTTGCAGGCTTTTATTGGGATTTACCAGGTACACAGCAGGCAGGGGTGCCGGGGGAATGGCAGGCCTCCCAGGCCCAGCAAGTCTTTACTCTATCTGGGCTCTCCAGTGTTCTCTGGTGGGCTCTGCCGCTCTGCTTCTTCTTCTCTTGGCTTCTGTTCTGCTTCTCTGCTTCTGCTGGCGTCCCCGTGACGCCGCCCTTAAAAGCCCAGTCTCAGCCCAGGTGAATCCCATCTACCTGTGCCCACACCCTACTCCAGGTGCTGCCATCAGGCATGCGTTTGGGACCGCAGGGATCCATCATCCATCCTAATGGCGGGAGGGCAGAAAAGCCTGATGCTTTTACCTCACCCTGCACCTCCTCAGGTTACTGTGAAGATTCCTTTATTCAGGTCATAAATATTCACGGGTGCTTCCTATGATCCTTGCCTCAGAGGTAGGTAGACAATGCACAGGGCTGATGATTTAGTGTGTTCAAAGGGTAAGAAATAGAAGAGAAAGATTGTGGGTGTTGGAGGCACAGGTGTGTGTGTGCGTGTGTGTGTGTGTGCACGCGCGTGTGCGTGCACGCACGCATGATGCAGCTGCCAGTTGAAGCATTAAATGGGAGCCAGGGGTTAGAGCAGGCAGCGCGGGAAGGAGAGCCCCAGCAAAGTGGACCAAGCCAAGCTGGCAGGGTGGGGTGGAGCGTGAGTGAAGGCGTCATTGGAGATGAGGCCCCATCAGGGGGGCCCCGAGGTCTTGGCACTGACCTTGGCTTCACTCTGAGTGGAACCAGGCGAAGCACTGAGAGTCATGTTAAATATTAGTGATTCTTTGTTAGTGCTTTAAAACAAGCATCTTTTTCTGTAATGGGGCCGAGTCGGTCCCGGGGCAGACTTGGAGGGAAGGTCCCTTCTTGTTCCTGGAAACAACCTAATCAGATGCTTGTTCCGCTGCAATGCTCTATTCCAGTGCTTGCCATGGAGACCAGCTTCTTTGTCCTGCTTCCCACTGAGAACAGGTGGATTAGCAAAGCGAGGACTCCCTGCATTGAGCAATCCGTGGGTGGGTCGTGGGTGGGTTGGAGGGGACAGCGAGGAGGATGAGGAGGAGGAGGAGGAGGAGGAGGAGGAGGAGGAGGAGTGGAAAAAGGAGAGGACCAGGAGGAGAGCAGACGGAAGTGGGGGGGAGGGAAGGGAGGGGGCCGAGGAGACAGGTGTGGGAGGTGGGATGGAGGGGGGAGGGGCTCCAGGGGGAGGGAGGAGAGGAGGAGTCTCATCACAGAGTGGGGTTGTCCTTCAGCCCTCTCAGCTGGGGGATCCCCACGTGGCTCCCTCCCAGTGGGGCTCTGCCAGAGTCTCAAAGAAGTGGTTATTTTGGGTGGCAGCATGATTGGGAGCTTGGAAAGCAGGAAATTGAGTGGTGATTAAGGTTGTAATAAGTTGACAACATCAAATATCATTACCCCTGGAACATGCAAATGATCCCATCTTTACCGGGATTTGCCATGCAAATACCAATTAGCAGGGAAAGTATTTGCCTGGATAGGGGGAGGCTGGTTCTCCTTCCATTGCCCCCCTGCTGTCCCTGCAAGAGGGTAAACAAACAGGTGGGGCTCAGTGGCAGTGGGGCGCAGGCGCTGGGCTCGGATGGATGTCGCTGGCAGAGAGCGAACATCCACAGGGGTGACCCCTGGCCTGGTGAAAGGTTGCCAGAAACTCCGACCTAGACCTCCCTGCCACAGGCTCTGCCTTCCACACTGGCTCAGGGGGAGAAGCTTCTTGGATCAGCTCCTGGGCAACTAGTCTGTGGCCGAGGTCCATGTTGGCCTTGGCTGACCTGTGTGGCAGGGTCACCCTCATGCTGTCAGGAATGCATTTCTGTAGCTGGCGCCATGTCGGTGATGATGCCCACAGAGGAGAGATGGGGAGTGAGATGCGGGGTGCTTTGGAGGCAGTGGCCCAGCATGCGGGCACTGCTGTGTCTTGGGTGTTCCAGAAAGCATGGCTGGAAATCATTTTATAGGAGCCCTTGACATTTCCTTCTCTTGGTTAGGTATTTATCTCCTGCCCTGATATACCTGGCACCATGGAGGCACATGTGCATACTGAGATGGAAGAGGCAAGGTGCCCACCCACACAGAGCCTCTGGTCTCATTTGGCAGGAAGCAGCAGCGATGGCAAGAGGCTGCAGGAGTTGAAGTGTAAGGGAAGCAGGACCAAAGGAAGCATCTCAGGCTGTTTGCAGATGTGAACTTGCTTTCTCTATGGTGGCATGAGAAGCTGGCACAGTTTAGGCTGAGCATGAAAGGAAGAGAAAGAGAAGGGAAGAAGGGGGTGAAGGAAGTTCTTGGCTAGAAGACTGGCAAAGCCAAGCTTTGGAGGCTGGAAAGTTCCTACAATGCTCTAGGGTCAGTGAATTCAATTTCTGTCTACCCAACCATCCAGGTCCAGCCCTAACATTTCCATCCCACCCATCAGACCAACACCCATCCTGCCAAAAAATGCTTTTTCACACTAGTCAGCCCACCAAACCAACACCCAACCCATCACCGATCACATTTCCACACACACTCACCCATCAAACCAACACCTGACCCATCACCAGCATCTGTCCACATGGTTCTCACCCACCAACCCAATACTCAACCCATCCCAACCACCTTTCCACGCGGCTCTCAACCCTTCAAATAAACACCCAAACCATTACCATTTGCCAACGCACCCCTGAACTCACCAAACCAACCCACCAAATCAACACCCAGCTCATCACTAACCACCTTTCCATACACCATTCAACCCACCAAACCAATCCATCCATCTAAGCCACCAACCTACCCAATCCCAAATGCATCATCTTACCCACTGTTCACCCACCACTCAACCCACCGGCCCAGGTGAATGTAAACTGGAGCAGATGGCTGGGGGTTTTTAAATGAGGGTGATGATTTGGGGTGGGTTTGTTTTTGTGTGGGGAGCTGAAGGTGATTGAGCTAATGCGGTATCTGGGGTATAATAAGTCCTTGCTAAATGGCAACTCTTGCTATTTAGGTTGATGTGATTTATTCCAAAGCTAATGGGGCCCCTTAGGCAGGGGAGCCCTGGGGCTGAGCTGAGTTGGAGGAAAGTTAATCTTCAAGGAGGTACAAGTGGGATCAGAGGGAGCACACCCCCCTAACTGGGTGCTCCGTAAGGTATTTGTCCAGAACCAAATCTGTTAGGAAGGAGATGGATGCTTGGGGTGCTCTATCCCACCCCTCCATCCTGCCTCATAGGGTGACCTACTTTGCTTCCTCTTGTTCTCAACCCCCATATCTGAACTTTGGCTGATGGGCACAGCCCCAGTGTGCGGTCCAGGCTGGGCAGCAGGGGGTAGGCCTGCTTGAGTCTGTAGCTGTTGTTGTCCTCTCGATCCTCCAACTGAACCAACCCGCTCCCACCCTCTATCCTAGCAGACTCCTACTGAGGGGAAGGAGCTACATCCAGCCAGGAGCTTCCAGTGGCTTCCACACAGCAGCTTCAAGACATGCGTTTGATCGTCTAAATCCAGGTTGCATTAATTCACCAAATCTCCTAAACTTGCAGGGATTTTCTCTGATGTCTAATAGAAGTCTCTTCCCTGGCTCCTTGGAGCACCCTCCACTGAGGCTCCCCAAAAGACACCGCAGCTCTGAGGCCACTCAGGGTGCAGGGGGTGGGTGGACTTGAAGGGACGTCCCAGGCAGGAACCCACAGATGGGGTCGCCCTCGAGCGGCGCTCCTGTGTTCACGCCGGGGGTCGGTGCCCACCCTACACTGCCTGGGCGGGTCAGGGCTGACCTGGCGGGTTATTAGCCCCTGGCCGCCGGCTGGCAGAGCTATTACAAGGCAGAGTGCAATTTCATGCCCTGTTTCCTCCTTCCTTGCTCGGCAGTTTCTGCTCTATTTGTCCAAAATGAACAGAGATGAAGTGAAATGAATTACAGTCTCCTCGCCCGCAGCCGGCCCTTCCCTCCCGTCTCCAGCTCCTCCTTGGTATTCCCCAGCTGTCCCCCCGGCCCCTCCTGCCCGCACTGCCTCTGCCCGGAGTCCTGCCCTTCTCCCGGCCTGCTCCTCCTCTCCTTGCTCTGGTAAAACCTGCAAGTCCATCCCGTGCCGACCACTGCACACCGGCTCAGCGGTCACTCACAAGACACGCGTGTCCCGCACCATCTGCAGGGCCCTGCCTCATGGCTCTCCTCTGCCATCCTGCTGGGCAGGGAGATGATGGGGTGCTGGATGGCTCCAGGAACCCCGTGTTTGTCCCTGGGGTCACCCAGGGCTCACGCTTGCTGTCGCTGAGTTTTGCGTCTCTTTCTCAGCTCGGAACATGGCTACAAGCTTCAAGGGTCTGCTTGGGACCCGGCCTCACACCCCTGGCCCAGTCTACCCAGTGGGGTGGGCTCTTCTCGGGGCGGAGGGCGCTCTGCTTGGCCTCTGACAGGCAGACACCTGAGCTGGAGGTAGCCAGGTTTGTCCCTCTGCATGGGCAAAGGAGGGATGGTGTGCAGAGAGGAGAAGCTGGGGCCAGGCCAGAAGGTCCTGCAGCTGGAGATAGGCCGAGAGAGAGAGAGAGAGAGAGAGAGAGAGAGAGACCAAGAGAGCTAGAGAAACAAAGACTCAGAGAGGAAGACAGAGAGACACACAGAGACAGAGCTAGCCCTCGGGAGAGAGGCAGGGAAGCAGAGGAAGACACACACAGCGGACAGACAGAGACCGAGAGGCAGGAAGGCAGCCCAGAGTAGGACAGTGGCAGGGACCAGGGCAGACAGCGGCGTGTGCACAGAGATGACACCTACATCCTGACACCTGCCGCCCAGCTCCCACTCCCAGCCCTCCTGCTCTCGGGCACCTCCAGGCACCTTTGAGACTGGAGAGTAAACTCCCCCTGGCTCCAGTCCCAGCCAGTGGTGCCTTGGGGCCTTGCAGGGAGAAAGCAGGGGCCCTGCCCGGCCCCCCTCCGGGGCTCTTCTCCTTCCTGCTGCTCCTCCTCTTTCCCTGCCCCCACCCCGCCTCAGCCCTCCCCTCTCCCACCCTGCGGGTCCTCGGGTTCTCCCAGACACCTTTTTTCTTCTAAACTCATTTCAGCAGATCCCCTCCGAGCACCTGTACCATGCAGCGCGCTGGACCTGGGCCTTAATTTATTCCTTCAGCATCCCTGGGAAGCGGCATCATTTCTCTCACTTATAGATTAGGAAAACCCGTTCTGAAAGGTTAAGTAACTCGCCTGAGTTCAGCAGCTGGTAAGAGAAGGGGGGCTTTGCTCTGCTCCCTTACTCCAACGCCAGCACTTGCCTCTGCTGTGCTCAGATGAAGCCCCAGCTGTGGAGGGTGCATAGACCGGAAGCGCGGGCTCCTCCTGTGGGGTGCACTGGGCCACCTCGGGCAGCCGCCTTAGCCCTGAAGGCAGTGGGAGGCACAGGGGCGAGGGGTTGCATTCGTCCAGACGGGGGGCAATTCAGAAGGACGCCGTGCCTGTCCAAGGTCACCCAGCAGCTGCCCGCTCCAGGGGTCCGGGGTCCGGGCCTCACTCCAGAAGTGGGGAAGATTCAGGGATTCTGGCAGTGGCCAGTCAGGATCCAGATTACTTGTGAAAGTGTCCAGCAAGACTGAGCGACCTGCCCCTGCCCCCTCTGGTGGCAGCCTCTGGGGGTGAGGCTTAGTCTCTGGAACTCAAATGCTTTTAGTGTTGGGTCTGTGTGGGGGCTGCATGGGCAAGAATGGAGCTTCCCCTTCCTCAGCTATGCCCCTTCTAGATCAAGAGATAGCCCCCTCTGGGGTCCTGGGTCCAAGCTTTTAGCTCTGCAACTCCAACTCTCTTCATTTCTAAACTTCCCAAATTCCAAACCAGGAGTCACCAACTCAAATATCTACAGGGCCAGACAGGGCATGCAAATGGCAGTGAGCCGGGCATGGCACAGTAGGGAGCGGTGGGGACTGTGGCAAGCTGGAAATGAGCGCCCGTCTCCCAGTATACAGGCACCACTCGGTTCAACTCACTGTCACCATGTGGGATTTGTGGTCCATCACAAACAAGTTTCTCCATTGGTAGAGATAAATTAGAAATTGGGGTATCCCTTTTGTTGAAACATGTTATGGATCAGTGTTTTAAAGCCAGTACACAGCCCAGGTTGGGTCTATAGGCCCTTGATTTATCACCATTGTTCTAAATGCCCTTAGTTGTAAATGCTCTAGAACTCTCCAGAATGCCGAACTCTCCCCTATGCATTTTGCCATCCAGGATGGATGGACCCCATTTGCTGGGCTGAAACTGTTTCCAAACCGCTGCCTTCGACAAAAAGGGTAGTAATTACACACTGACATTAATATTTAAACCACAAACAGAGTTAGCGTGCTAATACCATCCCCGAAGCCTTCGGACTTGTTTAAGTTTTATCCTTGTGAGACCTAATTATTGTCGGCAATGAATCCTGTAAGACCTCAGGATCCAGGCCAGGGACGAGGCGCTCGGTGTGTCCCTGGGGCCTGTGGCTTATGGGGCTGAGGCTTAGGGTGGCCTGAGGCCTGGGCTCGGTGCCCAGTGGTCATGGGGGCTGTCCTTGAGGCCCATAGAGGTGTGGAGCTCTGTGGTGGTCCTCCTGATCACCCCCCAAAATTAGGAGCTGGCTTCCCATAGTCCCCCATCAGGACTAGGGCGTCCGTCTCCTATTCTCATATTCTGCGAAGTTCACATTAGTCTCTGACATTTGACTCCTTGGCCCAGCCTCACGGAGACCCCAATGCACTTGCGGGAGATGTCAAGGGGGAAACTTGTGTTTTATACCTTGTGTGCTTGTCTGTGCAGGGGGCCGAGGTGGGGGACTGTAGGGAAAATGGAGTAAGCTGGGCTTTTCCCGCCCTCCCCCGCTAGCCTCTACGGCTGGCACCTGTGGCTCGTTTTCCTCCCGGGTTTCACGGCCCACACGTGATATCATGTTGGTGCAAGAGGCGCTTGGGAACCCGAGCACGGGGCCCCCATGGACACCCGGGGCTGAGAGGCGTGAGCATGGGCCTGAGGGCCTCGGATTACAGACACCGGGCCAAGAAGCCAGAGAGCATGCGGCGAACGTGCCTGGAAGTACGGACGTCCGGATGCCCAGGTGAGACCATCGTGTGAGAGGGGCTGAGGGAGAATGCCGGTGAGAAGCGGGAGAGGGCCGTGGAGACTCGGGGTGGGGCTGGAGGCTGGGCTGTCTCCCCGCGTGCCAGCCTCCCTGCCGGATGCGCCCATGTCCCTGGCTCCCTGCTTCAGCGTTAAGAGGCTGGTCACATCTGGCGAGGGCTCCAGACTCTCCTCCGTGAAGCTGGGCATCCTTGCCCCACCAGGAGCGAAGGGCTGGGTGAGTGCCAGGTGTGGAGAGGAGGCCTAAGCCTCGGTCTCAGGGATGCCTTCTAGAAGGCTCCACTGCTGGCTTGGCGGCTCAAATTGGCCAAGTGAAGCGTCCTCGCCATCCCGGAGGCCAGTCCCGCCTGGGCACAGGCGGAGCTGAGGACCAAGCGGCTGTGATGAGCGGGGGTGGTGCAGAAACAGTCCAGAAACCTCCGTGCTGAGACACGGTTGGCCTTGGGAGGGGGGTCTGGGTGAGAGGAAGAGCTGAACGGGCCTGCAGATCCCGGCTTAGCCAGCAGAGCCGGTGCTCTCCCCTGGGCGCATGGGATTGAGCTTCAAGCCCCGCTTTCCCTCCCAGCGTGTGTGGCCATGGCCCGGAACTCCGCTGTGGCAGATTTAGCTCCCCCTCTGTAAAGCGGGATCGTTTCTGGGGTGCAGGCCTTGAAAAAGAGTTGCATAGAAGGAAAATGAAAAGAAAGTGCAGGGGTGCGGGGGTGCGGGGGCCGGGGGTGAGGTGTGCTGGCCGCGGCTCTATTTCACTGTGCCTGGTGCTGCGGCGCCCCGGGCTCTGCCAAGGATGCTTTACTGGGAGCAGGATGAGTGGGTGGGGTCCTCTCTGCTGGCCCCTGTGCCCCTTCACACCACATCGGCTCCCCTTCCTGCCTGCCCCCCACCCAGGTGACTCCCTCCCTCACTCTGGTGGTCTCTCCAGGCCCCTCTCCCCAGGCCTTCCTCCAGGCCTGCAATGCCTCCCCCTCCCAGCCGGCCCTGGGAATGGCAGGCTGTGAATTTCCCCAGTTTATCTCTGGGAAAGGAAGGCCCAAGATAAATACCTGTGGGCGAATTCACTAGAGGAACAAATGGGGCCATAACTCAGCTCGGCCTCCCTGGCAGGGAGGGGAGCCCGGGGCTGCAGGCCTGGAGTGGTGGAGGCTGAGAACCCCGGTGTGTGTGTGTGTGTGTGGGGGGTGTTGCTCCAGGAGAGAGGCTGAGCTGTCCCCTGGTTTTCCAGCACAAGGACAAGAATCAGAGCTTCCAGGGACACCCATGTGGGCAAGGACGATAGTGCCTGGGGAGTCGCCCAAGGCCTCCCCTCCAAGCCAGGGAGCAAGTCCATGAGAGCGGGGGTGGGGGGGTGGGGGGTGGCTGAGTCCCGCTCAGTTCCTTTGCCCTCCTCCCTGGAAGGTGACACTTCCCTGCCCTCGCACAGCGGGAAGCCCACGGTGATTAGAAGCCTCTAGCGGGATTAAAAATGCAGATACCCACAGGGCTAGCAGCTCCGCTCCATGAAACCCACCACAAAATCCACCCTACAGAGAGATCTGCTGTGTGTGCAGAGAGCGGTGGGCCAGAGGGACCGGCAGGTGCGCGCTGCCACAAATAGGGGACCCAGTGGATAAATGGTGGCTCCCCAGGCAGCGCTGGAAGGAAATTCAAGGGGGGTGCAAGGCGGCGCTACCGCGCAGGGTGGACCCGTTGCCAGGACCCTCTGCGGGGGACTGTGGTGCACACAGTTTGGGAAGTTTGGGTGCCCAAGAAGGGAGACAGACACAGAGGGACAAATCCGGGGTGATCCCACTCATCTCGGAGGGGCAGAGCTTCCAGGGTCCCTGTTTCACAGGGTGGAGTTTCGGTTTGGGAAGACGGACAATTTCTGGAGGCGGGTGGCGGGGACAGTGGCAGCCACGTGAAGGGGCTTCACGCCACTGAGCGACACGCTTGAAAGGGTTCAGAGGGTCAAGTGTGTGCTCGCCGTGATTTACAACAATAAAAAAAGAAGGGGGCAGGGTTGAGGGGGCGCTTACCTTTTCCTCTCTAGACTTTCACACTGGATTTTAAAAATCACACGCACATCTCTCAAAGCGTGTTTCAAAAAGGAGTCAGGCCGTGGAGATCACTCTCATGCCCACACCGGCCACTCTGGGCCCCCCTTACTGGGGCCGCGGTGGTTCTCGAGGTGGGGCGGGCATGGCCTGATGCTCCTGCTTCCTGCACCCCTGCTGTGTGAGCTGGGGGAGGGGGTGTGGCTGGGAGTCTCTGGGCCTCTGTCCACGTCCCCATCTGTGTGGAGGAGCCTGGCTCTGTGGGGCCCTCGCTGGCTGGGTGTGGCCTCTGACTTTCTGACCTTGGGCTCCAGGGCACAGCCGAGCAGGACGAGGGTTGACAGATGGCAGCTTGGCCGGGCAGAGCATTTTGGGCAGGCTGGATGAGGTCCTCTGTACTGGGAGGCCTGGCCATCTGCTACAGTCACCACAGGGCTTCATCTGGAGTGCTGGCCGCCGCCTTCTGCCTGAGAGCCCTCCGGCTCTTGCCAAGCCCGTCCCCCGCACCCCGCAGAGGCGGCAGAGCGCCCCTGTCTTCCTGAGCCCCACTTCATCTCCAGTGTCCCAGCCGCTGGGGTTGGGCACCAAGACACACAGCACTTTTGGGTGGCATGGAATCAGATGCCCTTTCTTTTTATTTTTTTTTAAAGATTTATTTTATTTAGACAAGAGCTGGGGTACAGACCAGAGTCGCAGGAGGGTGAGAGGATTCACCAGAGACAGAGCGGGGAGCAGAGCAGGGAGCAGAACAGGCAGATGGGCCAAAAGCACTGCTGAGGGGAGCAGCGGGCGAGACAGGAGAGGTCTGCTGCGCCATGTGGGTAGCTCCCTGGCCAGCCAGGAATCGAACCGGCACTGCAGAGGCTGTGGACAGCTTCATAGCGTTGCGCTCAACCCGCTGCACCACCAGGGAGGTCCCAGGTGCCCTTTCTAAGGGC
The DNA here is from genome assembly GCF_964194135.1 of Talpa europaea. NCBI lineage: Eukaryota > Metazoa > Chordata > Mammalia > Eulipotyphla > Talpidae > Talpa > Talpa europaea. The sequence continues at coordinate 5,574,453 of NC_140076.1, forward strand.
CAGGTGCTGTGGGGCCTGAGGTTCTTCCTTTTGTAGGTGGGGTGCCTGGGGTCCAGGGGGTGAAGACATCTATCCTTGGGGGGCCCAGCTCTGTAGCACTGATAATGAGCAGAGCCCCACGGGACATGTGGCTTCTACTCCACCAGGACAAGGACACATTGAGTGCCAAGGAGCCAGATGACCAGGGCACAGCCCCGAGGAGAGGCCGGGTCGAGGCTGGGGGGTGGGAGCTGTTATTATTCTTGCTACTTGAGCCAGTAAAAAACCTGAAAGCTGTCTCTTTGGAGAAAAATGAAGCAGAGAAGAAAGGTCTGGGTCAGGGCAGGATAAAGGCGGGCTGAGAGGATGATGACGAGTTTGGCTCGGACTCAAACAGGATCTGAGAAATGGGACCCAGGGACCCCACCCTCCTCGGGTGCCCGCCATTGTCCTGCCAGCTGCACCCCCAGCCTCCCGCCTCGCTCTTTGCAGACTCCCGTGGGCCTCCTTCCCAGGGCCCATCTACCTGCTGAACATCCCCGGGAGGATTTAGATTGGAGCAGGAATTAAGTGAGAGAGATGTTGGCCTTCGAGCTGCAGTTAGGAGCTGGACTCGGAGCTGACAAATGGGCTACTGGTGCAGGGTGGACCTTGGAATTGGGACTCCCCACATACCTGGCTATCTGTGGCCTCTGTGCATGTTCCCTCAGTCCCAACAGAGAAAACTGAGGCCTTGAGAGACCAAAGGACTGACTCAAGGTGGAGACAGAGCTGCGGTGGGCCTGGGCCCCCAGAAAAGCTGCCAGCACCAGGGTGAAGGCAGGGACCGCAGAGGCCCAAACTGCCAGCCAGCCTGCTGTTGTCTCTCTGGGGCTTGGAGATCGCGATGCCTGGGGTCTGTGGGGTACTAACCAATTGCTCATGAGAAAAGGGAGTCCTGAGCGGTGAACTGCAGGCTCCACTGGCACCTCAAGATCGGTCACATGAGCTCGGGAATGGAGTTGAATCTCAGATCACCCAGTGGGGGCGTGGCCCCCAGGACAGGGGCTGGCTAGCCCTGGAAGAATCAACGGACTGAAGATGTGCCCTTTCTATCTGGGGGAGGGCTCCTCTGGCCAGGAGGCAGCAACCGGGGCCCAGCTCCAGTTTGGCCACAGATTCTCTTGGGCAAGTCCCTTTTCCTCGCTGCTGTCTTCTCCCCTGCCCAGTCCAACCTGGACACACACCCAGCCTGAGCCTGCCAGCTCACGGCGGTCTCCCCGCCTGGCCTTGGGAGGGTCCACCCTGACTTTGCTGCTTACCCTCCACCTGCCCGCCCCCCGCCACCCCCCCCCCCACTATCTCACCTCATTTCCCCCTGGCCCGGGTTCATCTGCATCATGCTGTGGTCCTAAGAGGATGAGGTTTCCATGCTTTGCAGGACTCCATCCTCCGCAGGCTACTCAGGACCCCCGGGGGGCGGGAGCCCAGGCGCTGGACGGCGGCAGTTGTGGGGACTGGATGACCTTACCCAGAGCACCCCGGGGCTCAGAGCTTTAATTTATTTAATCAATTCCGGCCCCCAGGCTGGGGAAGGAAAACGGCAGGATATTAAATCTGTCGCACTCGCCAATCTGTCATAGGGATGTCAGCGCACATCGATTCTCTCCTCCCGCCTTTATTAACTATCTCCTCCTCCGGAGTCCCGGTCTGGACTCCGCCCGGGGCAGGGAACAGACTGCAGGGGGAGAGGAGGGGGGTAGGGTGGGGGCACAGAAGCTTTGCAGGGACAAGTATGGCAAGAAAATGTTTAGAGGGCCTCCCCGGAGGCGCAGCGGTTGAGCGCTCGGTTGCGAAGCTGCCCGCAGCCTCTGCTGCGTGGGTTCGATCCCTGGCTGCTCCCGGCCACCGGAGGAGGGTCCCACATGGCGCGCAGACCTCTCCTGCCACCCGCTGCTCCCCTTAGCAGTGTACTTCGGTCCTTCTGCCTGCTCTGCTCCCCCCTCTGGCTCTGGTGAATTCTCTCACCCTCCAGCACTTCTGACTGTACCCAGTGCTTGTGTAAATAAATAAATAAATCTTAAAAAAAAAAAATGTTTAGAGTCGGGAGGCAGGACCCAGAAAATCCTTGTAATCCAGATCCTGCCGTTCCGTGACCAGAGGGGAGTTTCTGCACGCAGGACAATCGTGCCCAGACCGGCCAGGGTCCTTTGTATTCATGAAATCGGCATAATTTTCTCTTGTGATTACTGATGCTGATGGTATTTATTGCTTATTGGTCACGGTATTAGGTTCCTATTGACGCTGTAACAAATGACCACAAGCTTAGTGACTTAAAATGACATTTATTTCCCTACATGCAGTTCTGGGGGTCAGAAGTCTGGAAGGCGTCTGGGCTCACATCAAGGACCGCGTTGCTACCGGAGGGGAGGTTGGGGGGAGAATCTACCTTTGTGCCTTTTCCGGCTTCTTGGCTCATCGTCTTCCAAGTTCAAGGCCAGCGGTGGCTGCTGTCATTCTCACACCTCACCCTCTGGCACTAACTCTCCTGCCTCCATCCCTAAGAGCCCTGTGATGACACAGCATCCACGTGGGTCACCAGGTGACTGGCCCACCTCACAGTCAACGGGTCAGCGACCTTAATTCCCTTGACAATGTCCACCCCCTTGGCCACATAAGGTGTCACGTTCACAGTGTCCGGGATAGAAGCGGACATCTTTGAGGTCCATTTATTCTTCCAGCCTCAGGCACATCCTGGTGGACCATGGACTGAGCTGAACATCTCACAGGCGGCGCCTCACTTCGGGTTCACACCAAGTTGAGGAATCACACTGGCTCACCCCTGTGCTGCACGTGCAAAAGCTGCACTTCAGGGAACCTGAGACTTGCCCAGTCACCCAGCGACTGGAGGCGGGATGTGTGGCGCTGGCATTCGTACATGATTCAGGCCTGAGGCAAGCTGAGCCCACAGACCAAACTTTTCCCCCCAAATGCCCCTGAGGGGTCTCAATGTGCAGTTATCCAAGGAGAGGCAGCCTGGAGCTCCCCGCTGTGGGTCCAGGCGAGCAGGGCAAGTACTGTGGGGGTTTCTCACCTCGCTTGAACCACAGAGCAAAGCGAAAGAGCCACACATTTTACAAAGGGGGGGGGCGTGGATCGTCCCCCAGGCTTTAGGAGGCACTTTCTGCTCTAAATAATTGAGCATCCTGCCGGCCTCCCTCTCCCCAACCCACTCTCCCTCCTAAGATTTATTTGCTCATAAAATTGAAGGCCTCCTTCTCTGGCACCATTTTCTATTGAGCTTAGACAAATATTTAGCAGCCAGATCTGACCTTAATTTCCTTAAATATCAGGGACCCTGGAAGATAGAGAGCCTAGTGGGTGAGGACATGGTGGGTCCCGGTGGGGAGAATGGCTGTGACGTCATCCTTCTTGCCTTGGTGAACACCATGTCTCCCAGAGACCACTCCCCACCCCCAGCTGTCTGGTGTCCCCTCTGCTGAGACTGCAAGAAGAGGCAGGATGCAGGTGGCAGTGTACTGCTGCTCCTGGTCACCTCCTCCAGGAAGAACCCCTGCCTGACCTCTCCATCTGGGCCACCTCCTACAGGAAGTCTCTCTGGCCTCTCCCTCTGCCTGTGCATATCCCAGCTGAGTGCCTTCAGAGCCTCTGACCCCCAGCCCTGTCTTCCCCCATATTATTACATTTCCATCTACCTGTTTCCCCATATCTACCTACAGGGCAATGCTTTGTAACATGGAGTAAATCAGGTCTGCCTCTGGATTTGGGGCCTGGCACATTTTAGCCACAGGTGTCTGAACCTCAGTTTTGCTCATTAAGAGTAACGATTTTAAAAAATGGTTTATTTACTTCTGTAAAGTAGGGACATTAACAGCACCAAGCTCAGATTCCTATTGTGAAGCTTCGATCATGGACAGCTCCAGCAGAGTGCTGGGCTCAAAGAAGCCACCAGCAAGTATGGCTGGTCGAAATGGGTTGAGTCTTGCCTCCAAAAGATGGAGCTGAAGTTCCAAATCCCCAGGGCCCCCGAGGACATTATCTGGGTCTTTGGCGGTGTAACCAATTTAAAATGAAGTCACGGTGGGTTAGGGTAGGCCTGCTCTGGTGACGGGATCTTATAAGAGGGAATTTTTGAGACACAAAGACACAGGGAGAAGGCCACGTGGAAATGGAAGCAGAAGTGGGAACTGGTCACACAAAGGCTCCCGAGCCTCCAGAAGGAAATGGCTCTGCCAAAACCTTGATTTTGAACTTGCTTCCACAACAGAGAATACATTTCTGTTGCCTTCAGCCACCTAGTCGGAGTGAATCTGTTCCAGTAGCAGTAGGAAGCTAACTGTTCTCATGATGAGGCCGAGTCGAGTACCCAGCGATGCCAATAAGCTCTGGCGGCCCCTGATCCCCGCTACTGTCTCCACCAGCTCCTCCTCCCGCCCCTCCTGGGACCCAGGACTCCTCCCTGGCTCCTGGGGCCAGACCAGTCTGGACTGGGGGTGACTCGGCAGGGCAGGCGGCCAGCACAGTTCCTGGCCCCCCGCTGAGGCCCGCGGCACCTCATTATCAGGCAGAATGTAACGCAATTTCACCCATGGACAGCGCTGAAAGCCGGGCCTTTGAGGGGGTAAAGGATGGGCCAGAAGCTGCTATCAGCGCCTCCGGGAGCCTCCGTCCCCTCCCCAGCCTGGCAAATCTCTGAAGCGCCCAAGAAGCTGGCACGCAGCACGCTTCACAGCTGAGGTGCACAGATAAACCTCAACAGAGCGCTGGGCTGTTCTGTCCTGAAACCACATCAGGAAATTAATGGGGCTTTCTGTGGGCAGCGCCCCTGGGCTGGCCACCGCTCCCGCTGGGTGCCCGGCCCCCGCCTGCCCACCTCCCGTTCCAGGCCTTTGTTCCTTTCTTTTTTTTCCTTTTGCGATAAACATGATTCACACCAGCCCAGCCGGGCCCTGTCACGCTGGCTGCGGCCCACGGTATATCTCAGCCCGGAGCCCGTGGCTCAGCTGTTGAGGGCCTGACGGAAATGGCACAGAGGAAGGAGGCAGAGAAGATGTGGGGTGTCAGGTCTTGAGATGCCACTGAGCACTGGGCACCCAGGGGGATCCAGAGAAGTAGCCATGGCAGGGCACCTCTCCTTAGCTCAGGGGCTGGGGTGGGGTGGGATGGGGTGTGTGTGTGTGTGTGTGGGGGGCGGTGGCTGTGAAAAATTACCAGAAGCTGAGGTGGGGGGCGGTGAAAGGGGTTTAAAAGCCTAGAAATTTATTCTCCCACAGTTCTGGGAGCCAGAGGCCAAGGTTGAGGTGTCCCCAAGTTGGGCCCTCTCTGAAATCTCAAGAGAGGGATCCTTCCTGGCTTCGTCCAGCCTCTGGCCACAGCCACAATGCTGGCACCCATCACCGTGTAGCTCATCCGCGGCCTTCTCCTCCTGCAGTATCACTGTCTTCACACTGTCTTCTCGGCCTTTTCCTCCCAGCCTCTCCTGTTCTTGGAAAGACAGCGGCATATTAGACTCAAGACCCACTGCCCTGATCCCGCATGGCCTCATCTTAACCAATTACATCTGCAAGAGCCTACAGTAGCCCCCCCTTATCCACGGGGTTAATTGCCAAGACCCCCCATGGAGGCCTGAGACCTCTGCTGGGACTGGAGCCTGGACTTGGTGCCCTTTCATCTGCACCTGAGATAAAGCTTTGTTTCTCCATCCACACAGTCCGAGACCCGCAACAGTAATTAATACAGTAACAGTTGTGCCAACACACTGTCATCAAAGCCCTTTTACTTGTACTAATTCATCGGATCCCCACAATAACCCTACAACGTAGGTAATATAACCCCCATTTTACTGCTCTCCCCCCTCTAACACCTCATTGTACGTAATGTTTGTGAGCTGCAGTTGACCATAGGTGACTGAAACTGAAATAGTGGTGGTGGCGGGGGGAGGCAGGTGTGGGGGGACAGATTTGCTAAATAAAGTCAGGTTCTAAGGCACTAGACGTGAGGCCTGCAACAGATCTGTCAGGGACACGATTGTGTCCACAACAGCCCTGGCCTCTGCCTCTTGCTCTTCTCGCCTCACTGCCACCCACACTCCAGGCGTCTGGCCATCCCAGGCTGCAGTTCCCTAGAGATGCCACATGTCCTTTCTCTGGGCCTCTGCATATGCCCTGCCTTCCGCCAGGGTGCCAGGTGGCCCATCAAGGTGGACTCTGGGTGCATGATGCCTCACCCTCCAAGGCTCAGCGTCGCCTTCACCTCTCCTGGGGGCCTTCAGGGCTGTCTGGACCTCAACATCCATAGGGTCCAGGTAGCCGTGTCACCTCTGTCTCCCCGGCACGCAGGCGTCGGGGAGTGAATTATCAGATGAAGGATACTGTCCGCTAGCATCTGCTGAGGGTCACTAGGTCCTGCTTGAAGCCCTTTACTTGTACTAATTCATCGAATCCCCACAATAACCCTACAACGTAGGTAATGTAACCTGCATTTTACAGACGAGCAAACTGAGTTCAGGCAACTGGTCCAAGGCCTCGTGATTGAGACACTGCAGAGATGGAGTCGAATCCGGTGCATGAAGGAGGTCCCTGGCCCTGCCCGGAAGTGCCACGCAGCTGCGTGGCAGAGAGAGTTCTTGATGCACCCACGTCAGGGTTCAAGGAGAGGCCCAGAGCATGGGTGCTGCAGGGACCAGGCCTGAGATGTGTCCCAGAGCCGAGGAGGTCTCCCTGGGGGCCCAGGTGAGGACTTGATTCCCCTGCTCTCCGCACAATCCTGATGGACCCTGCCCACAGCGGGGCACCCTTGGGTGTGGGCCCTAACCTGCTGGGCCTGACCTCCGTCACCCCCAAGCAGGCTTCTGTGAGGTTCAGCCACAGACGATGGGAAAGCCTCCCACTCACCTCGGGAAGGACATCTTGACTCTGGAGTCAGACGGACGGGATTTCAGCCCTAGTGTGGCTCCTCCTCACGTGGCCGATCCTCCCCGGGAGCCAGTGAGAAGCCGAGGCAGACAGGAGCGAGCAGGTCCAGAAAGCCACAGAGGCCTCCCCGCCAGAGGCTTCCCCTGCGGCTCAGTCCCATTCTCCCCGGGGTGACGGCTGCAGCCTGTATTTCCTCTGCATTGAACTCGGTTACTTAAATTTCAACCATTTTTCTAAAGAAATGAAGCAAAACCCAGAGAAACAGCCATTTAGAACCATGACTCCAGAATCCAGGGATTCTCCTTCCGAGCCAATCTGTTCAGCTATTACTTTGTGAAGCGGAAACTGCGGTGTACAAATTCCCAGGGGCCGGTGACAGCGCCCCTTCTCCGGATTGGTCCTTTCTCTCCATAAACCTTATCACGTGGTCCAGCCAGGGACTATAACTTCCGGAGTCTTGGGGAGCTCCCTCCCCCACCAGAGGCCTCTGCCTGCCAAGGTAGGGGGTGCCAGGGGGCGGGGTCAGGGGCAGCCAAGTTAGGACCAAAGCTTCAGTTTACTGCTGGTGAAGAGGCCGGTGGGCTCCTCCGGGCACAGCCACACCCAGGGCCCCAGGAATAGGCTTGGGCTCATTCACCCAAGAGCCCTGGAAGCAGTCAAGTTTAGGGTCAAGCTCTGGATCAATCACTCGCTGTGTGGCTTCAGGCAGGACCCTGACCCTCTCAGAACCTAGTTTGCTCAGTTGTCACCTGGGTGACACTGGGTGGCGGGCACTCACAGCAGCGCTCACACTGCTCTGGCCATGGGAAGGCTCCATGCAGGCAGCCTGGCTGTCAGTCATCCCAGGCAGAGGAGACCAGGGTCGCTGCAGAGGGGATGCAGGGAAAAGAGCCAGGCGTTCTGCCTGACAGGGCAGGAGAGGCTTCCCTGGGAGAGGCCTTCCCACAGGAGGTGGCTCATGGACTGGGCCTGGGGAGACGGGGAACTCGTTCCAGAAGGGCAGGGATGCAGGGTGAGAGCCACTGTCCCGAAGCTGTCTGAAGGCCTGTTGTAAGGTTTAAACGTGTGGGGTTTTCACACAGGGCTTCGTGCCTGCCTGTCTCAGTCCACAGTCCCCTCTGCAGGGCCCAGGGCCCGGGGCTCAGTGGAATGGGATCCACATTCCATTCTTGCAGGCCCTAAACCTAACAGGTGCACAGACCTTGTTCTCTCAGGCTCAGGTCTTGGGGGTGTGCACATCCCCCTCTCACAGGGCCTGGCACATAGCAGGACCTATGCATAGTAGGTGCTCAGTGCACCTTACCTTTATATACGACGTGGCAGACAGCTGTGGTCTATAGATGCCCATGAATTTCCCCTTCTCTTCCTTCTCTAAAATCAGGGACTGTGTCTTCTCCTCGTTGCCCCATGGCTGAACACACAGTAGGTGCTCAGTAGATGTGAACTGAATGGACCCGGCTCCTCCTCCCTCCTGGCTGGGCCGAGTCCAGCATTTGTGAGGCGTGCAGGCAGCTGAGAGGGCAGCCTTTCTGTGTCCTTGGAACTTGACTGATGTGTGAGCGCCATTATGGTCCTGGTGCCTACTCCCCCCACATTCGGGGGGCAGTCATCTGATGCAGTTACTGCCTCACTCCCATGGCCCTTAGCTCCTTGCTGGAGACCACAGGTCTGCCACTCCCACCTGGCTGCACCCCTCTCTCCCTCCCTCCCCATTTCCTGGGAAGCAGCCAGGCCAGACAGGGCTATGCAGGGCACCTCTCAGCACCATGCCAGGGCAGCTTGGACTCCGAGTAATGGAGGATTGGCAAGTGGGAAGTCAGCCAATATGCTATTAGAATGTCAGCCAATATGCCATTGGAATGAGGCACAGAAGGCGTCATGACCAAGGGCCCATGAGGACACCTTACCCCGACACTGGGAATCTGGACACTTCATCCAGTCACATTTGTCTTGAGCGTTTATCCCGCAAGCTGAGGGTTTGCGGCAGGGGTCCTAAAGGTCCTTGATCTTCAGGAGGAGTCTAAGTCCAAAGGGGGAGGCAGATCATAAAAGAGATGCAGAATGCAGATAGGGGGTGCATCCATCCATTTCCTAGGAAGCTCAGTTGTCCCCACCTGGGAGCATTGGGGGACTTCTCGGAGGTGGTGGAAGCAGGTTGTGGCTGGAAGGGCTCTCAGAGATCACACAGCATCTGGACCAGCAGAGTGGTTCATTTCACTGTCATTCTTGACCTGACTGGGCTCCAGGGGAGGTGTGCTGAGGAAAGCGCTGAGGTCCATCGTGTGACAAGGAAGCAGTGCTGTGACAGATTAGTAATGTCCGGCAGGGTCACTGAGGGAGAGTGGTAGCCCAGGTCTGGTCCACTTCCCTCATTTTATACAACTGGAAACTGAAGCCCAAAGAGTTACTCCCTCAAGGACATTCAAGCAGAGAGAGAGAGCCATGATCTGCTCTTCCAGTCCAGGACTCCTCCTATTAAAACAGTGACTCCCCACCTTGAGCCTGCATCAGAATCACCTGGAGAAGTCTATTAAAACACAGATTCTGGGCCCCACCCTCAAAGTTTCGGATTCTGAGATTTGTATTTCCTGAATATGTCAACACGACGTACACCTTTAATGTTGTATGTCAGTGATCTCGGGTTGGGGAGGGGGAGGCCCACCGCCCAGGTCACAGGCCGACCCAATAAAATTAGAACCCCTGGACTGATAGAGGCCTGGTGTTTTCCAAACCTCCCCTGTGGTTCTAATCTGTGAGGAGCCTTGAGAAACAGTGGGAGATCTTGTTGAAATGCAGATTCACATTCTGTAGGTTCAGGATGGAACTGTGGAGCTGCATTTTTAACAAATGCCAAGGTGTGGACTCAGCTGCTGGTCCACGGACCATAAATTGAGGAGCAACCTGCTGTTGTCATCTCTGAGGCTGGGTACATTTCAGGACATTTGAAGCAGGCAGTTGAGGGTTCATTCTCATATTAGCCATCCCTCTCTCCTTGTTACCGCTGTTCCCAGCAAGCCCTCCCGACTGCACCATTCCCGCCCTCTCTGCAGCCCTGCCTGGGGGCACCAAGGGACCACTACAGAGCTCATTGCCCAGGCACAGCCCCTGAAGGCCCCAAGCTGCATCGTGAGCAGGAGCCAAGCACACCATCCGCCACTGCTCATTTCCTTCATCCCCATTTTGGTCTTTAGCAAACAGCGTCAGATATGATAGATTTTTTGTTTGCAAACCCAGCCTCGAGGCTGGAAATTGACATCTCCCTTTCTCCTATTGCATCTTTGCATCCTGCTCTCTTTTACCCACGGTTCCTCCTTGTCAGTTGCCCACAAGTTATTTCAGTCAGTTCATACATTGAGTGCCTACTGTGTGCAATCAGTTGATTCATGCATTGATTGAGCACCTACTATGTGCAAATGGACTGACAGTTCCTCTATGACCTTAAGCAAGTCTGCTATCCACCCCACTGTGTACTTTGTGGGTTGAGATCCTATTTTAGGTGCCTTAATATTCTTGGAGCCTGGCACAGTGCCTGGCAAGTAAATAGTGTTCATCCAGTAATGTTGCGTGGATACTGCTGAGGGAATGAGGTCGGACTGCTCAGAGCTTTGGCTTCTAAGCCTGTAGAATGGTAGACATAAGGCCTAGTTCATAAACATACAGTGAGGTTGATCATTACTGGGGAGCCTCCAGTTTACAGGTGGATTAACTGAGGTCAAGATATGCAAGTAGCAAGTCGTTGGAGGCAGTGGAACTAGAACTCATGTCTAGAACTAGAACTCAGGGATACTCTATTGAGGGCCAAAGAGCCCTTTGCCTTCTGAGGTCTTAAGAGTGTCCAGGTCAGACATAAATCTGGATCCAGGAGCTGTCAGGCAGGAGGCCCTGTGGGTTGGAAAGGGCTAAAGCCAGTGGCAGCCCCAACCCTGGCAGAGGGAAGTGGCCTAGGAGCCAGGCCAGCTGTTGGCACCTTTGGAGATGGTCTCAGCAGGTAGGGAAGCCAGAGTAATGTGTGAGTCTTTTTTGCTTTTCCTGAAATATCTAGTCAGAAAGGTTAGCCAGCAAGAGGGTGCTGATGCCAAGGCAGACGTTGGCATACTGGGCCAGGTACCTGGTTGAGGAGTCCAGTTATAGCCAGCCTTCTCTGCTGGCCGAATTCAGCCCTTCTGAGGGGCATCCTCACCATTCACCCTTCCTTCTGAGCATCTCTTGTACTTTCTTGCCCTTTCAATGTGATGGTTTCTCCTAGGAACATGCCTGCACGTCCCCGGGCCAGCCCAGACCCCAGCTCCTCCTTAGATGAGAGGATGAGAGGGTGCCATGGAGAAACACAACCATGGATGGCTACAGGTTGGTGCCATTGCCAAGATCAGGAATCTGGGATCACACCTTTCATTGGACCTGACTCATCCAGGCCAATCTACAGTTAAGAGTCTGGTGCTGCAGGAGCTCCTAGTCCAGAACTAATGTGTCCACGACAGTGGGGGAGTATAAAGGCACCTAGTGCCTACCCTTTCTATGCCCATAGTTCTGGGCCCCTCCCCATGTTCCCCTAAATTAGGGTTAGTCTTGAAGAACTTCAACTCTCTGAAATTCAATAGATTTCTAATTCTAAGCATCCTTGATTCTAGGTGTTCAAAATTTTATAATTATAAAGTTCCAGTTTTGTTAATCAGAATGCTTTCAATTGCAAGTGACAGAAAATCCATTCCACCCTGGCCTCATAGCAGAAAAGTCCAAAGTAGGGCTAGGACTTCAGGCATAGCTTGATCAAGAGTTCAATTCAAGTATTTCTCTGTGCTTCATTTCATGGTTTTGGAATCAATGTGGTCGCATGATGGCCATTGGTAACACAAAGCCCATGGTTGCAGGTTCAAGTCTTGTAGGAAATATAGAGTCACTGCCTAGATTCCTCTAACTTCTCATAAAATGTCCAGCAATTTGGCAAAAAAGTCACGGACTGAATTCTTATGAGCCTGAATTTTCTGTGAGCCTGTCCCCAAACCAATCACTGTATCCAAGGGAATGATGGGATTCTCTACTTGGGTTAGGGCTGGGCCCCCTAGGTGTACCCCCACCCAATCATATGGCCTGAGGCGCATGGTGTTTCTCCATTGGAAATGGGGAGTAATGCTATCAAAAGAATGGTGGACAGATGCAGGGAGACAAAAATAAAGAGCGTCCCTATGCTAAGGTTCTGAGGTTATACAGATCAGAAATCCTAGGAGCATTTGACTCAAAGCTTTGGGGGAACCCTAATGCTCACCTCTTTGATTTAGGACAATGGATAGGTGGGCATGAAAGTAAGTCTCCCCACTCTCCACCCTTCCAGAGTTAAGAAAGCGATGTGTCCCTTTATTATTTATCTTTAACTTTTGTTAACTCTTATTTATTTATTATTATTTATCTTAAGCCCATGCATTCTATTAAGTTTCTGGTAGGGACAGCAGAGAGTCAGCTAAAGAATCTTTGGGTAGGGGATGCAGGAAAGGATCTGCCTGGTGGCTTTGGGGGCAGGCAGCTGTCGCATGGACTCTGGAAGAGGGAAGGTGGAGCATAAACATGGCCCGGAGCACTGAACTGAGCTCTCATTCTTCACACCCTTGCTGGGCTCCACAGTGCGCTGAGTCCTTTTCCAAGCCACTTGACGCTGGGGTTGGCCAGCTGACTTGTCTGGCTCATGAGATAGTAGCACATATGATTCGAGAAAAGGCTGAGGGCATGTTTACGTGGCTGTGCTTGCCTTCTTGGACTCCCCCAAGAGGAGGGACCTGACCAAGGTAGCTGTGTCCCTTGCAGGAGAGGTGGCGCAGACCCAAGCCGATGCACAGCCTGAAGCGAGCTCGGTCAGCTTCTCCCCACATGCAGAATGTGCTTGTGTGGAATGCCCCTGAGATCTGGAGTATGGCACGGTGGGGGTGATCGATCGCTCGCTGATAAAGGCACGGGGGGGGGGATAGAGGCTCGGGGGGACAGATTGTGCATCAGCCGACCTGAAACTGGGGCATTAGGGGCCCCATGGATCAGGAGTTGGGCGCCAAGTTCTGTGTCAGTGTCTGTGACCTGAGAGTCATTCCTTCAATGGTCCTCAGTTGTCCCGTCTCTGGAAAGACAAGAATGCCTCTCCCCTTGGCTTCTGACCAGTAACCGGGTCCTGGAGTAGGTGGTCCTGAACTCCAGGCCCCACGCTGCTTCTGCTCTACCCCTCTTCTGCCCCGGCCCTTGCCTGGGAAGTGGCCCCTGCCAGAGCCGCCCTGCACCCTCACACTTCACGCTCCCTCACACAACACACTCAATATAGAAAACAAGTCAGACTGTGATAAATGCAGAAATAGATGTGTGAAATTGTTCTAGGAGCAAAGAGGAGGGAGAGTTGAAGTCTCTCTGGGGGAAAGAGTGGGGGTGAGGCTTGGGGGTGGCTTCGTCATGGAGGGGATGAGTTGCTTAAGGATGAGTAATAGTTCAGCCGGTGGAGAAGAAGAACAAGAGCATTTCAGGCAGATGGAGTGACGCGTGTAGCGGCTGGCGGCAGGAGAAGCGCGTGTGTCGGAGCTGTGATAGGCTGGCTCTCCAGTAGGGGCCTACGACGAGGGGACTGCCAGGAATGGGGCTGGAGACAGGCCCCTGAGGAGAAAGGGCCTTGAGTGCCACCTTCAGTGTCAGGCTGTGTCCTGCAGGCAGTGGGAAGGGGGTGGGGGCATGGAGGCCTTAGAGCTGCAGACCCTCCTGCGGGCAACAGTGAAAATCCTAGGGGCTTCCTGACTTCCCCAGCCCTCCCCAGCCCCTCCTACCAGCACCAGGGGAGAGCAAGGCCTAGATTCAGGGTTCTGTAGTCCTGTCAAGTGAGCAGGTTTGGGAGGGGGAAGACCCTGGGGTTCTGTTGAGGGCGGAGTCTTTTTGAAATAAATGATAGAGTTGGAAGGGGTGAGTTTCCCTCTGAAACAGCAGGCAAGAGAAAGCAAGAGGGTGTGCAGGCGAACCCCTTGGGTCATGGCATTGGAGGGGGTGGACTGAGTCCAATTTTCCTCTTACTTCAGGGTCCTGTGGCTGCAGAAGGAAACCCTGAGACCTTAGTGGGAATTAATCAGGCCTGGGTTCAAATCCTGGCACTGCCATTTGCTAGCTCTGTGACCTTGAACTAGTGACTTAACCTCTCTCAGTTCCTTTTGTCAAATGGACTCCACCACTGTCGGCGATTGTGGTGGAGATGAAATAATATAATTATAACTGCCATTTACTAGGACTTAGGTCCTTTCACACACCTCCAACTCCCCAGCACAGCCTGAGGCAGGGGTCTCTTTAAGCAGCGAGACAACAGAAGCACAGGGAGGTTAGGACACTTGCCCAAAGGCACGTTGTTAGTCGGTGGCTTGAATCAGGCCCTCTGGCTCCAGGTCCTGTGCTCTGAACCCCCACACTCTGTATGGGATGATAGCAATTCACACATAACACACAGGACACATACGAAATGACTCTTTTCTTGCTCTCTAAATCCTACCAAAAATATTTGGAGGGAGAAACGATTTCTGAGAAAGGCGTCCCAGGGAGACCTCCACAGGCTGGAGGGAGTATGTTTCTATAAATTCCCTTGCCCCTAAGTGGGACGGGCCAGGTGAGGACTATTGCAATACACCAGGCCGCAGGACCGACAGTTGTGCGTTGTGCGCACAGTTGTGCGACAGGTCGCACGTCCCCGGGGCTGGAGAGGAAGTCCTTCCCCAGGATCAGCCCCACCTGCAGCGGGCGGGTTCCTTCGTCCTGGTTTCCGATCATGATGAGCATCAGCTGACCCTGCGCGCCCCACACACGCCCTGGGAAGGGGAGGGTTAGAAGGAGCAGGTTTGTCACCTTCCCTGGTGGGCAGAGGAGACCACCTGAGAGTTTTAAAGGAAAATCAAAAAGAAAGCATCCACCACATAATCCCTCCAAGGCCAAAAGAGTGGGTCACACCACCTCTGGCCTCCCTTCCCCGTGTGATGAGGTGCTGCTGTCCCCAGCAGAGCAGAGGGCAGGGAACGTGGGCTTGGCCTTACGAACCCCAACCTCTCGAGGCATATTCTCATGTGTTGAAAGGAGGTGATTGTTCTGCAAGGGCTGTTGGGAGGATTTTAGAGGATGTGCATGTAAAAGGCTCGAGATGGGCTTGTCACGCAGTAAGTGCTCAATAAATGTTTGCTGTGCTGCTCATTGGGGGAAGGGAGAGTGTAAAGGAGGGAGGGCAGGAGCACGGGGAGAAAGAGAGTAAAGACAACACGGAAGAGCACAAGCTGGAGGAGGCGCAGTGGAGGAGGAGGAGGAGGAGGAGGAGCAGGACAGGGAGGCAGAGGAGGGGGCGGAGGGTAGGGGCACCTGCTGCCAACCCAGCTCCCCAGGCACAGCCAGCCAGGCTGGCCTGGCCCGGGCTGCTCCCCGCGTGGTCATTAAGACGACTCATGCATTCTTCCTGCATCCTGATACCACATCTGCCAGATGTGGCCCTGGATGCCAACAAGAACAGCTGCCTTCAGACGTGCCCAGCTGCAAAATGAGGACCCAGAGGTGCTGGGAAGGACACAGAGACCTCAGAGGGGTTGCCAAAGGCACTGTGCTGTCAGGAGGCAACCACGCCACTTCGGTCACTCATCCCAGGCCTCAGTTTCCCTATTGGTAATGCAAGAGGTTAGGAGGTGACCTGGCATTTGTGTCAGGTGAGGCCAACCCTGTGGTGTGTTCACAGCCAGCAGCCCCGGCTCCTGCATGCTGTCCTGGCAGGTATGGGGTTACGGCTCTCCTGGGTCCTGGGCATTGTCCTGCCACTTTGAAGGATGGCCCTTCTAGTCTCCAGGGGAGAATCTTACCAGATAAAGCAATCCTGAAATTGGAACGTGAACTCTATCTTAGCATGTTTCTCTTGGCAGGTTGGAGCACAGAGAGAGACAGAGACTTCCCCAAGGTGGAACAGAGAGATTGGTTTAGTTGTGTTTAGACCCAGGATGAGACGGAGTCTCTGAGAATGGCACCCACCGGGGACCTTGTCGTCAGAAAGCAACAGAGTAGAACAGAAACATGATGTCTTTGACCAGCCTTGGTTCGAACCTTCCATCACTGACATTAGCCAAGTCCTTTAACCTCTCTCTACCCCTCAGTTTTTCCATCTGTGAAATGTGACTAATAATGTGTAAAGAACTTGGGCTCAAGAATCAAATCACCTGGGTATTTACCTGCTCCGTAGTATTTACCTGCTGTGTGACCTGAAGCGACTTATTCTGTGAGCTTCAATTTCCTCACAGAACAGCTGTGGGGTTAAATGCACATACAGACCTGGTGCCCAATAAATGGTACCCAATAATTATTATTGGTGCTGATGTTGTTAGTAAATCCCTTGCTCCTTAAAAGGAATTTTAACTCCCTCGTCACTGGTGACCTGTCTACCAGCTCTCCATTTCAGCCCAGGGCTCCTGGCTCCAGAATTCTCTGGCACAGAACATTCTTTGCCCTGCCCACATTCGATGTGCAGGAATAGGACCTGGCACCGGGACGGCCCATCAGAGCCCCACAGATTCCTGACTGGGCAGATGCCAGAAAAGCTCTTTCTTGCTGTCATTGCAGAGGCCCAGATGGAGCCTGGTGTTCAGGGTTAAAGCTAGCCTGGCTCCTGGCGCCAGTGGGCCAGCCAGACTGACTGGGCAGGGAGAGGCACTGGCCAGCATGTGCCAGGAAGCGGAGGCCAGAGGGACAAAGGGGCAGGGCAGGTAGTGAGATGGGGCTGGGATTCTGTGCTGAGTCATGGAAGAGCTGACACAGGCAGGTGCCCCAGGAACCTGGTGAGGGGCTGAGCGCCCCACCAATGAGCAGCCAGGCATTCTGAGACACCCCCCACCACCCCTGCCCCACTGGGTGTAACTGAGTCATTCTTGAATCTCAGCATCACTCTCACTGAACACACCTCCAAGGACACATCTCAGGAGCCACATCCATGCCCCTTATCTCTCTGCTCTCACAGCAACCTTGGCCCAGGTGGGTGGCCCAGTGGGTGCAGGCTGGTGGGGGCTACTGTCCAGGCCCTGAAACTCTCCACCAAGACCACCCCCAGGGACCTCTATTGAGCTTCTCCCAGGGGTTGGAACCAGGTGATGATCTTTATTTCCTGTCTTCTCTTTGTGATGCAGAGCCAGCATTGTCGTGACTCTAGGCTTAACTATTTATGTAATTGGTTTCATATTCATTTGGCAGTTTCATCACCTTTATTACTGCTGCTATTCACCACCTGGAAAAATGGGGGATTCCATATTCTCATAGTCTTTTACCCAATGTAAACACATTCTCTCTGCCCATGCTCTCCTGGAATACAACAGCTAGAGGGACACTGGGGCCCCTCTAGCCTCATGTCCTTATTGGTCAGGTAGGAAGGGCAGGGACTCTGGTTGGAAGGATGCCAAGACCAGAGTGTAAGTGAGAGCATACCTTGGGCCAGCAGGCAGGTCACTTAATTCCCCCTGCCAAGGGAGAGGGGATGCACAGGCAGAATGGAATCTGCTTCCCAGGCTCTTTCCAAATAGAACACAATAGCTGCCATTTATTTCCTGCTCGGGCTCAGCCAACTCACTGTGTTGCTATGTGCTTCTACAAAGAATATGGCCGAATATTTCTTCATGGAGAGGTGTGGCCTCTGTCCCCAGGTTACAGGTAAGAAAATGAATTCAGAGGCAGGAAGGGATTTCCTAGAGCCAGAAAGGTAGTATGTAACTGAGTTGGGATTAAAACCAGAACCTTTCGGGGGTGCTTCTGACCTCTCCTTTTCAAAGCCAGTCCTAATAATAAGGCCTGCTTGAAACACTCAGCCTGGAGGTTATGTGTCTCCCCCACAAGGGGAGTCTGGGTAACGCACACTGTCCAGATCATTGACAAGGTTCTACTCCTCCCTGTCAGTGTTTTGACCCTGCTATGTGCAGTGGCCCCCTCAGGTCTAACCCCTCATTGACTTCCACTCTTGAAGGCCTCAGCAATATTTGGTCTTCTCCAGATGTTGGGGTCAGAGCAAAGGCCGATAGAAACATGGATGGGGGTTGAGGGGACCGTCATGTTGCGAGAGAATTATGCAGCAACGTGAATATTGATGAAGCTATAATTGGCTCCCTCTTTCAGAGCTCGGGTGTCTGCAGGCCCAGGCTGGGGCTAATTGTTGCAGGCAATTAATAACTTGGATTGTATTCACTCTGGCGCAGGCTGCCTGCTTCCTTGGAGGAAGCAGGCAAGGCTGGGAAGGGAGTGCTAGGCCCGGCTGCTTGCAGAATGGTGGGGGAGTGGAGTGGAGGGCTGCCATCTGCCCGGCCTCCCCCAGGCCCTGTATGCAGCACCCCCACCCCGGTTCAGCGCTGTTACCTTTCCCCACACTTCCCCCTCTCTCTTCTCTTGAATTATTGACTCATCCATCCTCTTCCCCCACAAGCTCACACTTATCTCCTGAACAGAGCTTCAGGGAGAGGAAAGATGGTATCTTGGGAGAAGCTCAGGACTGAAACCTGGTCCAACCCAAGTTCTGCCGCTAACTCGCTACACGCATGATCTTCAGTTGGAAATTCACTCACCATGAACTTGGGGAAATTTCCTGAGCTCTTTTGCATCCATTTTATCACATGAAGTGCAATCAGCCTTGAAAGTCATAGACATAGGGATGGATCATTCTATCCTAGATCTCTCTTTATATAACTGTAACTATGTATCACCACGTAGATGACTAATTATCAACTTGTTACCTATAAATCTATGCTCCACCTCAGTTGAAATGATAATTGCAGCCATATTCTAAGCAGAGGTCACACTATTCCTCGGATGTTGCAGTTGAGAAAACTGCAACCACAGAGCCTCAGAGAAATGAACTGACTCACCCGAGTTATCCGTTAATAAAAGACACACAGAAAAAAAAAAAAATCAAACCGAGTTTCCTAAAGGTGGAGTTCTTTCCGGGACACCCCAGTTTACTTGCTTCTGAAACGCAATGGCTTCCTGGAGAAGGCAAGGTTGGCACCCAAGAGCTCAAGAGCTAGCATGCCGTCGGATGGACGGGGAATTAGCTACAGATGTGACTGCTGTATCCGGGCGTTGGAGAAGCTGTCTGAACCTTCTGTATTTTTAAAGATCAATACTCCAAACCCTCCTCATATACTCTTTCCTTCGGCTGCTCAGCCATTAGGTGGGGCTTGATTTGTGCACATTCCCCTCCTGGGGAGCCGAGTGAATGATGTTATGTTCATCTGGAAGTCATCTCTTGCTCAGGGTGGTAGTGGGGGAGGGAGAGCAGGGGGGGGCGCAAGAAGGAAGAAGAGGGAAGGGGAAGGGGAAACCACCAGTATTTCCTGGGAGCACAGACTGTGCAGTGCCCTGGGCTAAATGTTGTTTTTGCTCAGAGATGATCTCTTTTAATAAACTCTTCATAACCACCACTATGGGCTAGAGCCTCCCACAATCCCTGTTTTGTGAGGGATTATGAGGAATAGGTGAGATGACCAGGGCTCAGCAAGGCCAAGTGACTCTCCCAAGGGCGCACAGCCAGTAGAGGGTGGAACAGAAATACAGCTTTGCTGGGAGTGGCAAAATCAGAGGCTGGGCTCAGGGGCCCTGCTTCAGATGTAGCCAGAGAGCACATAGAAGAAGAAATGAAAGCGTGGGGCGAAGGACAAAGCCGCCCTTTATAGCTTACACCCCTTCCAAAAGAAGGCTTTTCAATTAGTCTTGAAGACAGAGGATAGGGGAGGCAGGTTAACGGCACCACCAGGCATTTAAATCAGACCCGGGAAGAACTTCCACCAGACAGCCCTGGAGTGGCCGGTCAGGGGGAATTAGAATCTCATTCTTTGCAGCCACGACTACGTTGGGCAGATCATTCGGCCGCTGGAGTCATCTTTAATGAACACCTGGAGGGCAAGACGGCTTCAGGGCGGTGCCCTGGGGTCGGGGCATGCCAGGCCTCCCGAACAGGCATCCTGCAGACAGAGGGGTGTGCAGGGAGGGAAGTCTGAGGATGAGGCCCCAGGAGGAGGATTCTCATGACTTTCCACACCCGCGCCAGCTCCTGCTGCCACCACCAGCTCCCCTTTATGGCAGGCATATTTCAAAGGCCCGGTTCCATTTGCATTTTTAAAACCCCCGCTGATGGCTTGGGAAAATTGCATCCTTCCACTGTTCCTGGTGCCATAGTCCCTACCCCCTCCCCCACTGCACTGCATGCTCAGTTTCCAGAAGATCCCCCAGCAAGGGCAGAGGAAGCCCAGCCCCCACCGAAGATCATCTGGAGGTCCAGGCGGGTGCGGGAGAGGTGGCTCCAGCACTGGCCAGCCGGGCAGCATGGAGTCAGGACACCGTGAGAGCTGGGCGGGTCCCAGCCCTGCCAGTGCACCCCCTGATGTGTCTTGAACTAAAAGAGAGAGCCAGGGGGTGTTCGAGGGGGCCTCCTGCTTCAGTGGAGTCTCCTGCTTCGCCTCTGGCTCTTTTTTTCCTGAGTCCATCTTTGGAAGTCCTCTCCCCTCTCTGCTGCCGTTTGAACTTCTTGCTGATTAAAGAGCGTGAGCACAGGGAGCTTCCCTGGCTTGCTTTTATGCGCACGGGTGGCACCAACCCTTAGAACAGGCAGCACCGCTTTTTTCCCTCTTAACAGTCTGGGGGCCCCGGGCACGCCTTGGTTTTTGCCTGGTATCAGGCCCAATCCACTAACACCTGGGGGAGCGGGTGGAGTCTCCGGGTGTGGGGTGAGAGCGACCCAGCACCAGGGGGCATCAGTCTCCCTGTGGGTTTGTCGGGCTGCGAGGAACCGGGCAGGAGCCTCGGAGAGCACTGAGGAGGCTCCTGGAAGCCACGTTCCCATCGGCTGAAAAGAGAAAGTCATTCCATGAAAAAAGAAACCCTTTTCCCTCGGCTGGGCTGGGGAACACACTTTGTGTCTCCCCATTGCTCCCTTAAAAACAAATCTTTTCCTTGATCTCCATCCTCACACCCTCATCCCCCCGGGGGCCGGCACGGGGTGGGGGGGGGCTGGGAGGGCACAGGGTGGAGGTGGGTCTGCTCCTCTGCACTCACAAGCCCCCCGTGGCCTCTGACCTTGGGCAGCCGCTTCCTCTCTCCGGAGAGGAGTCCTGTCTCTCCCTCTCCCCTCGCAGCGCAGCGCAGCGGGGCGGCAGCCCCTGCACACCTAGTCCCGACTCGCCTGTCACTGGGACCAGATGGAGCTCCTGGGAAACTCGGGCAGACTTGGCCAGCCTGGTAACAGCTCCCCTGATGATCCTGAGCATGGGGGGGGGGGGGAGGGGGGCGGGGTGGTGAGTACCGGGGCGTGGACACCAGCTCAGGCCATTGGCTTCTGCAGCGGTGAGCGCTCAGGGCACCCAGGGTCATAAATGCCAGTGTGTGTACTTGGCAGCCAGCCTGTGGGTACAGTTCCCAGGAACTTCACGCCCAGGAGGCAGAGCGGGAGAGAGCCCGGCAGAGCACCTTCCAGCACCTGAAGTGAGAGGTGCCCCCCACTTAGTTTTCCTTTTTTTGAAAAGCAGGCTTGAGAAACTGACAGGGGCTGAGCACGGGAGTGCGGGACAGGTCTTGTTTTTCATTCTTGAACTCCGGAGTGTTCTTATCTCTCCCCTACACTGGGGACTTCCAGGAGGCAAGGCTGATGTCTCGCCCATCTCTCATTTCCCGGGTCCTCCTCTGCACACACTCAGAGGATGGCTGATAAATTCCTGGCTCATCCCTCACACACCGGGAGCGATGGCCTCCCTTCTTTCTGGCTTCCATCAGTAAAACTCCTTGATCCTGCAGCTGGGAGCTGGGAGCTGGCCGCTGGGCCACTCTTGCAGAGCCCACTTGGGCTCTCCCTGGGGGACACCGACACCAATGCCCTCTGAGCCCTGATGGACAGAAATGGGACAACCACTGGCCTTGGCCCCCCAGGTCCTTCTCCTGCTGTCCCCGTCGCCTAAGTGCCAGGCAGCTGGAGAGACACCAGGTCCCAGGGGTTGGCTCTGGTGCCGGGAGGTGAATGGAGAGGAGGGAGGGACAGTGCCAGGAGCCCGGGCTTGGCAGTTCCCTCCGGAGGAGACCCGGGGATGCCCTCGAGTGCCCAGAAGGCTGGTGACCTGCCAAGACTGGGCAGACGGGGAGGGGCGCCCGCTGGGAGGGACCTGGACACCGAGGAAACTCGGGGTGAGCCCGCCCCTCCCCGCGCCCTCTCTCTCCCCCGGCCTGGGCCCTTTGCAGAGGCGGGGGTGACCCCCAGGGGTCGCTGCGCTGTTCGCGGGCCCCCCGCCCGCCAGCCTCGGAGCCCGGTCGTACCACCGCGCGGCTCCCGCAGGGGGAGCGGCGGCCTCGGCGGCGCCGGGCGGGGGCCCGGGGGAGGCGGCGCGCGGCAGGACGCGGCCCCGCGCCGGCCGCCCGCGCCGGGCCCCGAGGCGCGGCGCCCCGGGCCGCCAGTCCCTGGGCAGCGGCGCCGCTCCCAGAGCCTCTCCCCGGACCCCCCCACACCCCGTGGTAGGAGCCGGGACCCAAACAAAGGCGGGCGGCGAATAAAAGGCGGCGGCGCCGAGCGCTCGGGGCTGCGCGCCGGGGCTCCGGACCCGCGCCGGGTGCTCGCGGCCCGTGCGCTTCGGGGCGGCGCGGGGACCCGGCCCCGGCGCCCGGAGGGGCTTCTCCGCCGCCCCCGGAGGGGACGCGCCCGCGCGGCGGGGGCCGCAGCCCCGGCGCCGCCGCCCGCCTCCCCCGGTGCCCGCCGCGCTGCCCGCCGGCCCCGCCGCCGAGGTGAGTCCGTCCGTCGCCGCGCGCCAGCCGGGCCGGGCCGGGTCGGGGCCGGGCCGGGGCCGGGAAGGCGCGGCTGCGCGGGGAGGCTCGCGCCCTCCTCGGCCTGCGCGGGGCGGCGCGGGAAGTTCTTCGGCTCCCGGCCACCCCGGGGTGCGGGCCTCGGCGCGCCCCCCGCCTCCCCGGCTGGTGTCCGCGCCGCCCGGAGCCCGACCCCGCGGCCGGGCCCGGCCCCCACCGACGCCCCGGGGCCCGGGCAGCTTCGGCCCGCACGGGCCAGTTCGCGAGCTCGGGCGGCGGGAGTCCGGCCTCGGGGGGCGCCCGGCCCCCGGCCCTGCCCGGCCCCGCGGTGGACCGCGGGCTTCGTGAAAGTTGAGCGTCGGGCTGGAGCCGGCAGGACCGGGCGCCCGCCGGGCTGGGGCGGAGGGAGGGCGGGGGAGGCTGACGACTCCCGCTGCCCGCGCGGGCCACCTGCGCGCTCGCCTCCGCGCCCGGCGGGACAGTCCCGGGCCGGGCGCAGTGACCCGAGCCGCGGCTCCGGGCGCGCAGACCGGGTGGGCCGTGGAAACCGGGCGCGAGAGGATCGGGCCCTGCGGAGGGCGCGGGCAGCCGGGCAGGGGCGGCCGCGAGGGTCGGGAAGAGATTCCTGGCGCCAGCCGGGCCGCGTCCCGCGAGCCAGCCCCGCCGCCGCCCGGAGAACTTTTCCCAACTCCCCGGGGAGGCCCGCATCTGGGCTAGGAAGGCTCCTCCGAGGGGGCTTCACGGCCTCGGCCCCCCGTTGCTCCACAGTGGACGCCAGGCTCCCGCCACCCCGCCCGAGGCTGGGTCCGGGCCCGGGTCGGCCCACGCCCGGGGTCAGCACCGCGGACAGCGCCCCCGCCGCCCGGCGCTGCCCGTCCCCTCCCCCACCCGCCCCCCGCGCGCGCCCGCGAAGCCACGGCACAGCCGCACGCATCACCCGCGAGCAGTCCTCGCCCGGATTCGTAGTCCACGCACGCAGCGATGCCCACAGTCCACCCGATCCCTCCAGAGGGACAGGCACCCGCACGTGGAGAAACACAGACCGTCCCTGCAAGCACCAACTCCTGGCGCACCTTCTCCCCGGGTCCTGCTGTCCCCGGTCACCTGACCAAGCCCCAGGCTCCGGAGCGCACCAGGTGCCCACAGGGATGCTCCGGAGCTCACCAGGTGCCCACAGGGATGCCCAGTGATTCACTGAGTCGCCCAGGCTCCGTGCACACACACAACCTCCCAACACTGTCCAGCTCCTTTCCTGGAGCAGAGAGCAGCCGAGCAGCCAACCCCCTCCCCGATGCAGACCTGAGTGGGAACCAGGGCTTCTGCCAAACAGAGGGAGGAAGCTGGTCCAGTGGCAGCTGCGAGCAGTAACCCAGCCTTACAGAATCTTGGGTCCATTTTGCTCAGCTCACTCACCCCACGCCTGCTGCCTTTCCTCGGACCTGGAGCCAAAAGAATCTTCTGTGCCAGGGGCCACACTCGCCTCTCTGCACCATCCTCCCGCTATCTTCTTTGCTGCACTTTCTCTTTGTTTCCCTTCTCTGTTCTCCTCCCCCATGTTTATCCACCCCCACCTTTTTGTTTTCCAATTCCTCCTTCCCAGCTGCTTTCACCTTCTCCCCAACTTTTAATCAGCCTGGTTTCACCCAATCAGTCGACTCCAATTTGAGGCAGGCGCAGCTGACCCATTCTCCTGCAGATTCCACAGCCCTGCTCCTCTCCTGCCCATGGTCTCAAGAGCTTCTGCCCCCTCCTGGGAAAATGTCCAGCACCGCATGCCCCAGAGCCCCCTTAGTCTTTCCAAGGGGGAGATTGCTTGGTTCAGGCTTTGCACAGATCGGGACCCTGCCCCGTGGCTTTGCACAGGATCTGCGGCTGCCCTTAAAACCCAGAAACTAGGTTGAAAATGGAAGCATCTCAGTGTTACATGGTGGAAGGTGACTGGAGTTGAAGTGGGGAGACTGCAGCCACGGCCCAAGGATGTACTTGGGCAAGTTGCTTCCTTTCTCTGAGCCTCAGGCTTCCCAGCTGTGCCGGGACAGGGCTGGTTCCCGTGAGGATCCCTTTAGACCCGAGTAATGCGGGACATGGTTCTCTCGTGAGTCTTAGTGTGGGTGGGATTGAAACTCATAGTTCTGACCTTAGAGGTTATGGTCCTGTTCCCCTTCTTTGGAGCACCCATCGCTGGTAAATCCATCCTGTTCCCTGAGTGAGGGATGTGCAGAGCGTTTCCTTTCTAGGTCACACAGCTGAAGTGCCCCTGCCATTAGGGCAGGCCTTGATTCTACTGTCAGCGTAGCCTTTGCACAGCCCCTGGTTCTGCTGGCGGATGCTGTTGAAGGAATGAGTAAGAGGGTGAGTAGAAGAGCAGGGTCTTAAACCTGGAATTCCCAACCCCTGGAGCCTTGGAATGATGGCTCAAGCTCTATTCTCTGGTAGTTGAGATATGTTTTTTGTGACTCTACCTCCCCTCCACTCATCCGGTCACTCCAAGGCAGGTGGGGTTTTCTGAGTTAAGACCCTTCCTTACGGCTGCTCCTGGGCTGGCTGTAAATGCCCATAGAGAAAGGACTAGCTGAGTGCAGCCTTGGAGGCCCTACCCAATGGGTAGGGGTTGGGCAGTCAGCCCCAAGGGCCTTAGGAATCCACCAAGTAGGCTGCCCAGGGAGCCAGGACTTGAGGCCGGGAGGGAGGGCAGTCAACTGCTACCCTCTGACTGCGCAGCCACTGCTCGCAGCCCATGAGCTGGTTCTGCAAAAATCGCCTTTTCCGATGAGCAAAGTGAGATGTTGAGCGATGAGTTGTTTCCCTAAGGGCAAACAGCCAGCCCACTGTCAGCCCTATAAATAGGCACCCCCAAATGGTGGTGGTGGTGGTGGCAGTCGTGGTTGATAATGGCATAATTGGCATTGCTAATGATGTTTGCATCATTACGACTGGAGGTTCAATGATGAACCTCTTTGATTCTCCTTCCCTGTTTGAAATTGTTTCCCAGTTGAATCTCTCCCACCTCCGCCACCCCCACCACCCAAATGTGGAGAAACTGAGGTCTAGGACCGTGCAGCAAAGGGGTTCAATTGTCCATCATGCTAGCCAAGGAAGAGGGCTTGTCGTTGGTAACCCTCCTCTGCCCGCCTCCCCACCCGAGCGTGTCTCCTGCCACAGGAGTCGGAGCGGTGTCAAAGTCTGTCAAAACACCCTTCGAAGCTGGGTTCCAAACGCCAAACCCAGGGAAAATAAATAAAGAGAGCGGTGTCGGCCTGAAATAGAAACATGCACCAACTCACAAATAGGCATGTTTTCTAAAAGTCGCATTTCTCAGGCAGAGGCGTTTCTCAGGTGTGGCTCACACTCCAGCTGCCCCGCAGGGCCCGAGGCGGGATGCTGCGGGGAAGGGATGAGCAGGGAAGGTGTGGAGCCGCCTCCGGCAAGTGCACCCCTGCTGGGGCCTCAGGGAGCCCACCCGAACCCCTGCACCCTGCCACCTGGAAGGTGCACAGGGAGGACAGCGACTGATTCGTGTCTCCACGTCCGTCGGAATGGGCTCCTTGAAACTGGCTGATGGCCTGGGAGCCTCTGCTGTCCAGCGGGCGCAGCGGGCTGGCGGGAGCAACACCTAACAGCTGCACCTTTGTTAAGTACCTCCTACTAAGTGCCATGCCCCAACATTCTCACACACTCTCACTTGGCCTTGTGACCATCTCGTGGCGTAGAGGCTGTCATCCCGCTCGTAGATGCAAACACCTCGGCTCAGAGAAGGCAGGTGCAGAGGCCAAGTCTGTTCTGTTTCCACTTCCCCAGGAAGGAGCTGAGACTGGAGAGGTGGACTCACTGGCCCAAGGTCACACAGCGTGTAAAGGGGGCAGGTGGGTCCCGCAGAGAACTCCCGAGCAGTTCACAACGGGGGCGAGGACGGGCTGATTGGAAAGCACAGCCAGGGAAGAAGCGGGCGGCAGCAGAGTCTATGACACCTCCAGGCCTGCCACGCTGCTGGCGTTGGCTCCCGCAGAAGCTGTGTCTCTGCCAAAACCTGGAAGGAAGAAGCCCCGTGTAGGGTTCTGGGACCAGCCTGGGGGGTGTTACTAAAACTTAGGGTCTGGGTACATTTCTTCCTAAACTCCAGGGGGAACCCGGAGGCTGCAGAAGCCCCAGGAACACCCTTGGTCCTGGCATTGCTTCCTCCTTCTGATCCTCCTCTAAGGGAACCAGACTGGGGATCTGGGGGCCTGGCCGGTGACAGAGGAGGTCTTGCCCTATGCAGTGAGCTTGGCCGTTGGGACTGAGGAGGTGGTGGGGACAACTGGGAGGGCTGGCTTGGATTTGGATGCCAGCAGACACCACTTTTGTCTCTTGTGGGGGCCAGGAACCCTCTGGGTCCTTTTGCAGGGGCCAGGAACCCCCTGGGTCCTCTTCCTAGGACCCAGGGAATCGCATGTGGGAGGCAGTGGCCAGAGGCTTAAAGCTTCTCTCCTTGTAATAGGCTTCTCCTCAAGCCTGAGCAGCCCCACTGTGTCCAGGCACTGGACATGCAGAAGGGAACAGCCCTGGTCGCTGTCCTTGCAGAGCCACCAGCCTCTCACCCCTATACCTCCAGGGCAGAGGTGATGGAAGATACAGGATGGTTTGCCCCTTGTCCCCACTGGAAGTAGAAGAGGGGCCCAGGTGTGCACTGGGACAAGGAGGACATGACCCAGGCCAAGTGGTCATCCCAGGGTCAGGAGGAAGTTTCCCTGGGGTGGTGCCCGCAGGGCCCCCGGTGCTGTCCCCAGCTTGAGGTCTTGGGGAGAGAGGGTTGCAGTGTGGGACACTCTCCCCTCTCAGCCATCTGCCTGAGGCATCTGACACACACACTGGCACCTGGACAACGTGTCCTTTGCCAAACCTTATTAATGGAGGAGACATGCGTGCCAGCTGGAAGCCACTCATCACGAAGGAGAGGGTGGTGATCTCCGTGCCTCAGGGGAAGGCAGCTTAGGTGGGGCTCAGCCTTGGGATGGTCCTGGCCAACTGGCCTCCCAGACTGTTTTGCCCCCGGGGCATTGGCCCTTGGCAGAGCTAGAGGCTTCTCAGGTTCTTAACAGGAAGGTTCTGCAGGGATGAGGGTGGCGAGTCTAATGCCCAATCTGCTGAGGATGTTTACTACCTGGCAGGCCTGGGCTTAGAGCTTTCTAAGTATATTTTTGTTTCATCTTCACACCTGCCCGAGGAAGGAATTACCATTATGATTCCATTTTAAGGATGAGAAATGAGACGCACCAGAGACGAGGCAGCTTGCTAGTAAGCAGCGCAGAGTCAAAGCCAGGCGGCCGGCCTCGGGCCACACCTGAGCCACCACACAGGGTGGCGGCCACGGCCACGCTGGCCTGTGTATTTGCTGGAGCCGGGGCCTAGAGGACAAGTGCAATTGAAATCAAACTCCTGGACCCTTCAGTGATCTGGGTGATTTGTACATATGGGCTCAAATGCATCCTGGCTGACAGAGTGGCGGGGCCTAGCCCTTCGCTTCTGGAGGCCAAGTGCACACACAGATCACTCCTCCGATGTCCAGATGTGGGTGACAGCTGGCCGACCGGCGGGACATTTCTGGCTTTTGTCCAGATGCTTCCCCTTTTCATTCCATGTAGACGCAGCTGGGACTTGCATCCGTCTGGACATGATTGTAGGTGGAAATTCCTGGTTGAAAACCACTGACTGGTTCTAAAACATCCTCTTGTGACTTCGCAAAGGCAGGATGTTGATTTGGGGTCCCCTCTGCAATCCCGGCCTGAGAGACTGCCGGCTGAACTTGAGAGGAGTTGGACTTTGGAGAAGGGTCAGCAGCTGGAGGAGAAAAGGCCGTCTTTCCTTCTGCAGCCCGGGAAGCTGGGACGGGTCGGGCAGAGGCTGGCTGGCAGAGAGCAGTGCAGGCGGGATCTGCTGCAAGTTCTCTGCGAGGGTTCCTGACTTTCCAACCCTGTCTCACCCGAGGCTTTGAGCAGATTATCCCAGAGTAACAGCCAGGAATTGGTGATGAACACGAACGCGTCAGCCAAGAGGCATTCGTGGGCATGAACGAGCATGAGAATAGATTCAGGTAGGAGGGTTCACGGACCCTTCGGGAGGAAAGAAGTTCAAACGTCACGCAGTTCAGATGACGGTGATTTAACATATGCATGTATACAGCAGGCACCAACAAGGGCATGCATTAGGCTATGAGTGAGCCCCCGAGTGGATAGATGAATGGGTAACTGTAGAATTGGTGACAGGGGCTGATGGACTTGGACAGCCACGGCCTTGATTTGGCAGGGCTGGCCTCCAGGTATTGACAGAGGGAAGGGGCCGGTGCTTCTCCCGGCAACCCCCTTCAGCTCAAGAGCAGGGAGCGAGAGTTTGAAGCCCAGGACCTTGCCCTCTACTGATAGCCCAGCCCACCCTGTGGTCACGGGGCTTTTCTGATTCCTGGCCCTGGCAGGGATTGGCCCCCCAGAGGCAGCAGCCCAGCACCTCAAGAATCTGCAGCCCTCTTCACCTCCCCTCTGAACCCCTCTATCCCTGAGCCATGCTGTCTTCTCTCTTGCCATAGTCTTGTGTCCTAGCTCTTTGGGGAACGCAAATGACAGAACTAGGATGTAGCTGAGAGATCATGGAGGCCAGTTCTCCCGTATGACAGCAGGGCAGACTGAGGCCAGGGAGGGTGAGAGACGTCCCTGCGCTCAAAAGCAAATAGAAGGAGAGTCCCCTTATGGAAGATTGGGGCGGTCACTCCCACTAGACTCGGGTAACGCTGTGCCACTGAGCAGAGTGGGGCAGGTGAGAAGGGGCCTGTGAGTCTTGGGCCCAGCTGACTCTATTGGCCTTTGGGACTGGGAGCAGCAGCTCTTAGTTCCTGGAGTCCTGAACCCCCTGGCTTTTTTTTTTTTTTTTTAAGATTTATTTATTTATTTATACAAGCACTGGGTACAGTCAGAAGCGCGGGAGGGTGAGAGAATTCACCAGAGCCAGAGCAGGGAACAGAACAGGCAGACCGACGAAGTACACTGCTGAGGGGAGCAGCGGGCGCGGCAGGAGAGGCCTGCGCGCCATGTGGGACCCTCGCCGGCGGCTGGGGATTGAACCAGCGCTGCAGAGGCTGGGGCAGCCCAGCGCTCAACCACTGTGCCACCAGGGGAGGCCCCACCACCACCGGCTTTTTATGGGAGAGGAAGGCGCTTGGCAACCTGTTCTCCATCCCAACCTTGGGGTGCTCAATTCCAACCCAAATTCAGTTCCTGGCTCTGTCGGCAGCTGCACCATCATGGAGTGAGGCCGAGGGCGAGGGCAGACTCTCCACCCTGCCAGGGGCCTCTGAGCTGCACCGGGTGCAGAGGGTGCTAAGCATCCCTCCCAGACTGGCACCCCTCTCCCCATTACACACCGAGCTGTCAGTCAGCGGCGTGACCAGGAAATGTGTCCCCAGAACTGCTGACCTGTGTGCTGCCTCCCCCTCCCTCCCTGGAGCCTGCCGCGCAGCCAGCACTGCACCTCGGCTGGGCCGATGACTGGGGACAGTCACTGCGCACACGTGCACTCCGCTGCGCCCGTGGGTGGCGTGGGAAGGGCTGACTCTGGCACTCTGAGAGTTTCCAAACATGTTAAGACTCAAATAAAATCTAATATAGTGAGAAGAGCACAGAGCTTATCAGAAATCAGGATCAAATAAATCCCTTTACTTCTTTTAGCCTCAGTTTTCTTGTTTGCAAATTGGCAATAATTCCTACCACTAGAAAACTTGTATGAAAATGATCTACAAGCTGCACAGATGCAATATCGCTCAATCCCCCAGGATGAGAGGCTCAAGGACAGGAGAGAAACGGGCTCTGGCTGGGGGACACGGGAGCCCGAGCAGCCGTCAACACCTCCTTGCTGTGCTTCTGGCATGTGCTGCTGGCCTCCGTGGCCCCCACAAGCCTAGGGTTCTTAGAGGGGTTCTGAGTTCTTAGAGGGGTAACTTTATCCTGAGATTTCTCACTTTCCCTCTAGGCGATGAGGCGGCAGTAGAGCCCCTCCCTGAGTTCCATCCCACATCCGCCCTGCTGAGCCCTGGAGGGTTTGAGTCCTTTGCATTTCATTCCTCTTCATCTCTTAGCTTCTGGTGTACCCTCAAGTTTCTCTCCTGTGGTGTGGGATAGAGAAAAGCCTTGCATCGTCCCTGCACCCACAGATGTGGGGATGCTGGGGGTGCGGGAGGGATAGTGGTGGCCATGGCGTGTCCCGGCCAAGTGGTTGGCACTCAGCACAGCTATTTTGTTGTTTCTGCCTCTTGGCATGACATTACCAAAGGACCCACCTGCATGACCCCCAAGTTATACAGTAACTTCTGAATCAGGGCGAGTGGGGACCCTCTCTGAGCATCCGACTCCCCTTCCTCTGCCTCCCTGTCTTGGGCAGCAGTTGAGAATCAGGGGTGGCGGGTTTAGAGACCCACCAACCCCTTACAGATGCTCAGTGATTTGTTTCCGGCCACACCGCAGCGGGTCTATGGCAGGACTGACCCCCTACTCTCAGTTCTCAGGGCGCTGTTTCCCCACGACCCATCTCTGCTTCCCACTTCCCTTGCCCCTAAACTTGAGCTCCCAGAGGAGCTGGCTGAGCTGGAGATGTGAGGGGAATTGTTTTACATATTTGTTAATCTGGTCTCAGAGAGAAAAGGGCCTGGAGCTCATCAGCCAGGAAGGAATCCAATTTGGCTTTTATGGCCCTGGTTATTGGTCGTATTTTTGCGGGGATCTTTTTATTTTTTATTAACCCAGCAGTCTGGAGGCTGAGGAGCTGCCTGGCTGGTGGGCCCAGCAGGTCCTCTGTGCTGGGCAGCTGCGAAGTCTCGAGTTTCAGGGAATCCCAGACAGATGCCGGGACTTGCACTTGGGGCTGGGGGAGGGGATGGCTGGGAGGGGGTGCCCTGGACAGGCTGGCCAAGGCACACAGTGAGGGTTTTCAGGAACATTCTGACCCTTCGGGCAGACCCTTCTGACCCCTCGGGCCTGATTGTGTTTCATGGTTTCTGTAGTGCTGCTGGTTTTATTAAGCTTTTATTGCCTTTTTCCTCGGAGATGCTGAGGCTGCTTGGCTGGTGCCAGGAGCCAAGGCTGATGGGTCTGGGTCATGAGGACTGAGCTGTGCCGGCAGAAAGGGGTGGGAGGGAGGGGCCAGAGGGGGTCAGTTGGGGTGGGATCGCTTTTGGCAGTTGAGCACAGTGGCTAAAAGGCTGATCTCTGACACCCACCTGGAGAACCTCGGCCCCTGGTCCCAGCCTTGCAAGCTGCCTCTAGAGCTGAGACTATATCAGAAATGTCAGCACCGGTGCTGGGCACAGGGCAGTGCTCCGTCTCCCCATCCAAGTCACTTGCACGGGGCCTGGCAGATAATAAACTTCTGTTTTCTTTTGCTGCCCGCCCCAGCAGGAAGAGCTGGTTGGCAGATCTGGGGAGCCTGTTTGTATCCCCTTCTCTGGACACAACATCCTGTTCTTGGCCCAAATGCCAGCGTTTCTACACCCCACCCCCTGCCCCCCCTCTCCCCCATGGCTGAAGAAGAGGCACTTAGAGGTGCGAGCCCTGGCTAGGGGTCCTGGAGCCAGAGTCCATCTCCAGTCAGGGAGGTCAGGCTGGTGTGAGTCCCAGGTAGGGATGAGGGTGGGATGGGAGTAGGGGTGAGGCTGAAGGCTAGGTCACCTGTTGGAGGAAGCCACTGGGAACTGGCAGGTGACTCCGGCATTGGAGGTCTTTCAGAGAATGGTGCTGGGCCACCTGCAGCAGTCAGTGGGGAGTTGGTGTACAGTGATGGCTGGTCCCCGCCCCCGCAGTCTGACTGACAGGAGCGTGCACCCGGCCCAGGAGTTTGCATTTTACAAGTGTACCTGGTGACTGATCCACGTTGAGGTCTGTGGGCCTATGAGGTAGAGCACAAGAGCCAGCTCCGGCCCTCCTGTAGACTTCCCCGCTGGCCGATGCCAGGTCTGGGGCTCTTCCCCTCGGAGAAACTCACAAATATCACACTAGCTGCCGTGACTCAGCAAGTGGGGTGCCACCCCCCACCCCCATCTCACAGATGAGGAAATGGAGACTTTCCATAGCATCCACCTTGTGGCAGAAGCACAGTGCCAGCCAAGCTTCAAAGGTATGCATAGCTCAGCCGCCCCCTCCCCAAAAAGCAGTCTACTGCGTTAGTCCCCCCTAGCCCCCTGAGTGTTGGGGGCACTGAGCCCACTAGAGAGAGAACACAAACTGGGAAAGTGACAGCGGTTGTTGCCATTGCTGGTTGGGTCCCCCGGTGCAGCTCGGATGTTTCCCGGGTGATCTACGGCCGCGGCCAAGCTTGTTTGCCTGATATATATTGAGCTGTTGGGTGTACGAGTCAGTGCCCACGGTTTCCTCGCCAGCTGTCAGCCCGGGGAGGCCAGCCGTCCTTCATGCACTCCGTCTCTGCAGCCTGCCCTTCCCGGGGGCACAAAGGGCTTGGCCAGGCCCTCCATGGAGACCTCTTTCCCCACCTGACCCACTCCCTTCCCGCTCCCGCCCCACCTGGGCACCCAAAGACAGGCCCAGAGTTTCTTCGGTGGGAGAAGTGGTCACGCTCATCCCTCTGAACCTTCTGCCCTGGGCTGGCAAATTCAGCCAATGAGGATGGGGTTTCCTGGAGGGGGGGTGTGGCAGGAAGTGGGTACAGGTGCTGCAGCCACAGCCACAAAGCCGGCTTTCTTTGGGGCTGGGGCAGGAAGGATGGGGGTAGAGTTAAGATTTTCTTGCTGGGGAAGGACTCAGATGTGTGCTGAAAGTTGCCTTCCTCTGGATTTGGAAGGCATGTCCTCGCTCTGTGGCCATTTCCATTCCAGATTCTGGGTAGGACTTGGGCCTTCTTAGGAACAGGCTCTAAAGTGCATGCTAGAAGGGGACACCTGCATTACCCTCACTTTCCCCCCCGGATACTTTATGCCCCCATGATATTAGTCAGTGCTCCCCAGAGAAACAGAACAAACAGATAGAGAGATAGACAGACAGGTAGGTAGATAAGGGATTGGCCCATGTGATTATGGAGACTGAGAAAGCCCAAGGTCTACAGCTGGCAAGCTGGAGACCCAGGAGAGCTGATGATGTAAGTTCCTGTCCAAATGCCAGCAGGCTTAAGACAAGGGAGAGCCGAGGCTTCTTGTTGAGTCTGAAGCCAGGAAAAAAAACTATTGTCCCAGCTCAAGCACGCAGTCCTTTTATTCTATTCAGATCTTCAACTGATTAGATGAGGCTCACCTACCTTAAGGGAGAGCGATCTGCTTTTGCCAAAATCATGTTTGATTAAATCTCTGGGGATCCCATGGTCAAGTCAAGCTGACACATAATATTAACCATCATGCCCTTGCTCCTGTTGAGGGGAAGGCTGGGCTGCTGAAACTAGTGGAGACTTCCTTTCTGTCATACCCTGAGCTGTCACCTGCTAGAGGCAGAATTGCAGGACCTGAGTGAGTTCAGGTCTCTTGGGGTTGGAACAGGATTGCTGAAGGGAAGTAGGTTTCTTCCACGGGTACTGATATCTCAGCTCTCAAGGAAGCCAGGGGCTACCTGGAATGACAGAAAGAGCTTGGACTTCAGGATCAGTAGACTTGAGGTTCAACCTCTACATCTGCCCCTCATTAGCTGTGTGACCACAAGGGGCTCACTTAACCTCTCTGTTTATTCTCCTGTAACGTGAGGATGCTCATCATGCCTCCCTTGCAGGGCTGATGTGGAGGCAGGTCTGGGTACTTGCACTTGGTAGCCCTAGTGATTATGTTAGGGTTGTCTATTTTTTTTAAGATTTATTTATTTATTTATGCATAGAAGAACTGGGGTGCAGGCCAGATGTGCGGGTGGCGGGGTTTGAGAGGATTCACCAGAGACAGAGTGGGGAACAGAACAGGCAGACTGACTGAAATACACTGTTGAGGGGAGCAGCGGGGAGACAGGAGAGATCTGCTGCGCCGTGTGGGTCCGCTCCCTGGCCGGGGATCGAACTGCAGTGTCTAGCGATAGCTTCATAGCACTGAGACTTTAACCCCTGCCCCACTAGGGGGACCCTGTTAGAACTGTCTTAATGGGTGTCCCATTAAGGCAGCTGACTGGCTTCACTCTCTTCATGTGATTCTGCCCCAGTTCCCTCCCATGTCTCCAGTGCTTCCTCAACTTCCAGACCTGAGGTGAGTGCCCAGGTCTTCGAGAAGGGCTCAGGAGTCTGGATGGCAGACACCTAGCCTGGGCATCTGGAGGATGGCGGCTGCTGGGATGTGGGGGAGCTACGAGGACTTCGGGCAGTGATATCTGGGAGGGGCAGACCCATAACCAGGAAGCAGAGGAGGCAGGAGGACAGAATGTCGCCACTTCAGCATCCCAGGGATAAATGGCGCTGTTCAGCTCAAACTATCTCATTTGGAGCGCCTGCCCACATCTCTGCCCAAGAGCAGGAGAATCAAAGACCCTAAGAAGCTTCCGAAGACCAGAGCTGAGCCAGGGAAGCAAAACACTCCGAGACAGGAAGAAAAAGCTGATTAGCACCTAATTGCCGTTAAATTATATATACATATACGTATTTTAAGTTGAATCTGCATGTCTAATGTGATTTTTTGATTACATTTTAATAGTCTGGCTGGGGTGGGGGAATGAAGAAGGAAGGGTTCTGTCACCCTTCGCCAGAAGGAGGGAAGTTGTAAACAGGGCTGCGGGCGGCCCTGGCGCCGGCCCACATCCCGGGGAGCTGCTGGGAGAAGAGCGAGGCCCAGCGGGGGGCTGGGGATGTCTTTGAAGCAGCAGAACTGCCTCCCACTCAAGCCCCGTTCTGTCCAGATGGGCAAGTCCATCTGGCTTGTGACTTGAAGGATGCCGCTTTCCTTAGGCCTTAAAAATAGCTTCCCTATTTTGGCTCTTTGGGGCCACATGTCATCTTCTCCAGGCCTGGTTGTTCCCTGGGGCTGCCAAAAATCCTCCCTACCCCTCATTCCCGCCCCCCACCCCGCCGGCCCCAGAATCTGGTGATGGAGCAGATTTCAGATGCTTTCAAGCCAAGAGTCTGCCCCTGAAATGTGACCTTGGCCTTGGGTATTCTCCTCATGGGGTGGGGGGGTCAGTTTCCCCATCTGTGAAATGAAGGCATTGGACTCCCTCTGGGTCCGCTGGACCATGATCTACTTCCTGCTCATTTGAAGATCCCTCCCTGCATCTCAAGGGGATAGGAGGCGCCACACTCAGTCACTCACCCACTGGGCTTTGCCAGCTCCCTCGCTCCCCAGGACCTGCCTTCTGAGGAGGAGCTTCCTGCTCACACTGGAGCCAATGCTCCTTGTTGTCTGTGCTCCTTGGCGCACAGAACCCTCCTCCCGGGCCTATTATAGTAACTCCTCAAAGGCTCGAAGGCTGTTAGCAAAATCCCTTCCACACGCGTACACGCACATTCTATTTTAAAGTAACATTTCTCATTCTAAAAGTAAGGCTGTACCTGGGCATTGCAGAAAAATTGGAAATAGGCAAATACGAAGGGAGAAAATAAAAATCACCCATAATCCTCCCAGAGAGAGAGAACTACTGTTAATGGGTTTTTTTAAATCCATGTGTGTGAATGTGTGTGTGTGTGTTGGGGGTGTTATCACATTGGAATGATGCTGCAAATGTGGCTTTGGGTTGTCCCAAGCCTGACCCTTGAAACTGGGCCGGGTTCTTCCTTCCAAGACTCCCTTGGGTCTGCTGTTCCCTTTTAGGGGGTGCCCCATCTGCTTTGTCCAGGAGGAGGGGGACCTTGACCATGGATGTGTGATCCAGGGTGGCTCAGAGTTTAATCTTGACTGACTTGCTCTGAGGGTGTGTGTATAGGTGTGAGACAGAGACAGGCAGAGCACATGATGGTTTCTGAACTGGAGAACCCTTCCAGGGCCACAATGATGAGAGATTCTAAAGGCGCGGTTAGGGCCTTCCTGGTGGCGCAGGGGTTAAGTCTCAGTTCTATGAAGCTATGGGCAGCCACTGCGACATGAGTTTGACCCCAGCCAGGGAGCAACCCACATGGCGCAGCAGACCTCTCCTGACGCGCCCGCTGCTCCCCTCAGCAGTGTATTTCAGTGGATCCGCCTGTTCTGCTCCCCGCTCTGTCTCTGGTGAATCCTCTCACCCCCCCACCTCTGCCCTGGATCCCAGCTCTTGTATGCATAAATAAAACAAATCTTTAAAAAATATATATTTAAAAACAAATAAGGGGGCAGTCACAGTTCCCAGCAACCACAGACCCACTTGGGGCTCTTTGCGCCAATGACAGGTACGGAAGGACCCCTCCCCCGCTCACCTTCGCAGCTTTTCATGGTGCAGCTGGAGCTTCTCATGAGCCAATCCAGCCCATGCGTTGAGAACAGAAAATACTTGAGATTCGCTAGCCATCCTGTAGACCTGAGGAGGGGGCTGGCTGCTGCAGCGGCCTGAGACCCCACTCGGCTGCGCCTCCCTTGGTTTGGGGGGGCCTCAAACCCACCTCCTCAGCCTGCAGACTGGGAAGCAGGAATGCCTGGATCTCTGGGGGTCTCAAAGATTCCCGGGGTGTCACAGCTGGAGGGCTTGGGCCTTCACCCTCCCACTGCCCAACAGGGGAGACTGGGACTCAGGCCACATGGAAAGCTGGGGCCTGGACCAGGCCTAGGGTCACTTCAACCGACCACATCTGCTGAGGTTTGTCACGTGGCAGCTTTTCTTTTCGGCGGGGGTGGGGGGTGGGGGGGGCAGGGGTCGAACCAGGAACTCATCAAGTCTACTTCTTGCTGGCCTGTACTCCTCAAGCTTCTTCCTCTGCAGAAGAAGCCGTGCACCCTGCCACTCTGTTGGAGTCTGGTTGTCCTCTGTGGACGGGAGAGTTCTCTTTAATATCTAGGCCAGATTCTTCACCGATTCTTTTTCCTGCCTTTATTCAAAATATCTGCTAAGCCCTGACCCCTCCAGGAGGATTTTAAGCCCCAGCAACCTAGCAGGGAGTACTGACAGCCAAGCCTCTGCTCCCTTAAAGTTCATGTCCACAGGTCTGGGGTTCTCACTGGGAAGTTGAGGGGCCATGCCCAGCGCTCTGGTCACTTACAGGCAGCAAAGCTGTCTGCAGGGCACGGAGTCACATATGGGACAGGATTCCATCACAGTCACCCCGGTTACTATGGGGTGTCTACATGCTGTGGTGTCTATACGTTAAGTCACCAACCATTCTAAAACTTTTGGTTTATGACAACTGATGCGTTACGCTCGCAGATTCTGTGGGGCAGGGAGAGGGAGGCTTGGCTCTGCTCCACTCTATCTGGGCCTCAGCTGGACGACCTGAAGGCTGGGGGTTAATGGATGAGCTGGGGTCGGAATCGTCTCGAGGTTGTGCTGGCTATCAGCAGGAATGCCGACATGTGGTCCCTGCCCGGCTCACTTGGGCTCCCTTACAGCATGGTGCCGGGCTCCATCCCAAGATGGCCAGGTGAGAGCTGCTTCTCCCTTTATCACTGAGCTTTTAAAGTCACAGAGAACCACAGCTACTGTGGCCGCAGCTCACCAAGATCCAGGGGAAGGAAGGCTCACTTGCCTTCTTAAAGGGAGCAGCAGCAGAGTTACATGCTGAGAAAAGCACATGAGGTGGGAGACTGTTGTGGCCATGTTTGGAATGAACGGGCTGCCACGTGGGCCTTAGACAGTCAGGGTATTTGGGGAGAAGCAGAGCATTTATACCTGAGTCAGTCTGCTGGGTCCAGAGTCATAGCTTTGCACATTCGGCCATACTGCCTGTCCCTGGCTGTCCATGGCTGTCCATGGGTAATTTTTACCCCCAGACTAAGGGTGGTGAGAAGCCTAGATCAGCAGCTGGGGAGGGTCAGATCTGGGAAGACCTCTTGGCAGAGGTGACACTTGAGCAAGTTCTTGAAAGCTCCTTTAGATTTGGACACCCAGGGAAGGAAGTGGCATTCTTGCTGGAGTGGCTGTGGAATAGAGGGTCCCCTAAGTCACCCAGAAAGTGCTGCTGTGACCTAGATTCCTGATTTTGATCCTCCTTCCACACACACACACACACACCAGCACATTGTAAACTGTATTCCCAGCAAGACAAGTGGAAGGGGGTGGGGCAGATGAACTTAGTCCCTTGAAAATGGGCAGCAGCGGCCCCGACCCTCTCCACCATGTTACATCAGCTCCCTCCTCTTGATGCTGGAGAAGGAGAGCAGTCTTGCCCCAGGCAGATTTCGTTTTGCCCTGGAGACAGGAGGAGGCTGAGCCTTCCCCCTTCACTCCCTGTAACATGAATTGGCCTCAGACGTTAACACTGAGTCGACACCCGGCAGGCTTGCTTTAAGGAATCGCAGATGGAAGTTTCATTATTTCACTCTGGGCACCTTGCATGGCACAGACCAGTTCCGCCCCTTCCCAGTCTCTTACCCTTTCAAGTCTGGGCTCTTTTCCCACCTGCCCTCAGCCTGCTTAGCGCATCATTCCTCTCTTCCTTTGTTTCCCTATTTGCAGCTGTGTCTCCCTCGCCCCTGTTCATTGCTCCTCTGTCTCCTGTTTTTATCTGTCTCTGGTCTCTCCCTTGTCCTGTTTCTCTGTCTCTTTCCCTTCTTCCCCCTCGCCCTCTCTTCCTCACTTTCTCTGGGCTGAGGGCAGCCCCTTCTCCTCCCGGACAGACCGTCTAATTGAAATGGAGCACTCCAGAGAATGTTAATAGGAAAGGCAGCATTAATTAGCCAGCTCTGGGATAATTAGCTTCCTCCTCTCACTGCCTGGCGTCTAACTGGATAATGAGGCTCCCTCTGACCAAACAGAGGGCAGGCGGGACAAGAGAACAGCCCATGCCTGGGGATGCCGGGAGGCCTCCTGCTTTCAGGCCACCCCACCGGAGTCCTCAGTTTGCCCCGGCTGCCCTCTTGCTAGACCCTACTGCTGGTTGTGCTCAAGTCTTGGGGAGACAGATGCCTGGCCCCTGCCCGCACCCAAAGGTTTGCTGTTGCTGGAGCTGCATATTAAGTGGCCTGAGCTTGACAAACAGTGGCTGCAGCTGCAGCCTCCCAGAGAGGGGGTGGGAACTATTGAGATTTCTTGAGGACAGCTATGACAGGCATCTTGCCCTGGCACAGCCTCCTGGGCAATGGCTGAGCACATCACAGTCCCCCGGAAGAGAGCAAAGAAATCTGTTGACGTGACAGATAACTAATGTGCTACATAACTGCAGAGTACATCCACCTTGGGGCGCCCCACAGTCGCTGACAGAGGAATGGCCACCTTTTTATAGACAAAGACTGAGGCCGGGAGCCGTCCGCTGTCTTGCCAGTGCTCACCTCCCCAAGACCCAAACCAGAGTCTGATTCCAAGGATCAGGTTCTTTCCCCTATACCCTGATACTTCTGGAAGCTACTTTATATGGCTCATTTGATGAAAATAATGGCAGTAGGCACACCTCACCTTAGCCTTGAGGCTACAATCAGCAAAACTTGGGAACGCATGTACAGTCTAAACTCCGGAAATATCCCTTCCATGGGGAGAAACATCACTTATGTTTGCAGTTGTATTGTGGTTCTCTTTTTCTCGTGGCCTTGACTTAGTTGGGGGAAGTGACGGGCAGATGACAGCAGTTTTCTGTTTTGTACACGTGGTTGGACTCCGTTGTGTTCACTGCCTCTTGATGCCACCCCCCTGCAGTAGTCCTATCTGGGGACTACCCAGGGCCGGTGACCTCTCCTGTCTCAAGCCTGCTGACTCTCTCCCTCTCCTGCAGGCGATGGACGCGGAGGACGACCCCCTGCTGCAGGACGTGTGGCTAGAGGAGGAGCAGGAAGAGGAGGAGGAAGCGACAGGGGCGGCCTTCCGGAGGCCGCAGCGGCCGGGGCCCCGTGCCGGGGCGGGGGGGCAGTGCTGCTGGCGGCCCTGGGCCTTGCCCTCCCGGCCCCCCGCCTCGGGCTTCTGGAGCACGCTGGGCTGGGCCTTCACCAATCCGTGCTGCGCGGGGCTGGTGCTCTTCCTGGGCTGCAGCATCCCCATGGCGCTGTCGGCCTTCATGTTCCTCTACTACCCGCCGCTGGACATCGACATCTCCTACAACGCCTTCGAGATCCGCAACCACGAGGCGTCCCAGCGTTTCGACGCCCTGGCGCTGGCTCTCAAGTCGCAGTTCGGGTCCTGGGGGCGCAACCGGCGCGACTTGGCCGACTTCACCTCCGAGACGCTTCAGCGCCTCATCTCGGAGCAGCTGCAGCAGCTGCACCTGGGCAACCGCTCGCGGCCGGCAGCCAAGACCCCGCACGCCGCCCTGGACGGCCCGCGGCGCGCGTCGGGCGTGTCCTGGGTCACCTCCGCGGGCCGGAAGTCAGCAGCCAATCGGAGCGGGCGCCTTCGCCGCGAGGCCCCGCCCCTAGCAGATCTGGCAGCCAACCAGAGTGAGGCCCCGATGAGGCGGGGCCCAGACAAGAG
Source organism: Talpa europaea (assembly GCF_964194135.1). Classification (NCBI taxonomy): domain Eukaryota; kingdom Metazoa; phylum Chordata; class Mammalia; order Eulipotyphla; family Talpidae; genus Talpa; species Talpa europaea. Next base: position 5,615,563 of record NC_140076.1, read on the forward strand.
TGGGCGGTGCCAACCTAGCGCCCCGCCTCCCGCCGCGGCCTTGGCCAATCAGAGCCGGGCCCGCCGAGGCGCCTCGCGGTGGGACTACTCTCGCTCCTATGTGAGCACCAACACGCAGACGCATGCGCACTGGCGCATCGAGCTCATCTTCCTGGCCCGCGGCGACGCGGAGCGCAACATTTTCACTAGTGAGCGGCTCGTCACAATCCACGAGATCGAGCGCAAGATCATGGACCACCCGGGCTTCCGCGAGTTCTGCTGGAAGCCCCATGAGGTGCTCAAGGACCTGCCGCTAGGTTCCTACTCCTACTGCTCCCCTCCCAGCTCGCTCATGACCTACTTCTTCCCGACGGAGCGGGGCGGCAAGATCTACTACGACGGCATGGGCCAGGACCTGGCGGACATCCGGGGTGAGCGCCTGGGGCGGCTGGGGGCGGGGCCTGACGGGGAGGGGCGGGGCTTGGATGGAGGCCTCCCCTGGTGGGCGGAGCTTGTGGGGGGGCGGACTCTGAGGTGGGTGAAGCTTGTGTGGGATGCCGTCTGGGGCTCCAAGTGCGTGGATCCTGAGGGTGAGCGGGGCTTGTGTGGGTGGGCCTTGGAGGGCGGGGCTTGTGTGGGTGGAGCCTGGGCAGGCGGGGCTTGTGTGGATGGCGTCTTGGTGGGCGGGGCTTGTGTGGGTAGGCCTCGGAGGGCGGGGCTTGTGTGGGTGGAGCCTGGGCAGGCGGGGCTTGTGTGGATGGCGTCTTGGTGGGCGGGGCTTGTGTGGGTGGGCCTTGGTGGGCGGGGCTTGTGTGGGTGGAGCCTGGGGCAGGCGGGGCTTGTGTGGGTGGAGCCTGGGCAGGCGGGGCTTGTGTGGGTGGGGCCTTGGTGGGTGGTGATTACGTGGGTGGGCGGGAATTGTGTGGGTGGAGCCTGGAGTAGGCGGGGTTTGTGGGTGGGACCTTGGTGGGCGGGGCTTGTGTGGGTGGAGCCTGGAGTAGGTGGGGTTTTATGTGGGCGGGGCCTTGCTGGGCGGGGCTGTGTGGGTGGGACCTTGGTGGGCGGGGTTTGTGTGGGTGGAGCCTGGAGCAGGTGGGGTTGTGTAGGCGGGGCCTTGGTGGGCGGGGCTTGTACCGGACTGGCGCTGCATGATCCTGGTGGCAGAGAGTTGAAAGGTTTGGTTGAAGACTGGAGGCTGGTAGGATACCTGGTGGGGACTCACCCCTGAGGAGGACTTGCTCGTGAGGCAGGCAGGCTGTGCATGGCCTAACCTTGTGAGGAAGGGTTGGGAGCAGGGTTGGGTGTGAGATGAGGGAGATGGAGCGTTTTGCGTGGCCAGAGTTTGACAAAGCTGGGGGGCTGGGGCGCGAGGTTGGGCAGAGGGTAGCCTGCTGTGGGTATAGAGAACTGGGCACCTGCGCAGAGTAGACATGGCAGGGTCTGTGGTGGAAGGGACTACCGATGGTGGGTTGAATTAGCGGTAGTCTATGGCTAAGGAAGGGTAGGCGGGGTCCGGGAATGGGGGCGCAGCTTGGCTATGCCTTGGGCGGGGCTCTAGGCAGAGGCAGGTAGGACAGGAACCGGAAGATGAGACTCAGTCTGTCCTGGAATTATTATTTCTTGATTCTATGTCAACACACAGCTTATGTACAGCCTACAAATAAAACACCGCAGTAAAATAATGGCAAGATAACACTCACGGTATTTCATTTGAAATTGAGCCTTGGAATTAATTACATGTTTCAAATTGAAATGAAAACATAAACTTAGTGGGGCTGTCCCCTTGGGCAGTTGTGAGTTCTCTGTCCACTAGGGACAGCTAGAGGCAGCTCAAAGCGCAGTGAGAAATGTGTGAGGTGGTGAGGTGAGCCGGGTAACCTTCGGGTAACCTTATTTCACCAAATCAGCTGGTGGGAGCCGATGGGCTGAGCTCCATGTGTGCCCGCCCTGCCCCTGCAGGCTCCCTGGAGCTGGCCATGACTCACCCTGAGTTCTACTGGTACGTGGACGAGGGCCTGTCAGCAGAAAATCTCAAGAGCTCCCTCCTGCGCAGCGAGATCCTGTTCGGAGCACCCTTGCCCAACTACTACTCGGTGGACGACCGCTGGGAAGAGCAGCGGGCCAAGTTTCAGAGCTTCGTGGTCACGTACGTGGCCATGCTGGCCAAGCAGTCCACTAGGTAGGCGGGCAGCCGGACCTGTCCTGTCCTGTCCTGTGAAAGGGCTGGAGGAGGGTTGGAGATTGGTTTCCAGGTGCTTCTTTTTTATAAGCCCCAGATCCCCTTCCCTAAGAAGCCTTTCTTCCCAAGCCAGCGGCAGGGCCACATACATCTTTATTGTCACTCTGGCAGGTGCACTCTGGCAGTGCTAATGGTTAGTGAACATGACAGTTTTAGAAGAGGTAGGAAATCCCCAGGACCGTCGCCCGCAGTCATAGGTATTGATTTTCTCCTGATACTGGAAGGCTTTCGAGAAAGACTACTGACCAGGGAGTAAGGAGTTCCTTTCTGCCTCTACTACCCAGGGAGATAGTGGGGAACTCATTTTACATCTCTGGGCCTCAGTTTCCCTACTTGTAAAACCAGGATGATGAGTCCTGCTCCTCTGTGGGGGTCATTAGGAGGAGAGGAGCTAAGGGACTTGACGGTGCTTTGGGGCAAGGGTGCTTCGGTTGTCTCCAAGCCTCGGGATGTGTGTCTGAGAACACAGCTGGGCTCCTCCCCACCAGGAAAGGGTGTTGTGTTTGATAGTTTATCTGTCAGTTTACCTCTCAGTTCTTAGGCCTGGGCACAGCAGGAATCATTGTGAATGATCATCCTGTTCCTGAAATGCCCTAATTCCTCTCACTACTCACTCGTTCATTATTCATTCATTATATTAAACAACTGCTGTAATAATCAGAGCTCACATACAGTGAGCACTTTTCTCTGTCTCACTCGCTGTTCTAAGTCTTTTATACATATATCTCATTTACTCCTCACACCAGCCCAAAGAGGAACGTGCTGTTAGGATGACTTCCATTTTACAGCTGAGAAAACTAAGGCACAGTGCAATTGTTCCAAATTTTAAAAGCTCACCAAATTTTATTTTATTTGTTTATTTTTATAGAGGCATGTTTTATTTATTTATTTGTTTGTTTGTTTGTTTTGTTTATACAAGCACTGGGTACAGTCAGAAGCGCGGGAGGGTGAGAGAATTCACCAGAGCCAGAGCAGGGAGCAGAGCAGGCAGAAGGACCGAAGTACACTGCTGAGGGGAGCAGCGGGCGGCAGGAGAGGTCTGCGCGCCATGTGGGACCCTCCTCTGGTGGCCGGGGAGCAGCCGGGGATCGAACCGGCGCCGCAGAGGCCGCGGGCAGCTTTTCAACCCAGGGCTCAACCGCTGCGCCACCGGGGAGGCCCAGCTCACCACATTTTAAAGCTTAAAATCCAGATAATCTAATCCAGAATCCTTGCCCTTTAATTTCAGTTGCGATGCTAAGAGCCTCTGCCAGGGAAACCCTTGTTTGTCCACTAAGACTCAACTTGGACCACTTTCCCCACAAGCCCAGGCTACCCACCTCCACAGTCTCCAACCTTCTCCTTAAGCAGGAAACCTCATACATAGCCTTTGGGGTTAGCTGGAACTGGGATCAGTAACTCCACGGTATCGTGGGCGTTCCAGCAAGCTGTTTCAGTTGTCCGAGCTCCAGTTGCATCATTGCACTGGCCACTCTGTATTTTAGTTGCTTCATTCCTCACAGTTCAGTCCTTGAATCAGCAGCCGCAGTAGCACCTGGGGGCTTGTTAGAAATGCAGAATCTCAAGCACTTCTCAAGACCAGTGGAATTTCCAGGTGATTTGTTTGCACATTAAAGTCTGAGAAAGGTCTGATTTAATTATGTCTCAATAGAGCGTGTGTGTGTTGAGAACTGGGCTCATTCGCAGTTCATCCCTGCAGTTTTAGCTCCTAGCTCAGTGCCAGGAATCCCTTAGTAGGGGTTGTCTGGGGGATGGAAGGAATGCATGGGTGGATGGATAGGTGGGTGGGTGGGTAGATGGTTGGATGGGTGGATGGAGGTGCTCTGGGGAAAGGTGCTTGTCTGGGTTGGGAAGCTGGGAGGGTCTGACTGTCCAAGAATCTTCAGGTTTTCTTCAGATACCCACAATTACTCTAATATGTTCAGCAGCTGAAGCAAAATCCCTGCCCTGGGCAAGAAAGCTTTTTCTTTCCCTTCCCACATCCCCAGAGCCTCCCTGGAGTGGTAACAACCAGGAGCCCTGTTGGCTTGACTTTAGTACCTTCTTTTGGGTTAATACGACCCTTTTTTTTATTATTCTGGTACCGGTTACCCAAGAGATGGCAACATACATCTGGCCTTATTACAGAGTAATACAAATCATCACTTTTACTACCTCCCTGATAATACTAGAATCTTAGAACACATTCACTACATTTATACATTTTGGTTGCATGCATTTTATTTTATATACATTTTAATCCCACAAGACATTACATTATTATTTCACTAAATCAGTATTCATTTATATTTGCTCCCATATTTACCTTTTCTGTTGCTTTTCATTACTTCCTGCAATTTTCATCTTTCCCTATGGGATCATTTTCCTTGTGTCTGAAGAATTCTCTTTAGTATTTCCTTAATGCAGTTTCACTGGTGATAAATTCTCTGTTTTGTTTGCTTGGAAAGCATCTTTATTTTACTTTCATGTTCGATATTTATTTTTGCTGATGTAGAATGATAGATTGGCAGTTTTCTTTTAATATTTTAAATATGTCAATCCATTCTGTTCTGACTGCTCCTTTCTGTGGAAAAGTCAGTTGTGAGTTGGGTTTTTTTTTTTTTTTTGGCCCCTTTGAACAATTATCGTTTTTGTTTTTTTTTTTCTCTAATTGCTTTTAAGATTTCTCCTTGTCTGGTTGCATGAGTCTTACTGTGGTATATGTCAGTGTGGGTTTCTTCGTATTTGTTCTAATAGGAGTGCACACAGCTTCTTGAATCGTGGGTTGATAACTTTCATCAGTTTTAGGAATTTCCTATTACCTCTTCAAATATTGCTTCTGCCTCATTCTCTGTCCCCTCTCCTTCTAGGATTCTAATTACACAAATGTTAGACCTTTTCACTGAGTCCCTTGTGTTTTCAATGCTCTTTGCTCGGTTTTTCTTTGCTACTTTTTTCTGTTTCAATTTAGATATTCCAGCTCACTCCTGCTATATCTAAAATGCATTAAATGTTTATAGAGACTTTAATGATAATATTATGTTTTTTTCTGTTGAGAATTTCCATATGATTCTTTGTCATAGGTCTAAACCCCTGATGAAATTATTCATCATTTTATTGTTTTTTTGTTTATTTTATCCACTGCATTCCTAAATATATTAGTTACACATATTTTAAAGTTCACATCAACTAACTTTCAATATATGGATGACCTGGATTTGTTACTGTTGTCTGTTCTTTCACTTGGTGTTTGGTCTTATGATCCTGCCTGTAAGTATGCTTGGTAATTTTTGTTGAGTTGTGAACATTGTGTATAAAAAAGCAGAGAGGTCCGGATGATGTTTTTACCTTAAGAGAAAGTTTAGCCTTTCCCTCCACTAAGCAAATAGAGTTGTGGCTGATAACCTTAGACAGTCAGGAATTACAATGTTTCAAGGCTGGTTTGCAGCCTTGAAGAATCTCAGTTTACCTCTAGTTTGCAGTGGTGCTCCAGGATTTTCAGCTGAGAGCCTGATGTATTCTGCAGAGCCCCTTTGCCTGTCAGGTTCCAAACTCTAATCCTTGTCTCTAAAAACTGCAAAGCAACAACAAAAACACCCTGCTTTTTTTTTTTTTAAGTCTCTTGCCCTTTGTTACCCCATTATTCGGCAGAAGTACTGAGGGGGAAATGACCATATGCTCTGAGGGTCTGCAAGTCTCTGCCTGCAGTTCTGCTAGCTTATCTGACTCCCATCCAGGGTTTTCAGCTTTCTGCCTATATTCAGAATCAGCAAATACTTCCCGGGTGAAAATGGCTGTAGAAGGACAGTTTAGCTTTTCTAGGTTCTTCCCTGTTTGGAGTCTTGACCCTCAGCTTCTCATTGCTTTGAGAAGTCTCTACCATCAAGTAGATTATTTCTGAATTTTATCTAACTTTTTAATAGTTCTGGCCAGGAATACTGTTCTCTGATGAGCTGTGCCTTTCTACTCAAGAGTGGAAATTTGGGCTTGTGTCTTTTTATGGTCAGAAATTTAGACAGAACCTTGAACCAAAAAGCAGTAAGTAAATATTGTAAAAATGAATGAATGAATGAACAATTGAACTTTCAGTTTTCTACTCTAATGAAAGATCAATTAGCCCATTTAATTCAACAAAGTAGATAATCCAAAGATCTTTCCTAATTGACTTTCAAATGTCCTGCTTGGTTTTTAAAATCAGTTTTATTGAGGTGTAATTGACATATAACTCACTGCACATACTTACATTTACAACTTGGTTAGTTTTAAATCTTTTTTTTTTTTAAGATTTATTTATTTATTTATACAAGCACTGGGTACAGTCAGAAGCACGGGAGGGTGAGAGAATTCACCAGAGCCAGAGCTGGGAGCAGAGCAGGCAGAAGGACTGAGGTACACTGCTGAGGGGAGCAGCGGGCAGCAGGAGAGGTCTGCGCGCCATGTGGGACCCTCCTCCGGTGGCCGGGGAGCAGCCGGGGATCGAACCAGCGCTGCAGAGGCTGCAGGTAGCTTCGCAACCCAGCACTCAACCACTGCGCCACTGGGGAGGCCCAACTTGGTTAGTTTTTACACATGCAAACACCCTGAAATCTTCACTACAATTAAGATAGTGAGCAGAGGGCCTCTTTGGTGGTTCAGGGGTTAAAAAGTCTCAGCTCTATGAAACTATCACCAGCCACTTGTGGCCTGAGTTCGATCCCCAGCCAGGTTGCTAACCCACAGGACGCAGCAGACCTCTCCTGTCTCACCCGTGGCTCCCCTTAGCAGTATATTTCAGCAGATCCGCCTGTTCTGCTCCCCACTCTGTCTCTGGTGAATCCTCTCACCCCCTGCATCTATGGCCTACACCTCAGTTCGTGCATGCATAAGTAAATAAAAATAAATCTTTAAAAAAAAGGTAGTGAACAGAAAAGTATACATTTATAGAGGTTTGAATCTATAACTCCAGAGTAGGTACAAAGATGTAAACCTACTTTACCTCAATAATACCCTTTGTTAATGGGAATAATATATTCATAATAGATATTGGGCTTAGATTTTTTGTAGTTGTCTGATTTTGGTATGCAAGTAACTCTGATCTTCGAGAAATGACTTGGGGAGTATTCTGTCTTCAGTTTTATGGAGAATTTGTATAGAACTGGTATTATTTCGTCCTTAAATGTTTGATGGAATTCACCAATGAAACTGTCTGGGTCTGGAATTTTCTTTATGGGAAGGTTTTAATGACAAATTCAATTTTGAAAATAAGTATAAGGCTATTAAAGTTACCTGTTTCTACTTGCATGAACTTTGGTAGTTTGAGTCTTTCACAAATTTGTCTATTTAATTTAAATTGTCAAATGTGTTGGTATAAAGTGATTCATAATATTTCATTATTATCTTTTTAATATTTGTACAAGCCATAGCAATGTCACCTGTTTCGTGTGTGTCTTGTATCCTTTTTTTCATGACTAATCTGGATAGAGGTTTATCAATTTTATTGATCTTCTCAAAGAGCTGGCTTTTGGTTTCATTGATTTTTCTCTATTGTCTTTCTATTTTCTGTCTCATTGATTTCTGCTCTGATCTTCATTATTTTCTTTCTTATGCTTACTTTATATGTAATTTTCTATTTTCTACTTTCTTAACAGTAGAAACTGAAGTTACTGATTTGAAACCTTTCTTCTTTTCTAATATGGGTGTTTATTGCTATAAAATTCCCCTTCAGTACTATTTTAGCACAGCCCACATATTTTGATGTGTTGTACTTTCATTTTCATTCAATTCAAAAATACTTTTTATTTTCCCTTTTCATCTCTTCTTTGACCCATATGTTACTTGAAAATGTGTTATTTAATTTCCAAATATTTGGGAATTTTCCAGATATTCTTGATGCTGATTTTTATTTAATTCTGTTGTGATCAAGGGGCATACTTTGTATCACCATTTCTTGAGTCTTGTTTTTGATCCAGAATATGATCTGTCTTGCTAAATGTTCCCTCTACTTGAAAATAATGCTTTTGATGGTTGGGGAGTTCTATAAATGTCAACTAAGTCAAGGTGGTTCCTTGTGTTGTTCAAGGATTTGATATATTTACTGATTTTCCTGTCTAATTGTTCTAGCAATTATTGAGAACGGGTTTTTTAAAAAAATAGTCTAGATATAGTTGTGGAGTTTTCTATTTCTTTTTTTTCAATCTCTCTCTATTTTTGCCTCATATATTTTAAAGCTTTCTTACTGAGTACAAAAACATTTAGGATTGCTGTGTTCATGCTCTTGATGAATTGAATCCTTTGTCATTTTTAAATCATCTTCTTTGTCACTAGTAATGTTATTTGCTCTATAATTTATTTCATTTGTTATTAATATAACCTCACCATCTTTCTTTTGATTCCTGTTATTGTAGATATCTTTTTTCAAGCCTCGTGCTCTTAACCTATTTGTTAAAGTAGGTTTCTTGTACGAGTCTGGGTCTTGATTTTTATCTAATATGGCTGTCTCTGTCATGTAATTGAGGTGTTTGGACTATGTACAATTAATGCAATTATTAATATGGTTAGACTTAAGTATATCTTACGTTATTTCTCCCAAATACTATTTGTTCCTATTTTCTCCCAAATATTATTTGTTGCTGTTTTCCTCTTTTTTTTTGCCTTCTTTTGGACCAAGTATTTTTTATTGTTCCATTTTTAGTTGTAACTTTTTATATTTATTTTGGTGGTTGCTTTAGAATCTATGCAATACATCCTTAAATGATCACAATGCACTTTTCAAGGATATCATACCACTTCCTGCATAATACTAAAGCCTTATAAGTACTGTGCTGTCCTTTCTCACCTCCTGGTCTTTAGACTATTGTTATCATACATTTTATTTTCATATCTACATTGTTACTGCTCTTCTTTAAATCATCCATTATCTTTCAAACTTAAGTAATAAGTAATAAAAAATAAGTAATAGGAAAATTTTGTATATTCATGTTGTTACCATTTCCAATTCTTTTTATTCCTTTGTGTTGATCTATATTTCCATCTCCTCTCTCTTTCCTTCTACCTAAAGGACTTTCTTTAACACCTCTGTAGTGCAGATGTACTGGAGATCAATACTCCAGTATATTTGAAAAGTATATTTTCAAATGTTTGTATATTTGAAAAGCCTTTATTTCACATTGTTTTTGAAATATATTTATGCTAGGCATAGAATTCTGGGTTGACTTTCCCCCCAGTGGGAAAAGGCTGTTATTCCACTATCCTCACTTGCATTTTTTTTCCAATGAGAAGTCTGCTGTCACCCTTATTTTTGTGCTTGTTTGTGTGATATCTCTTTTTTTTCTCAGGCTGCCTCTAAGGTTTTCTCTTGGTCATTGGCTTTGAGCAATTTGTGATGTGCATTATTGTAATTTCATTCTTAGTTTTAAGTGCTTGGAATTCATCACTCAAGCTTCAGTGATCAGCATATCAGTGGATTTATGGTTTTTATACAATTTGAAGATTTTTCATCCTCCTTTGAGGAGTCCAAAAACCTTTGTTTTAGATTTTGATGCCTGGAAACACTTTCACGGCAGTAAGTTAGGGTAACCACAGGACCGATTTTGTTTTCCGTCTCTCATCAGTCATCGTTCTTTCTTGTCCTATTTCCAGAATCTTTGTTAAAATATTTTCTCATTTTTTTTTTGTTAGTTTCACTGCAAGGCTAAGTTGGGATTTCTTCTTGTTACTCCATCTAGGCCAGAGCAGATGTCACTTCTGTTTGTATTTTAAAACTCAATTTGTACAGCCTGGTTTTGTTTTTCTTATTAAGAATAACTTGTGTTAAGCACCACGTAACTGTGTAAAACTGAAAATCTGGAAGCTTAAATGAAATTAAAAATTTGCTGTGAATAATTGAGAATTGAGGGGGTGACATAGAACTGACTATAACTGATTATCATCGTTACAGAGTAGGTCTCAACCTTGGCCATAAACTTGAACCACACTGATGATTCAGTCCCACCCCAGAAATTCTGACTCAGAGTATGATCTGGACCTCAGGGTGTTTAGAAGAACTTGAATGGTTTTAATGTACAGCCCACGTAAAGCACCACTGGTGAGGTGGATAGTCCCTGGTCCACCTAGAGGTGTTCACAGCCATCTCTAACCCACTTCTCTCTTCCCTCTCTCCATGGCCTTCCTTCCCCCAGCAAAGTGCAGGTTCTCTATGGGGGGACAGACCTCTTTGATTACGAGGTGCGTAGAACCTTCAATAATGACATGCTCCTGGCCTTCATCAGCAGCAGCTGCATCGCTGCCCTCGTCTACATCCTCACCTCCTGCTCAGGTAGGGTGTCTCCAAAGCCTGGCATAGAGCCAGCCCCTTCTTTCCTCATCGTGCTCTGTCTGGCCAAACCCTTCCCTCCCATGAATGTCAGCAGACTTGGGTCCACCATGTCAGGGTTGTTGTGGGTGGGATGCTCAGAAATCACTTTCCAACTCCAGGCACCTCCAATGGCAGGTCGGGCACACCCAAGGGCCCCACCTCCAGGATCTCACACAGTTTTAACCTTTTGTTTCTTGGCCATCTTTCTCTGCTGATAACCTTGTTTTGGGGAGTCTGGAGTATTGGACCCCCCCCATGGATTACTCTGTAGCCTTTTATATAGTTCCAGGTCAGCTTCCCTTTGTCCCCTAGTTCACTTTGCCACTCCCACCTTCCCATGTACTCCAGCTGCTTCTTACTGCTCTAAAATGCCCAAATGAACAAAAGATTGGTAATACCTTCAAAAATGGAAAAGACTAATTCATGTAACAGATATTAATTCGGTGCCAATTTACTGCCAGATGCTCTAAGATGCCAAGGATCCAGGGGCAAATATCAGAGATGCACTTCCTGCCCCCATGGAATCTCTCTCTACTGGGGTAAAAGATGTTAAACATATGTTTATTATTCCCTGTTAACACTGAGGGAAGTTCTGTAAAGATCAGCGCCCCTGCCTGGCTCTTCCTCTTAGGATGGGGACTGTGCTAGAACAGACAGGGTGGTGAAGGGCACCCCAACAGGGAGAGAAAGAGGGTGCTGGCATTAGGCAGGACCTCGCTGAGTTAGGAACACTAGGGGGTATGATATACGAGGTGTTACCCCCCCACCCCCACCTTATCCCCTGCGCTCTTGCCTTGCCCAGTATTCCTGTCCTTCTTCGGGATTGCCAGCATCGGCCTCAGCTGCCTGGTGGCGCTCTTCCTGTACCACGTGGTCTTTGGCATCCAGTATTTGGGTATCCTCAATGGGGTGGCTGCCTTCGTGATAGTGGGCATTGGTGAGTTGTCTCTGCTGCCCCAGTAATGGGCCTCCCACTTGGGAACTCTGACCCCAGTGAATCTTCTCCCAGGATGCAAAGCCTGGCTTCCAGAATGTTCCCTCTCAGACCTTGGAGCCTTGGAGGGTAGAGTGGTGGGTGGGGCCCTTGCAGGTAGGAGGGGCAGTCAGGTATGCCAGGTGGAGGTGGAAAAGGTGTGTAGGAGGCTAAGATTAGAGGAAAGGGCCTAGTTTGGGGGGATGGGGTTGTAAAGCTTGGATTCTTGGTGGGTAGATCCAGAGTCTCATGGGTATTTCCAAACTCCAGGCTGAGAAACAGGACTATCCTGGAGCCTGACCTCTCCGGGGGCCCTCAGGGCTGGTCTAGGGGGCCTAGGTTGTGCCTGATCCTGGAGACAGCAGAGTGATCCTGCTGCCCCCCGACTGCTTCCGTAGGTGTGGACGATGTCTTTGTGTTCATCAACACCTACCGCCAGGCCACCCACCTGGAAGACCCACAGCTGCGGATGATCCACACCATCCAGACGGCAGGCAAGGCCACCTTCTTCACCTCCCTCACCACCGCTGCTGCCTACGCAGCTAACGTCTTTTCCCAGGTGGGAGACCACCCCTTCCCCAGCCCTGACCTGCCCCCCCACCCCCCCCAATATTACTCCCACACATGCCAGGCCCCAGCCTGTGCTGTTCCCACCTGTCCCCTCTCTTGCGGCCATTCAGCCTTTGCCTCCAAGCACCTGTAGTGTCCATAGAGTCTAAATAAGTGGATCCCAGCATAAGCGGGAACTTAATCGGGAATGTTATAATAATATAAACAATATTTATTATTGATGCTCATTAATAGTAATCCAACCTCTGCCTGAAAGGGCATTTGGCAGTTTGCAAAACTCTTTCACATTATTCCCTGTGCCAGACTTAGATAAAAGTATAGTCATCATCCCTATTTTCCTGATCCAGAAACTGAGGCCCAGAGAGGTTAAGTGACTTCCCCAGGGTCACACAGCTGGTGAGTGGTGAGATGACCAGACCTCCTCACCCTGGGTTCAGTGCTCTTTCCACCCGCTGGCTTCACACTGCGGTCACCTCTCACACTTTCCTTTCACTGGCCCAGGCTTTTTCCGACCTCTCCGCTGGGCTCGGGAGGATGCGTGAGTCTGGGCCAGGTCCTTGCTGACAGAACCTGGAAGGTAGTGAGCAGGCCTGAGTCTTTGAGAAAAACCACCAGGTGCCTTGGGATTATCCGGGTCTTCCTAGAGACCCACATCCAGAAAGTAGGCAGTGCTAGGATTCAGATCCCCCCTCTGACCCTTTACTGGGGTGATCTTAGCCAGGTGGTTCGACCTCTCTGAACCTCATCTCCTACATGTCTGGATTATTCAGTTACTGAAATGAGGAGATGGTTGTGGAAGTGTTTCAGAAACACTATCTGAAGGTCTGTCTGCTGATTGATTCAGGCGCCTACTGATGCCACACGCCCATGCAGGCCCCAGGATGCTTCCAGAGAACACCCATTGCTTCGGGCCCCAGCCTCCCTGTCTTGTCATGAGGAGTGTTCTCTCCCACCCCCTTACCAACACATGGCCTGTCGTGAGGGGTCTTCTCCCGACGTCTGTCATTTGTATGGTGACAGATGGAGCACTTGCCCTGTGCCAGGCCCCGGCCCGGGCAGTTGGCTATAGTTTAGACAAGAGCCTCCACTCCAGCTTCCCTGCCTGTGGTGCCCCTGGGCTCCAGCCCTTGCCCCTGATGTCCTCTCAGGCTGGTGGCTGCCGTTCTGGCCACCTGGGCCTCATCCTGTCCAGGCTGGAAGGGGCCTGGGGTCCTGAGTGCCTTGCCATGAAGTCCCTGGGCTCCTCCGGCTCCAGGCCTCACCAGCCCCCACCTGCCTCTCCCTCACCAGATCCCAGCTGTCCATGACTTTGGCCTGTTCATGTCCCTCATCGTGTCGTGCTGCTGGCTGGCCGTGCTCTTCACCATGCCTGCTGCCCTGGGCCTCTGGAGCCTTTACATGGCGCCGCTGGAGAGCACCTGCCAGACCAGGTGAGCTGGCAGGTGGGTGGAGGGGCCGTCCTCTCACAAATGTCTGTCACACGCCCTTGGGGTACTCAGCTCAGCCCCCTCTCTTCCAAAAGCCTTGTGATTCTCTACTGAGCACCTTCTGTTTGCCCAGTCCTATGCCAGGTACAACTCAGATTAGAGGAGAAGAGACTCTCACCTGGCAGGTACCATTTGTGCCGGGAAGTGGACAGAGTGTTTTTGGGCATGATCTTCCTGCTCCCCTACAAGGGCCCTGGGAGCTGGGTCCTCTTATTTGGTCCATTTTAGAGGTGAGGAACTGGACTTGGGGAGATTGGACAACTGTCTTAAGGTTGCCCATGTAGTACACAGTAGAGCTGAGATTTAACCCCCCCAAAATCTGGCTCTGATCCCATGGTTGTGGCTGCCGTGTTAATGTCCTCCAGGTGCTCATCTCAGTGGAGAAACAATATTTAGATCCCGTGGGCCACATGCAGAATGGACGGGCTAGTGCGCAGTTGCGCTGGAGGTCAGGGGGCTGGGGCTGTGGGCAGAGTGGCCGGGGAGGGCGGGGAGATAGGAGCCTGGGGGCTCTTTGGGTGGGGAGTACTGAGGCATGGTCGAGGCCCTCCAGGCCACAAAGACCGGAATGTCAGGTCCGTGATGTCCACCTGACTTTGGAGAGTGGAGGAGGGTCTGAAGGAAGACATGAGCCCAACAAGGAGCTCACACCTGGGCCAGAAAGGACACTGCAGCTCTCCTCTCACACCCTCCCTTCAGGGCTGCCATGAATGGTGGTGCGGGGTGGGCACTGCACGAGGATGCTCTGACCGAGACATTCTGATTTCACTGTTTCTGTGACAGTTTTATGCCACAGAAGCAAAATGTCTGCAGAGAAACCAAATAAGCCTCACACCGCCCCCACTCGCAGGCTGGACGCTGGCCACTGTTTGGCAGCTCTGGAACCTCGGACGGGTCACATAACTCCCGGTGACTCAGCTTCCTGTTCTGTCAAATGGAGCTAACAGCTCTCCCCCTGCCCACAGCACTCATTACAGCCTCTGCGTGTATCAGTCTTGTTCCCACCCACAGGGCGAGCCTCATCTGCCCCCATTCGCTTCAGCCGAGGCCTCAGATGCACCAACTGCACCCTCAAACCCGTCCTGCTCCCCCTCTTCTCTCGGAGCCTGGGGGCCGCACGGCACAGAGCACGATTCCCTGCCTGGGTCACCCCAAGTGTGGGTGGCTGTGCTTCCCCCCCCCCTTCCTGGGTAACAACGACTGTCACCATCTGTCACGCAGAGGAAGCGTGGCTCCGATGGCCCTCAGGGAGAGGGCTCCTGGAAGCCCATGACAACGTCCTGTGGGGGACAGGCGTGGGAGGTGCCGGCAGCTGTGTGACACCTGAGGACCCTCCCTGATCATCTGGGACCCTCGGGCCTCACCCTTCTCCCCGCTCTCTCCACAGCTGCCACCAGAAGTGTGGCCGCAAGAGCTCCCTGCACTTCCCCGGGGACGTGTTTGCCGCTCCTGAGCGGGCCAGGGGCATCCCCGCTCAGGGGCCCATGCCTTACCTGGACGATGACATCCCTCTGTTGGACGTGGAGGAGGACCCAGGTGAGAGTCGGCCCTGGTGAGACCTGGGGGCTGCCTACGCCAGGGACGGTGGCCCTCAACAAACTGGTTTTTGAACAGGCTGGTGCTGAGGCAGGGCCTGGGTGAGAGGGCGTTCGGGCTTGCCCGGAGGGAGTGGAGATGAGGGTGGGCTTCAAGCCAGGTGTGGGCCAGGCCCCTGACGGGCCGCCTCTCTGCCCTGCCAGTGTCGCTGGAGCTGGGGGATGTGTCCCTGGTGTCTGTGCCCCCCGAGGGCCTGCAGCCCGCCCCGGACCGGGGCAGCCGTGGGCAGCTCATTGCTCAGCTGCAGGAGCTGCTGCACCACTGGGCCCTGTGGTCAGCTGTCAAGAGCCGCTGGGTGATTATGGGTAAGTGGACTCCCTGCCTTCCCACTTCTCTGCCTCACCTCTCCCCAGTGCCTGAGTGTGGGGGATAGACTCCCCCAAAGAACAGACATTGGGAGCCTGCCCCGTCTCCCTGCAAATGAACCAGAGGTCAGAAACCTGGGTGGCCTTCCCTCACGCTAAGCCACACCAGCTTCCATGGAGAATGGAGCTGGTCCTGCGGACGCTATTACTTTTGAGCACCTACTGTATGCCATCGAGCTGGGGTAGACAAAGCGGGGACACCTGGGCTCTGGCATTAGACCGACTTGGCTGAGTGGGATCCTAATTCTGTCCTGTGCTGTGTGGCCTTCTCTGTGTTGGCCAGTCAGTGCCTCAGTTTCCTCACACAGTTGAGGGTAAGAGCGGGGTCTGTGTAATAAGGCAGTTGTAAAGAATGCCAGGGCCATGTAAACTTAGCCCGGGACACAGCGTGCAGTGAGTGCTCAGTGCTGTCGTCGTCATCATGGACAGTTAATCAGGTGGGTGCACCAGGGCTCTGTAAACTGTTAGGTTTCCTAAGACAGTGCTTGGTTCTTGTCCAGGAGTGGGAGTTCGTAACTGACCCCTGGAGGACGGGTCCCTAGCAACCCTGACCCACAGGCTGGCAACTGGACCCCTACTCCCTCACTTGGGGCCCCTGCCCCATGAAGAGGGAGTAGCTCTTTCCAGGGTTCTGGAGGCCCCCGGGGACTGTGAAAGTGCTGCCTGGGCCCCACCCAGCTGTGTGGTGTCCTTCACTCGCAGGGCTCTTTGTCACCATCCTCATCCTGTCCCTGGTGTTTGCCAGCCGGCTCCGCCCCGCCAGCCGGGCACCCCTGCTCTTCCGGCCTGATACCAACATCCAGGTGCTTCTCGACCTCAAATACAACCTGAGCGCCGAGGGCATCTCCTGCATCACCTGTTCAGGTGAGGGTTTCCAGCCAGTGTCCCCTACCTTCTTTGGATCCCAAGTCTCAAGACAGCTGGCCTGAGAGTGGCCAGATCTGGTCTCCCCATCACTGCGGGGCCTCAGCAAATCATACCTCAGTGTTTACATATTTCATCCAAGTACCTAAGAGTGCCAGGGTGCTGGCATTGGAGACCACAGTGGGCAGGAGGGACAGTCTTCCTGAGCTCAGGAATTCACAGGCCACTGCAGGGTAGGGAGGGAGACAGGCCATTTTAATAGATCTGAGCTGTGATGAGGGTGGACAGGGCCTCTGGGGAGCTCAGCATCATGGAAGGCTACCTGGAGGGGGCATTATCTAGGCTGAAACTAAAAATAAGAAGGGGTTAGGCTAGCTGGGAGAGGAGATGGGATGGGATTAGCCTGGCTGGGAGTTGGAGGAAAGGATCTAGGCAGAGAGAAGCCCCAGCAGTGGGCAAGACCAGGTCTGAGGCTGAGTGTTGGTTGCAGGACCCGCATCTGCCAGGAGGGCTGGGTGGGTCTGATGGGCTGCAGTGAGGATCCAGGTTTCATTGCACTTGTCAGTGGAAGCTGGTGGGGGGTTTTAAGCAGAGAAGGGCCATGAATGAGCCCCTGAGGGACTGTGGAGGTGGAGTAGAGGACCAGAGTGGAAACTGCCTGCAAGAGGAGGGACAGAGAGGCCTGGGCCAGTGTGCCAATAGTGACCACGGGTGAAGAAATTTTTAGGTGGAACCCATAGGACTTGGTGACAGAGTGGGGTAAGCAAGGTCAGATAAAGACCTCTCCTTGCCTTAGAGCTAATCTGGTCCAGGCCCCTCTTTCACAGGGGTGAAGGCCACTGGAGGTCAAAGGTGGGAGCAGGAGAAGTGACCAAGGTCATCCCGCTTTGCCTGGGCAGTTAGAAACCCAATGAGGGCTCGGCAAGTGTCTCCTGTCCTGGGAGATCCACCAACTACTGTAATTGCCTTCATTTAATTAGGGCAGTGCTCAAATCAACCTGGCCTTCCCCTTGGTAATGGCATTAGCCAAATGCATGATAGTTGACTACAGCTCAGAGAGGTGCCCGAAGAGCCCCTCCTAAATAAGAGGCAGCTCCCCTCCCTGCCCGCCGGGCCTGAGAACTCTCTTCCATTATTTTTGCTGCTCCTGGCCGTCTACCATCCCTCGGGGCCCATTTCACAGATGGACAAACTTGGGATGGCCCCCAATTTCCTGCGAACATCTGGAGGAAAGCCAGGACCCCAGGCAGTGTCCAGTCTTCAGCCACTTGCATCTCTTCTTACTCTGCACTGCCTGGTGAAGGGAACCCTTCATTTCGTGGGGTGCTTTGACTTTAGGGCCTAAGACCAGATCCTCACGGGGTGATGTCACTTCCTGGGCAGGCCATGCAACCTCCTTGCCCACTGCTTGCTTCTCTGTCAAATGGGAGCAATAACGATCCCTGGCATTGCTTGAGGATGAAATTTTTGAAGGTATAAAGTGGTTTTCATTTAAGAAAACACAAAATGAAAAATTAACCCACCATGCTTGGGGTGAAGGGAGGGGTCCCCTGGTCCATGTCCAGTGGCTGCTGTTCATTGAGCCTTCATTGTGGACCCGACATGCTGCTGAGCAGGTGCGGTGCTGCAGTGGCCCGGTCTGTCCCGCAGCCAGTGTGCTGGAGGCCCCGTGCCAGCCCGTGTGACAGAGGAGGGAGCGGCAGGCCGCTTCCTCCGGGTGGGGCCTTTCTTTTGTCTAAAGAGCCCTGTGATCCAGTATGTGATTTTTCAGTTCCATCTAGTTCTTTCATACCCTTGACACCCCCCAAGCTGAGGCCTCAGGGGTGCCCTTGTCCCTGGGACCGTCAGAGACCCCAGCCTCTGCCCCCCACCTGCCATTCTGACTCTGCACGGGGTGGGGGCAGGTCTGTTCCAGGAGAAGCCCCACAGCCTGCAGAGCAACATCCGGACGTCCCTGGAGAAGAAGAAGCGGGGCTCAGGGGTTCCCTGGGCCAGCCGGCCTGAGGCCATCCTGCAGGGTCAGTGGGGTGTGTGGTCTGGCTGGGGTTGGGGGTCAGGTGATCTGGTGTGAGGGGCTGAGGCCCTGAAGGGAGAACAGCCCTGTCTTGGTGTTCCTGAGTGAACAACAGCCTGTGTTCTTGGCTCACTTGCGGGGCTTGAAGGTGGGTGGTAAACACAGGGTGCTGCCAACTCCCCAGTCAGAACTGTAGGACCCCTCCTGGCCTGTGGTGCCCCAGGAATCCACCTGGCCCCCAATCCATCTTGTGTGTGCAGGAGGGCAGGGCATCCTGGCCAATCCCTGCTGGGCCGCCATCAGAGGTGGGATGCAGGGACATGTGCACAGCCCCCCGAGCCCCCACTGCCACCACCGAAAGTGGTTCTGTGTGTTCTTGTCACCCAGACCAGGTTCCCTCCCTGTGCCCACCACAGTCATCACCAGCAACCCCATTTGTACAGTGCTCCCCATCATTGACATCATTGCTGCTGCTCCTCCATGTCAACACGACTTCAGCCGTTGCTGTCACTCCCCCCACCGTACTGCAAACAGAAGGGCCCCCCACCACCTCCCCCTCCACCCATCAGCCACCCACCCTGGTGTCTGCCACCACCCACTGCCCTCCCTCACTGCCACGCCCTGGCGGGAGAAATGGATGGTCAACATTCAGAAATGAGCCCTAGGTCAGGGCTCGGCCCCTCAGGCAGCAGAGCAGAGGGTGGCTGCTGCAGGGTCAGGAGGAACAGTCGGGGTCGGCCAGCCCCTCCTCCACCCCCCCACCCCTCCTTTGTCCCCCAGATGGCCCTGGCACTGTGTACGTCTCCAAGGTGAAGAATAAAGGCCACCCGGCTGTCTACAGGTTCTCCCTCAATGCCAGCCTGCCCGCCCCTTGGCAGATCGTGTCTCCCGGGGACGGGGACCTGCCCTCCTTCCAGGTGAGCCCCAGGAGAGGGCCCTCAGGGGCACACCAGCGGGCACTGGCCATGAAGGTGGGGGGCAGGGCCCATGAGGCTGGAGCTGCCACAGGCAGGTGAGGACCCCTCCCGCCCGCCAGCAGGCCATGGCAGGGGCCTGTGCATGGTAAGAGATGGGCTTCGAGTCAGCCAGGACTGGGTTCGAGTCTGGGCTGCCATTTGTAACCTCTGGGTATCTGGGCCGAGGCCTTCATCTCTGTGAGCCTCAGTTTCCTCATCTGTGAAACGGGTTTGAAAATTCCCGGCTCAGGTGGTTTCAGTGCATGAGGTAAGGCCGCGGGGTAGCATCTAGGGTGTAGTGAGAGCACGGTCGGTGGAAGCTGCGGGGCACAGGGAGTCCTCAGCGTGCCGTGAGGTGTTTGGAGACTGTGACTTAAGCAAACCGACATGTGACAAAAGCAGGTCCTCAAAAAAGTCCTTTCATCAACTTGGGCTGGGATTGTTTTCTTTTCATCAACATCACCAAAAAATGGCATTATTCGAGGCTCTGCCTTGTTACTTTGGGCAGCTGCTCCAGCACCCCAGAAAAGAGCCTCCTGGGGTCACCCCAGGCCTCCAGGTTTTTCTTGCTGGGCATCATTTGTGTTCTTTAACATGTGGCAAGGGTGATAGTTTCATGAGTCAGGATTTGTTCAGGATTTAGATTTCGTTTTAAAGGTAAGGCCTCTGAGGTGCTGCCTGCTGTTCCCCGCCTGGAGGCTTTGCTTCTGGCCTCGGGCCTATCCCTCCCTCCACAGCAGGCCTCTGGATGGGCCTCCGGATGGACCTCCTGCCCCTGGCCGTCACTCAGATCTGGGTGTCCTGATTGATTGTCTCGCAGCCCGTAGTAGAGTCAGAAGCCATCATCACTGGCAGCTCTGTGAGGGCAGGCACAGTGCCCGGCCTGCCCGCCTGTGTCCAGGCCCTGCTCGGGGCCGCCCTGCCTGACTGCTCAGTGGAAGGAAGGACTGAGGCTCAGGGAGAGAGGGAAGGTTTTGCCCACTTTTCAAACTCGAACCCAGGCCTCCTGAGTCTCTGCCCAGGGCTCCCCCATCCTGGGGGCTGGGACAGGGTGGGACAGGCGAGGCCCAGGCCGAAGCAGCCTCCCGGAGTCACATGTCTTGTCTCTGTCGATCCACTGCTTAGGTGTATAGAGCGCCTTTTGGTAACTTCACCAAGAAGCTGACCGCTTGTATGTCTACAGTAGGGCTGCTCCAGGCGGCGCGCCCCTCCCGCAAGTGGATGGTGACGACCTTGGCCTGCGACGCCAAGCGGGGCTGGAAGCTCGACTTCAGCTTCTACGCGGCCGCCAAGGAGCAGCAGCACACCCGGTACAGAGCCTGGCAGATAAGCCCACCCTGGCCCCCTGTGTGTCCTCTTCCATACGGCCTGCCCCCCCCCGCCCCACACTCACACTCACACACTTTCATACACACATTTGCAGACTCTCACACACTCACATATACACTCACACATGCACACTCACATATATTCACACATAGACATTCACACACACTAACACAGCTTACTCACACACATACACACACTAACACAATTAGCGTGGACATGACAGTAGGCCTCTTTAAGAAACGCATTCATTTACACTTACTGCTCAGACCTTTTTTTGCATATTTTTATGCATATTTTTAATGCATATTTCTGAAGTGTTTTTCCCCCTCTACCAAACCACCTGTGCCCATATCCCATCTGTCTCCCCCCTACCCCTTCCCGCTGTCTCCTACCCCTCTGGTAACCATTGTCTTCTTTTTGCCAAGTTCAAGTTTTATTCCTTCTGTTGTTTGAGTGTAATTGGTTTTGGGTATTTATATTCTGAAGATGAGTGAAACCATCTGAAATATTGCATTTTTTGACTGGTTTCATTTAGCATCACTTCGAGGTCTATCCACTCTGTCCCAAGGGCCACCGTTTCTTTTTCTTTACAGCTGCGTAATATTCCACTGAGTACGTGCTCCACAGTTTCTCTATCTATTCACCTGTTGAAGGGCAGACATTTCTCTGCCCCAGCCTGGGAGGTAGAGAACACAGGCAAAGCCGGCAGGCCCACCATCTGCACCCCTCTCTGCTGTCCCTCTTGATGGCTCTGAGGGAAGCACCAGCACCTTCTCACTGTTCTTCAAGCATGCCAGGCCATTCCCACTGCAGGGCCTTTGCAATTGCCCTCCGCCTGCCTACCTTGCTTTTCCCCAGTTCCTGTGTGTTTGACTTCCTTTCAGGAATCAGATCTCTACCCAGATGTCCCTCTACCCACCTGCAGTAGCCACTCCTGGTCTCCATACATCACCCCGCTGCTCTCTCTCTGACCCCCATCATACCTGGATTCTGCTTACCTTCTGTGTTACCTGTCTCTCCCAAGGGCCCATGGGCCTCCTGTGGTGGCACCTTGACCATCGCTCAGTACAGTGACCTAGACCTTGTGCTGGGCCTGGCCTTTGGCAGGTGTTCCGTAACACCTGCTGAATGAATGAATGAATGAATGAATGAATCCACACGACACTCCCTCTCCAAGCCACACTCTCAACATACATAATTTATTCAAAAACTTCTTTACTGTTCCCGCCTCTAGGCCGAGGAGATAGGAGAGATGACTGTATTTACCAACTATATGCAGGCGCTACCTAGAGCCTGGCCTGAAATAATTGCCCCTGATACTTAGCAAGTGACTGCACTCTGCATCTCAGGGGTCCTGCCTGTCAGAAGTTGGGGGGAAAGGTCTGTGTTCTGGCCAGGGCCCCACATTCATTTACCCATTGAGGCTGGATCAGCTGATTTGCTGTGTTCATTCACTTTATAAACATTGAGCACCAACTGCATGCCAGCACTGTGCTGGTCCTGGGGACACAGTAATAAACGAGACAGATGTGGCTCCTGCCCTTGGGCCGTCTCATGGAGGCTGGCAGCTAACAAGTCAAGTGCAGCATTGTGCCAATTCTGGAATCCCGCTCTGCAGGGCCAGCCTCTGCGGAGTCTGGGGAAAGGAGGCCGGAGCCTGTGGGAGATGCGTGGGGACAGTGGTCTCTAGCGTGTGGGTGCTCAGGGTGCCAAGCGTCAGTGCCAGGCTGATTCCACTTGACTAGAGGGGTGCTGCTTGGGCAAGGGATGACCAGACAGGTCCTTCCAGCCTGGCGCACCTTTGGGGGTGGGGAGTCCCTCTGCTTGCAGTCCCCTGAGCCTAGGGCAGGACTCCCTCTGCACATACAGAGACCCGGGCAGCTGCTAAAATATTCTAGAACGTTACATCAGGTCTAGTGTGAGCTCACACTCATGGAGCCCTTTCTTGAAAGGCTCTGTTCAGGTGGGGGAAGCGCGAGTCTTCTGAGCAGGGTCCCCCCCAAGGGCTGACCCCTGGGTGCCTCTGTGAACTCTTGCACCCCCTGGAGGACAGTTTTAAAACTGCTGGGCTCCTCCTCCAGCCCTGGGGCTTCAGCCCCAGGCAGGGAGATGGGTGGAGACAGAAATAAAGCACCTGATCCAGGGCCTCGCAGCTGCAGGACCACACATGGTCCCCCCAAGACCAAACCCCCAGTGCTGGGGGAGTCTGAGCCCAGCCCCTGCCCATGGCTCCCTGACTTCTCTGGCCCTCCAGATCCCAGCCCTGGCCTCCTTGCCTTCACAGGAAGCTGTACTTTGCTCAGTCCCACAAGCCCCCCTTCCACGGGCGCGTGTGCGTGGCACCCCCTGGCTGCCTGCTCAGCTCCAGTCCTGACGGGCCAACCAAAGGCTTCTTCTACGTGCCCAGTGAGAAAGGTAATGCGGGGAGGCTGCAGTGGGGCCTTGGGAGGTCTGAGCCCCCCACCCTCTACACGTATGACTCCTTCTGCAGTGCCCAAGCCCCGACTGTCGGCCACCTTTGGCTTCAACCCCTGCGTGAAC
Organism: Talpa europaea; assembly: GCF_964194135.1. Lineage (NCBI taxonomy): Eukaryota > Metazoa > Chordata > Mammalia > Eulipotyphla > Talpidae > Talpa > Talpa europaea. The sequence continues at coordinate 5,638,787 of NC_140076.1, forward strand.
ACAGGCTGTGGGAAGCCGGCGGTACGGCCCCTGGTGGATACGGGGGCCATGGTCTTCGTGGTCTTTGGCATCATTGGCCTCAACCGCACACGGCAGGTGGACAACCATGTCATCGGAGACCCGGTATGTGGGCCCCCTCCAGGCAGGTGCCCAGCTATGCTAGACTTGCGAACAGGTACCAGCCAGGGGCCCACCAGCTCCCCATGTACCTCTTGGCTTCCTCACCCTGCTGACAGTTCACCCAGCCCAGACACAAGTCCACAGTCCCTGGGCACCCTCTCTCATGAAGACGGAACAGGGTTGAGCTCTTAGAATCACCCATTTGGGTACATTTGGGGGCCTGAGCTGGCTGCCCCTCAACATTATAGGCTGGAGGGAGGATGAGAGAAGTACGAGTATGGAGCCCCCTGGCCCCTTCCTTCTGCAGGACACCCTGCACCCCACGGCCCTGGCTGCCCCTCGGGTCTGACCTTACTTCTCCCTGTACCTGCTCGGCCCCGTGCTGGGCTCTTGGGTGTCTGGAGGGGGAGGAGCTGATGCAGTCATGCCTGGTGGTGCCTGGTACAGAATGGTGCTGAGTGGGTGGTAGGAAAATGGCCGGGTAGGTAGAGTGGCCTGGAGGAGAGTCCAGCCGGGTGAACTGGCCCTCACCTAAAACAGGACATATCTCAGCAGCAGGTGGGGGCGGGGGGGCGCTGCCAGAGGTTCTTCCGGAGTGTGGGTGGGGGCCCGGGACTGCATTCCCCACTCACTGAGCGGCCTGCACCCCCTTGTGTCTCCTTGGGAAAGGGCAGCGTCATCTACGACAGCAGCTTTGACCTCTTCAAAGAGATTGGGCACCTGTGCCGCCTCTGCAAGGCCATCGCAGGGAACTCGGAGCTGGTGAAGCCCGGCGGGGCCCAGTGCCTGCCCTCAGGTATGTGGGAGGGTGCACTGGGGGGGCTGTGGCCCAGGTGGAGGCTCCGGGGACACTCGAGCCTGGCGTGTGGGTGTCGCTGCAGACGTGCATCTGTGCATCCATGGGGCGGGGGGTGGGGTGGGATATTCTTTTGGCTTCCAGCTGGGAGTACACGGGCTTGAAGGTGAATTAGCAGAGGCGCACGTGGGCAGGGGGTGTGGTGTGTGTGTGAGAGACGTGTGCAATGTGTGTGTGTATGTGGGGGGCACGCCCGCAAGAGGAGCTTTTCCAAAATTGGGACTGGGAGCTGGGGGGAGGGCAGAGCACACAGATAACCAGGCGAGGTCACACCAGGGCGCCCCTGAAGAGTGCGGGGTGTCGTCTCCCTTGGCAAATGCACGTTGTAGGTTTCTCCATGGTGGTGCCCGTGGTTACAGACACTTGAACCCTGGGGGATTAGGGAGGGCGGGCGGGCGCGCTCCTGCAGGTGCCCACAGAGGGCGCTTGCGCAGGCGGGGCCGGGCCAGGCAGGGCTGCTCTGCCCCGCTCCACCCTCACCCTCCTCTCTCCTGCCCCACAGGCTACAGCATCTCCTCCTTCCTGCAGATGTTACACCCCGAATGCAAGGAGCTGCCCGAGCCCAACCTGCTCCCGGGGCAGCTGTCACACGGGGCCGTGGGGGTCAAGGAGGGCCGCGTGCAGTGGATCTCCATGGCCTTTGAGTCGGTGAGCCCCTGGCGGCCCCTGGCCCCTCCGGCCACAGCCTGGGGCTTGCCTGGAATGTGTCACCTCTGATACCTCACTCCAGAGCAGAGGGGTCGCTCTGCAGAGGGGTGTACTGAGGCGCAGAGGGGTGAAAGTGCTTGCCCAAGAGCACGGGATTGGCAAATGTCAGCACCAAGCGCTGATCGGGCCCGTCTGACCACCGAGCTCTGCCCTTTGCACCACGCACGCTGTCTGCCGCTCCCCCCACCTGCCATTCCCACCAGCCCGGGTGCATTTGGCAGCCTCCAGGCTAGAGGGGGCCGTGGGGGTGAGGCTGGTAAAAGTCCACCTGGACTCCTCTCTGCCACTGTGGGGGTCTGGTCATGGACCCCGGTGCTGGCTTCCCCAGGAGAGCTTGGAAGCCAAGGGACTGAGCAGCCCACACCTCACTGCTTCCTCTCTCATCCCAGATGCCCCTGGACTCCCCCCAAGGAAGCACCCCCACCCGCCCCCACGTGACCCTGACCTGGGCATCCGCGCCTTGATTATTATGTCGGGCCCTGCACCCTCTGTGCTGAGCCTCTGGGTGGAGGCGGGGTCCAGTCCTAGCTCCAGCCCTGGTGTGCTTTGTCCTTGATCAAATCTCTTGTCCACTCCTGCTCTAAGCCCCTCCTCTAAAGAAGGCTCCAGACCCTTCCCTCCGGCTGACAGGCATGAGGAGGAGATCATGGGAAGTTGGGGAACAAGCATAATAAAGATAAGGTTACCCGCCAGAGGCAAGGCCTGCTCCCTGGCCCCCAGCCCTGCTTTCCTCCCCGCCATGTGTGCAGCTCACTCGCCAGCCCAGGCCCTCCCTGCCCTCCAGGAGCCCAGGCTAGTGCAGACACCAGTTCAGAGCCCCAGGCAGCTTTTTTAAAATTGGGATAAAAGGTACAAAGTCAGACCAGCCCTGCACCATCTGAGTGTACAGCTCCGTGACAGTGAGTTGTCAGACACACCTCGCCACCTTCCCCCTCTGCAGCTTTTTCTCGCACAGCTGATACCGTGGCCCCATTAAACACTACCTCCCTGTGCCCCTGCTCTGCCTGGCACCCACCCTTCTGCCTTGGATTTGGCTGCAGCCCTCAGAGAAGTGGGATCATGCAGGGTGTCTTTTGTGACGAGTTCATTTCCCTGCACGCTGTGTGCTCCAGGTTCATGGTGTAGCCTGTGACAGGATTTCCTTCCTTTTGAAGGCTGAAGCCCTTTTGAGAGAGGAGAGACTCCCCGCTCAGACCCCTCGTGGCAGGATACCACTTCCAGCTGCCCCCCCGCCACTCAGACATGCCGTGCACACAGACGCGTCAGCTGGTGTGTGCACAGGGAAGCAGAACTGGGCGGCGGAGAACTTGTATGGCTGTCCCAGAGCAGCCTGCGGGCCTGGCCCTGTCCCCCGCCATCCCTCTGGACAGTTCCTCAGAGCTGGGGGCTGGGAACCAGACAGGCCACTCTCTGCTTTCCTGGACTCACAGTCCAGCTGGGGGCCACAGACAACATGCAGGTGGTGACTATGATGGGGAGGCACTACGGGCTTGCAGAGTCTAGGTAAGGCTCATCTTGAGACATCAAGGAAGGCTTCCTGGAGGAGGCAGAACCCTAGTGAGCCTTGAAGGTGAACGGAACTAGCTGTGCAGGCAGAGGGAGCAGCTTGTACAGAGGGTGGGACACCAGAGCATGGGGGGCTCTGGGGGCTGATGGAAAGGGACCTGGGGCTGGTGTGCAGTCACCTTGGATCAGGTCGCCCTTCATCCCCCATACAACACACTCCATGTTCAGTGGACAAGGCTGGCAGACCAGTGTCCCTGGGAAGGGCGATTGGGCCACGGCCCCCCTTCTCACTGGCTCATGTCCCCACAGACCACCTACAAAGGCAAGTCCTCCTTCCAGACGTACTCAGACTACCTGCGCTGGGAGAGCTTCCTGCAGCGCCAGCTACAGACCTTCCCCGAGGGCTCGGCCCTGCGCCGAGGCTTCCAGACCTGTGAGCACTGGAAACAGATCTTCATGGAGATCATAGGCGAGTGGCTGTCTAGACCTCACCTGCAGGGTTCTGGCAGGGGACAGGGAGGTGACCTGGGACAGGGAGGGTCTGGTCAGGCCGATCCGAGCCACAGCAAGTCATCTCAGCCCTGGAGAAGCCAGGATGACACCGTGGCTGGGAACACCGATCGGAGGCCAGAGGCCGAAGCCCGACATCCGCGGAGCCTGCGTTTGGCACCTGAAAGTAATAGAGCGACTGTTACGCAGCCGTCTGGCATCACGGGCCCTTCTAGGTGCCAGCACCTGTGCTGAGGGCCTATCCCGGTAGCTTTTGAAACTCAGCTGCCGCCTGTGGGATGAGACACTGTTATGACCCCATTTTACAGATAAGGAAATGGAGGCTCAGAGAGGTCAAGCAGCTTACCCAGAGTGACCCAGCCAGCTGCGACTGCCCGTCCGTGTGACCCCAGGAACCTCTGGGCTGTGGGGGGTGAGGGGGCTGTGGACCCCTAGCTGAAGACTCTCTCCTCTCGCCTTCCAGGGGTGCAGAGTGCCCTGTACGGCCTAGCCCTCTCCTTGCTCATCTGCGTGGCTGCGGTGGCTGTGTTCACCACCCACGTGCTACTGCTGCTGCCCGTGCTGCTGAGCATCCTGGGTAGGCGGGGTGGGGCGGGGCAGGAAGGGGCAGGGTCTTGCTGATGGCCTCCAGTCTGCAGGTTTCTCTCGGCCATCAATACGTACATCTCCATGAAGGCTTCCCCGCCACCCCCAGTCCCTTCCACCCCAGACCGCTGGGCTCTGTGTCTGGCTTTCAGCCTCAGACTGTCCCTCCTGTCTGTGTGCTCCCCAAGGGGAGCCAGATGTCCCGAGGTAGCCGGTTGGGCCCAGTGAGGCGTTGCTGACCTGTCCTCTCCTGCGCACTCACAGCGTTCTCTCTGGCCCCGTCTCTCCTGGCCCGTCTGACCACCAGTTCCACCCTAGACTTCATCCATCCCTGGGGGGCCTCAGAATTTGCCTCCCCCCTCCAGGGCTGCGCCTGGGCTGGGTGAGCAGCCTCGTCCCTGCCCCGCAGGCATCGTCTGCCTGGTGGTGACCATCATGTACTGGAGCGGCTGGGAAATGGGCGCGGTGGAGGCCATCTCCCTGTCCATCCTCGTCGGCTCCTCCGTGGATTACTGTGTCCACCTGGTAGAGGGCTACCTGCTGGCCGGAGAGAACCTGCCCCCCCACCAGGCCGAGGTGAGCACCTGCCTGCCTTCCCCTCCCTGGAGTCGTGTCCCACCTCCATGCCCCCTCGGCCGCTGGACACCCTGGCACCTGACCCCCAGCAGGGTGTGTTCTGGGGACCGTGGTTTCCCACTGCTGCCTCCATGCCCAGGGGCTCAGGTTCTAAGGCCAGGTCTGCCTAATCCGTGGCTTTGGGGGTCCACGCCCCGCAGCTGCTGTCTCCCTAAGACAGTAGGGGGTGGGGACAGGTGACCTCCAAGAGCCTGTCCTGCTTCTCTGTTCAGTGAATCGGGGTCTTGTTCTGTGGGTCGGGGAGCAGGGGTGAGCCCTTCCAGCCATGACCCCGACACCCCAGCCCGCCTCTGTGGCTTAGCGAGCACCGGCCGGGTACTCGGTGCCCAGTCAGCTTCGGGTGTCATGAAAGTGCTGTTTTTTCCTACTTTGGAATTGTGCTGGTGTGAAAAGGCTCCTCGACACGTAAATGAAAGCAGTTGGACGATTGGCCGCTTTTGTCAAAAGAGGGAAACCAGTTCCCATCAGCGCCCGCGTGCATGAGGCCCTCGCGTGGCGACCAGCGTCCTGGCTGCCATGGCAGCAATGGGGGCGGCAGCTGGGAGCCCCTGGGAGGGAGCTGATTCAGACCCCCACACCCCCCCCGTGGCTGTGGGTGATCCCCATTTATGGAGGGGGGCTCGGTGCCTCCCGGACAGGTGCGGGCAGGGTCAGCGTGTGCGGCCCACCCGGGCCCGCCCCGTCCCCCCGGGGCCCCAGCTCGCTTCTCACCCCGCTCGCAGGACGCCCACTCGCAGCGCCAGTGGCGGACGCTGGAGGCCGTGCGGCACGTGGGTGTGGCCATCGTGTCCAGCGCGCTCACCACGGTCATCGCCACGGTGCCGCTCTTCTTCTGCATCATCGCCCCGTTTGCCAAGTTCGGCAAGATCGTCGCACTCAACACGGGCGTCTCCATCCTCTACACGCTCACCGTCAGCACGGCCCTGCTGGGCATCATGGCGCCCGGCTCTTTCACCCGGACCAGGACTTCCTTCCTCAAGGCCCTGGGCGCGGTGCTCCTGGCGGGGGCCCTGGGGCTGGGCGCCTGCCTCGTGCTCCTGCGCAGCGGGTATAAGATCCCGCTGCCCACCGGGACCTCCCTATAGCCCTGGCACCTGGGGCCTGACTGTGCACATGCTGGCCCACAGGTGGGCAGGAGAGGCTGTTCTTTGCCCCCGGAGGCCCTTTGTTCCCCACTGGCTTCAGCTTGCTGTGTCCCCAGGCCTGGGCGCAGTGTGGGCGACACCTGTGTGGCTTCCACCGCCGGCGCGCCTGGCAGAGCTGCACCTGCCCCACCGGGCGACCGGCATCTGCCCTGGGCTCCCCCTCAGCGGAGGAGACCTCCTTCCTCGCAATCCCGGTCACCACTGGTGTCAGGTTGTTTTTCAGTCTCCTTCCCATTGCTTCAGTGCTCACGACAGCTCTCTGATGTGGGTGTCCTGGGGCCCCCTCTTGACAGATGTGAAAACAGAGGCACCAAAAGGCAAAGTGACTGAACTGCAGCCGGGTCAGTAGCCCCGCAGGAGCTGCCTCCAGATCCCTGCCCTGCCTAGGGAGCCTGCAGGAGGAGTGCTTGGGCTCAAGGGCAGGGGCTTTGCACCTCCTGCCCCCTCCTCCCCTTCCCTGCGGCTTTGTGACCACCAGTGCTGGGTGGTCCTATGTCCCCCTCCTGCCCCCCCCTTCGCCGGCCTGCGGGTCCTGGCCACCAGGGAGGAAGGGCTTGGGCTGGGGTTCTGCATGTACTACCCCAAGCCCCAGCCTCTAAGACCCTCCCTGGGGATGTAGAGGCCCGCACAGACTTCCTTGCAGATCCTGATCTCCCCCACCCTGCTCTGAGGAGGGCTTTGGGGGAGGGGCGCAGTTCCTGGGGGAGCTGGCCACGCAGGCTGCCTGCTCGCAGCAGGTGGTTCCTATGAAGGTGAAATGAAACTGCAGACCGCCGCCATTAACACAAGCATTTTAAGCACCGCTGGCTCTGCCACGTTCTTAACACTAGAAGAACTGAGTGTTTGCGTGCTGCCCAGCCAGAACCTGGTCCTGGGGTGGGCCTGGAGGGAGGTGGTGGTGGGTGCAAAGTGCTGGGCCTCCAGGTCACAAAGTCGCGGATACCCAGCTGGCCAGGTGAGGGTGGGGGCTTGTGGAGCAGCTTGGGGAGCGGCTGGACAGACGCGCCTCTGGCTGCTCCACTCGCTGCTCAGTTGGGATGCTTTTGAGTCCCTTTGTGCCTGGCCTTGACTCTGAGGAGACATGAGAAAGGCCAATGAAGTTGGCCCCTTTGTGCCTGTATGAAGTCTGGACTTTGTATTGGGCACGGACCGCCGTTGGGCCAACATTGTCCCTGGGCCTTAGGGCACCGGACACACAGACCGAGCTGCAAAGGAATCCCTGTAAGCTCTCTCCAAGCCAGCTCCCTAATGGGGAGCGGGGGTGCAAGGGGTGTGGGTGCAAGGCAGGTGTGCAGTAACACCATGCCCCTGCCTAGTGTGTGCCTGGCACCACTAGGTACTCTCTGTTGAGGGAACATCAGACCTTTGCACCTCACAGTGTGTGGTGAAGGCAGATGCCAGGCAAGCAGTTCATGGCACCTGCTGAGCTCAGCACATGCTGTGCCAGATGCCCCCTCACACAGCAAAGTGGCACCAACGGGGGGGCTCCAACAGCACAGATTTATTCTCTTGCAGTTCTGGAGGCTAGAAGGGCAAAACCAAGATATGGGCGGGTACTCACTTCTGGAAGCTCGAGGGAGATCTAGTCCAGGGCGCCGGGCTGCTGGTGAACAGCCACCCTTGGCGTCCTTGGGTGCCTGTCTGTCTCTGTCACAGGCCTTCCGCACAGGGCCTGGCAGGGACACCAGCCCTGTGGGTGAGGTCCCACTGGGCGAACCCAACCTGGCCATCTGCAGAGATGCGATTTCCAAGTATGTACACCTTGGCAGGGGTCAGGGTTAGGACTTCAGCGGACCTTTGAGGGAGGTGGTCAGTCCACCCCATGAGAGCACAGAACACGCTGGCTCACTGGTCACCTGGAGTGGGCACATCAAGCCCGTTTCACACGCAGGGAGACGAGGCTCTGAGAGGTTGCTTTGCCTTGGCCACAGCCAGTGGACATGACATCTACCTGTGCCCAGGGTGCGTCCTCAGCCACAAGGGTGTCAGCCTCGGAGAGCTCAGGGAGGCTGATGAGGCCCACAGGGGAGTCTCAGGCTGGTGGTCAAGTAAAGAAGCCTGTTCTTAGGAAAGCTGGAAGGAAATCGGATTTGTACAGCACTGCAGTGTGTGCTTCCCGTCGGCCCTGGTGACGCCTGAGCCCCTGGGCCCACCCCCACACCCCCCGTGCCCCCCTAAAGCCCCCCAAGGGTGCTCTGACTGAGGAGCAGTGGTGCACATGCCTGTGAAGGAGCTGATGGGGATTCAGGCAGTGCAACCAGAGCCTCTGCCCTCATGTGGGGAGGGCGAGACGTCAGGGTTGCACCCCTTCAGGGATCACTGGGGTGGGGAGCAAGCTTGTGGGAGGCCAGCCAGGAGAAGGGGAGATGGGGGAGAGGGCTGACAAGTTGACAGGACACCCCAGAAGGTGCTAGGAGCAGGACCGTCATCACTAAGTTCTTGTCCTGCGACCTTCCCAACAAGCTCATTTTAATGTGAAAGTGGGTCATTTGCATATCATTTGCATGTGGTCTAAATAATGCCCTCTTGTAAAGAAACCCTCATTTAGCTCATTTTCTTGCTTTTAAGAAACAGTTCCTCTTTCTTCCCTTTGGCCTTTCTCTCCAGTGTTTGGGAGGGAGGCACTGGCACCTCTCCCCCAAGTGACTAGGGCTCCCCTGTTGACTCTCTGAGTCCCCATCGTACAGCCAAACACTCTGGGGCCCAGATCAGGGCAGACGGAGCACACAGCACCCCAACTAGCAGCCTCTCCTGGCCCTTGGTCCTGCCCCACGCGGGCTCCCTGCGTGCTCACCCTGTGCGGGTGGCGTCCCCAATTCAGGTCTCTCCTCATCAAAACTAGCGGGTCCTGGTTCCTCAGGCCTGTGTGGCGGCAGGTGCCGTCCCTCCCAGGGGTGGGGGTGGGGGTGAGGCCGGGGAGGGAAGTGACCACACGTTGCTGCCAACTCACCTATTAGAAACCCCCTTCATCTTGTTTGTGAATATTGGCGCCACGGGGTCCCCGTGGCACTAACTGCCATGCAAAGAACCTTGACCTTCGTCTGCCACGGTGCACAGCTCACGGTCTTAATGAGCTGCTGCTGAGCATTAATGAGGTGCCCTTTGTTAGCTGGGGCACAGCAGCCACCCCGGGGGTCTGCGAGGATGTGCAGCCATTCAGTGGGTCAGGGAGGGGCAGAGGGCAGGAGGAACCCCAGAGCTGCCAAGTTTCCATGGGCTCTGCTTCTCTCTCACTCCCCTTGGAGGCCAGGAGACACCCATGAGCCAGCTTTGGGGGTGCTTACCTGTCCAGGCCCTAGCCATGCATCCCGGGAGTCCTCACAGGGGTGTGTTCAGTCCCGTTGCACTGGAGCGGCTGCTCCGCCTCCCCTGCAGCCTCTCCGCACACAGCGGATTAGCCTGCCTGGCGCAGGGGCTGCCCGTGTCCTGTCCTCGCTGCAGCCACCTGCGTGCGCTTTGGGAGGAAGGAGCACCGTCTAGGCCAGCCCCAGCCCTGCCGGGCGATCTTAAGCAACTAAGTCACTGAACTTTTAGTCCTCCAGAAATGGGGCCAGGGGACGAAATTATGTCCAGAGCTCTGCTTCCATCCATTGCTGAGCTGCCAGGACGAGTCTCCTGAAGTCAAGCTGCCCCGTGCCCACCATCACTGGCATCTGTCTCCTGTAAGTCTCATTCTCATTGGGCACATCCAATAGGCCAGAGAACGCCCCCCTGGGCCTGCCATCTGTTCATGTGTCAGTTCAGCCCCTCGGCTGAGCGCCTGTCACATGCAGACACCGTTCCAGTCTCCTGTGACACAAGGGGACTCAAACAGAGACCTGGGCTCTGGCCTTGCAGACTATACAGTTGCAGGGGGGAAGCAAATTTGATAGAAGAGCCCCTCAAACATAGACCTGCGAGCCAGAGGGCTGTGGGGAGGAGTAGAGCATGGAATTACATGGGGCTGGCAGAGGGGACCCCCGGGAAGGGGCTTCTGCACTGGGACTTACAGGATGGGGACTAGTCTTCTTGCCCTTGGGGAGTCGATCCATCTTGAGCCAAAGGAAGCCTGCAGCAGATGGATGTGAGGGCATAAAAGAAGGGGTTTGTTGTGTCCTCTGGGCACAGGGCTGGGGCCTTCCTGGGACAGTGAGCAGGAAATGGGTTGACAGGACCAATGACCACCTGAGGAGCCTGGCATTGCTGCACACAGGACTCCGTCACTACACCTGCCAAGTGAATGCAGACACCAGCAAAGCAAGGGGGCAGCCCTGATCTGGGTTCTCAGCTCAGCCTCACTAGCACTGCGGGGAAAGTTGCCCAGGAAGAACTGAGTCTTTCCCTCCCGGGGCCTCCAGGAGTTGGGCGTAGCTTGCACGCAGCTCCAGCAAGCTAAATACCATTGCCCTTGGCATCCAAGGCTCAGTGGAGGCCTGTGAAATGTCAGCCAATCCAAACGGACTTAGGAGAGCAGCAGCCGAGGTCCTGGAATCTACACCCTGCTGCGCTGGGGGTCTCCTGCCAGCAAAGGGACAGCCGTCTCCCTTCCTGCCCCTGACCCCTTGAGACCAGGATGCTGAAGAGGATGGAGTGCACCTCCCGGCCACTAGGAGGCGCTCAGGAGCCCGCACCACACCTTCAGGCCAGGACCTCAAGGGGAGCCTCCGCCAGTTTCCTCTGCTCAGTTCTCTGAGCTGTACGGTTGTCTCTCTGATCCCCTCCCCCTTTAACCTGCCCCCCTCGCAGCCTGTTCCTCCCCGTTTTGGTCCCTGCACCTTGGTTTTCTTTGAGGATCTTCCCCCACCCTAGACCTTGGATGCAGACCTTGGATACCCCAGCTTCACAGCGTGGTAGGCATGTGACCCAGATCTGGACAATCAGTGCATTCCATCTTCCCGCTCAAGCTGTTGATGCAGGACTGGTGCGGACCTGACCCAAATCAGGCCCTTGAAGGTCTCTGAGGACTTGATGGAATTATTGGGAAATATGCACTTTCCTCTCCAGCCTGCAGCCTGCCTGGGAATGAGACCAACCAAGAGGAAAGCGGAGTCAAGGTAGAAAGATTTCTGATGACATCACTCAAGCCCCTGGATCCAGCCATGCCTGAAGCTAAATATCCCTAGATTTTTTTTTCTAAAATAAGTCAGTGAATTTCCTGTTTCTTTGAACCACTTGGATTAAAGTTTACTCTCACTTTAAATCAAAAGTCCTAATAATCCCTCCCCCAACTTCACACACCCCCTCAAATAGCTTCCCTGTGTTTCAGTTAATTTAATCCTCAGCTCTTTCACATGGCATTCAAGGTGCCCTGTGACCCTGGTTCACAAACCCGCCCCCCATTCAGATGGCTCTTCTGAATCCTCCAGTCCCCCTGGGCTCTCACCTCCCCCAGAGTGTTCCAGCGCCCTCTGGTCTATGCACACAGGTCCAACTCACTTCCCTCCAATTAACGTGTCAAACTTGGATCAGTTCCTCAAGTCTCAGCTCAGATGTCACCTCCTCCATGAAGGCTTCCTCTTTGCTCTCACGGATCTTTGCTGGAACACCGAGTCCCATAGTATAGTGAGCTGTGTCCACATCCACTTCCCCAGTGAGCCCTCGAGAAAGGATGGGCGTGCCTACCCCCACAAAGGCCTGAGGAAGCTGGACTTTATCTGCGAGGCGTAGGGATACAATGAGACATTTTAAAAGCAGGGAACCATTTTATGCCTGTCTATTTGGTAAAAACCCAACAATTCGATAGCATTCCCTTGATGAGGCTGTGGGCGAACACGCTCCCCAATGCTTTGCTGGTGGGAGTGCAAACTGGTTCAACCATTGTGGATGGTGATTTGGGAATAACTCAGAATCACAATCACAGCATCCCTTTGATTCAGCCGACCTACTTGTGAGAACATATCCTGCAGACACACCAGTCAAGTGTAGACATTACTCACTGAAGCCTTGTCTGGTATCACGATGGGCTGGAGCCGCGAAGCATCCGTCAGCCCAGGGACCAGACAGTGGGATGCTCTGTGGACTGTGGGAAAGAGTTTGGAAGCTTTTTAAATGCTGATCTGCAAAAAATTCCTGAGCTATATTACATGGAGGCGGAGGGATTGATGAACTGTGTGTAAGACATGCTAGCTTACGGGTTGGAAAAAAATGGACGCGAGACCATATACTCATTTTTATTTGTACAAAGAAACGGAAGGAAACACAAGAGAAACGAAGCTCGTGGCCAGCTGGGGTCCCGGGCAGACGGCAGGCGACAGGAGGCCTTGCTTATAAATCTTGGGTTTGTTGACTGCAGGAATGTGTTATCTGGATGGGTTTTTTTCTAGCAGAGGAGAGCTGTTGCTTCCCTTGCTCCTTGGAAAGCCCACTCTGGCTGCAGGGAAGAGGGAGGATGGAAGAGGGTGGCTGGAAGGAGGGTGGGGTGAGGCAGAGAGAGCAGAGAGGAAGGAGAGGGGGTGCTGTGGGGAAAATGGGGCGCCTCAGGCATTTTTCCTTCCCGCCACTGGCCTCTGGCTCCCACCTGCAGGCTTGTTTTCCTGCCCACACGTGATAACGTGACGGTGCAAAAAGCTCTTGGGAGCGTGAGCTCGGGGCACACATACCTGTGATTGCGGACGCGGGGCCAAGAAGCCAGCAAGCAGGGGGGCACGTGTACCTATAAGAGGGGAGAGGGTGAGACAAGACTGTGAGGCCAAGAGAGTGCCAGAGAGAGTGCGAGAGCCTGGAAGTTCGCAGGGGTTGGGGGGCTCCGTTGCTGCCTGCTTCCTCGCCCCCTGGCCGGCCTGCCTGCTTCTGTGCCTTTGCACCTGGTTCCTGCTTCAGCGTGGAAGGCCTGTGACATCTGTTGAGGGCTCCAGCACTCCCTTTTCCGGCCTGCCTGCCAGCCTGTCCTGCCTGCAGGCTTGCCGCCACAGTGGTGCGAGTAGGCAGGATGAGATGCAGATGAAGAGGACAGGGCAGGCCAACTCCCTCCAAAGACTCAGCTGAATTTGCTCTGGGCCCAGGCACCGCGGGATCTGAGGGGCCAGTGTAGCCTTCCTGTTGCCCTCCCCAAGCAGAGATGGGGGGTCATCACCTGCTCTGGAGCCAGAGTCCCCATCAGCACCTTTGGCATGACCGGGGGAGTGGCATAGATTGATGTGCCGGGGGACTGCCTGGAAGGGGCGGTGCAGGCTGATAGGAAGAGGCTGGAGTGGGACCGTGCGGCTGTCCTGGAGCTGACTCATGGAGTTCAGGGCTTCATCTTCATTCCCCCTCCATTAACCATGTGAATTTGGGCAGGTCGTTTGCCGTCCACTAAATAGAACAATATCCATTCTGCCTGGTTGCTTTAAGGGAGATCATATAGGCCAAGCTCTTGGCCATACGACACCTGCTAAAATGTTGTTCTAAAAGTTTCTCCTCACTCCGGATAGCACAGTGCTGGGAGTTGCAAAGCAGTTCATCAACAGGAACTTTTCCCTCCTTACTAGTTTCTCTCCAGGAATGTTTTCTTGTCTCAATGTTGGTCTGGCCACGTGACTTGCATTGTTCTTTGGGACGTCAGCTAGAACGACTGGAATCAAAGTTTGAAATATGCCCGTCCCCGGGGATTTGCCCTCTTAGCTCCTGCCTCTCTGGAGGAAGAACATGTCTCAGGAACCCCGCTGCTTCCAGGGTGTCGAGAGATGCATGGAACAGACTTGACCCGAACTGGAGCCTGGAGCCTGGACCACCCGGTCCTAGTCTCCACTACCTTGGTCCAGCTGATGAGGAAATGGTGGTTTTAAGCCGCTGAGTTTGTAGAGGCTTCTGATGTGGGATCGTCGCAGCAACAGCTGGTGAGAGCCTTGTGCACTGCTTCCAGAAGAAAGTTGGTGTCTCCAGGCTTTAAGGCCCCTTAGGGTCTCACTGACAATGTCCCCGTTTTTATCTCCCGCCACCACCTCTGCTTTTTTGCAGATTCCTTTCCAGTCACACCCAGCGTCTCTCAGTTCCTGATCCGTGTGTGCTGGGGCTCACTTCCAGCCTTCACAAGGCTGGTCTCCTCCCCTGGAACATGCATCCTCTCCATTGCCCCGTCGGCTGCTCCTTATCCCTCAGGACTCCCTTCCTCCAGGAAGCCTCTGTTGGGGCCCGCATCTGGGCAGTTGTCCTGGGACATGACCCCACAGCACCTTGTCTCCTGCTCACCCCTGTATTTTTAATGACCACCCACTGGCCTCCCCGCGAGGGCACACCCCATGATATAACGCCTGGGTGTCCCCAGTTCCTGGCATGTAACGTGTTTCCTGTAAGTAACTGAAAACCTCTCCTGCCTTGTCAAGTCTCACCTGCCTGCCTGTAAAATGGGAAGGAACTCGCCAGAGCTGGTGGTGCTGCCCTGACCTTGCTTCACTGCAGACGCAGGAGGAAGCAGGTACCGTTTACTCCCCAGCAACCCCCCGTCTCCGCCTCGTCTTCAGCCTCCTCCCCCATCTCTTCTCAAGGGGACCCGAGGTAAGGGGCACACTCAGCAAGAAATCAGTGGAAAGTTCTGCACGCGCCCACCTGATGGAGGTGCCGCCTGCACTTGCCTGGAGGACGCAACACGGAGCGGCTCTGGCTTTTCCACCTCCCGCCTCTGGCCTCTACAGCCATCACCTGCGGCCTTGTTTACCGCCCAGCTTTCATTAGCCACACGTGGAATCATGTTATTGCAAGGAAGCGCAATAACAGGCGCCGGAGCACCTGGCACACATGCCTATGAATACAGCAGCCGGGCCGAGAAGCCTTGAGCATTGAGGCCCAAGTGGAGGAGAGGGAGACAGTGAAATTGAAGAGAGGGAGAGCAGAGATCATGGGGGGGGGGCTGTTGCTGCTGCCTCCCAGCCTCCCTCAGGCCTGCCTCCCTGCCTGCTGGTTGGCCTGTGTATCCATTTGCCTGCTTCAGTATTAATAAGGCCTGTCAAGTCTATCAAAGGCTCCAAGATTTTCTGTTTGCCCGAATTAATCATGAACTGCCTGGTCTGGGATGGTTGTACCACACCTGGCTTGTGTGGGGAGAACTTCTGACGGGGCTAAGCTGCCTTGATGAGAACCCGCAGAAACCCAGCAGGCACCACGCACCCTGGAAGGAGGTGCAGTCCCAGTTTCAAAGGAGAGCATGTTTCACTCGTCTCCACCCGGTAGAGCCCAGGCCGGCTGACTCCAAGGTCGGCTTCCCCTACATGCCGCTGCCCCCACGAGGGGACTGACCTGGGAAGCCTGGTGCTGCAGATGGATCAGGGGGCCGGTGAGCATTAGAGACAGTGTAATAAAAGGAGCGGCTCCTAAGATGTGGACGGCCCAACTCACAAGAGGCTGTCACAGTCAGACCCTCGCAAGTCCTCACTACCTTGCAAAGCAGACTTGCAACAGCCCACTTTACAGAAGAGAAAACTAGAGTTCCACCGGTACAACGACTGCTCCCAGGCCCACAACAAATGCTGAAGCTGAGGTGAGTTTCCCCCCACCTTGATCCTTGGATCATCGAATTCCAGGGTCCCTGTCCAGGGGCTCTGGGCCCTTGTCCCAGGGAGAGTCTTTTTTTTTTTTTTAATATTTATTTATGCATACAAGAACTGGGGTACAGGCCAGAGGTGTGGGGTGAAAGGATTCACCAGAGACAGAGCAGGGAGCAGAACAGACAGATCTACTGAAACACACTGCTGAGGGGAGCAGCGGGGAGACAGGAGAGGGCTGCTGCGCCATGTGGGTCACCTCCCTGGCCGGGGATCGAACTCGTGCTGCAGAGGCTGAAGTCAGCTTCATAGTGCTGTGCTTAACCCCTTGCGCCGCCAGGCAGGGCCCAGGGAGACTTCTGACGATACCTTCAGACACATCTAATTGCCGCCGTGTGGAAATGCAACCATAGCTGAGTTTACCTAGAACCTTGCAAGTCACATGGTCTCTCCAGCCCTCTCGTATTTATTGCTGCCTAACAAACCACTTCAAAATGTACTGGCTTAAAACAACCATTTGTTTAGCTCATGGTTCTGTGAGCTAATTAAATTAAGCTGAGCTCATCCAGGTGGTTTTTCTGATCCTAGTAGGCTCCCGTGTGTGTCTGCAGCCGGCTGTAGGTTAGCAGTTTAGCTGAGGGGCTTAGTTTGGGGGCTATCAGCCTGGGGGGAAGGGGCCCCAGAGCCATGGGTCACCCACCACCCAGCAGGCCAGCCCAGGGCCAGGGTTCCTGGGGAAGGACAGATGTGCACAAGACCACAGTTGATTGCCCTCTCCCCAATTCATGTTGAAGCCCTATGCTCAGCAACAGGGCCTTGGAAGTGGTGATTAAATTAAAATGAGGCTGCTAGGGTGGGCCCTAGGTGAACTGGGTGGTGTTCTGTAAGCAGAGGTCGGACACAGAGAAGCGTAGAGGGAAGATGTGGGGACAGAGAACAGGCGTGACGATGGAGGACAGTAGCGATGCATCCTCAGGCCAGGGGAGGCTGGTGATTGTTGGCAAATTATCAGAAGTTAGGAACAGGCCAGGAAGGCTCTTCCCCTGCAAGCTTTAGAGGGCCAGGAGTCAGCCTGGACTTGTGGCCTCCAGAACTGTGAGATGATAGTGTCTGTGATTGAAGCCCCCAGTTGTGTTTTGCGATGGAGGCCCTGGAAGTGTCTCTGCCCCCTGAGGGCTGAGGTTGGGACGGGGCCACCGTCTACAGTCAAAGACAGCCACGGGATGGTGTAGTTTCAAATCGTGGGACATGCGTCCTACCTCTTGATGGGAGGACCTGGGAGTCATGTTGCAAAGGGATGGGGACGCAGGGCAATAATTGTGACTATTTTTGCAAACCACACTCAGTTCCTTCACCTGCCCAACGGGACCAGTGATAGTACCTAACTCAGTGGGGATAGAATGAGACCATGTTGATAAAGCACTTAGTTTGCAGCAGGACATAAAGTAAGAATTCCATAATCAAATGATATTCTATCAACTAGATATTTTGGAGGACAGGTTTTTATTCACAACTGAGCCTCAGTGTTTAGCATAGTGCCTGGCCTGGAACAGAAGTTTAGGAATGGAGTTTAATGAACCCCAACTGTCTGGGTATAGAGAGTCTCTGTCTTCCTGAAAGGCCCACCCAATGCCACTTCATAGCTGAAAGTGCCCAGCCCACAGTGAAAAAGCTGCTACTTAAGCCAGCAGCTTTGTTCCCATGTCAGTTGCTATGGAGAACAGGAGGCTACTCAAAGGCTGAGCTCACCCTTCTTGGAGCACATGCTCCT
This sequence comes from Talpa europaea, assembly GCF_964194135.1. NCBI lineage: Eukaryota > Metazoa > Chordata > Mammalia > Eulipotyphla > Talpidae > Talpa > Talpa europaea. The sequence continues at coordinate 5,656,061 of NC_140076.1, forward strand.
ATCTCCCGGTCCAGACAGAGGCAGTGACCCACAGAGAAGAGGGCACGGTCACCTCCTGCAGCTCTGCCTGACTCAGAGGCAGGTCAGCTCTTCCAGGCCCCTGCTCTGCTCCATGCCCTTCTCCAAACTAACACGCGGGTGGATCACAGGTACGCACGCTCTTTGCAGCATCCTTTTCCGGAGACTTGCAAGCTCAGACCAGAAGATGAGATTATCAAGCTTGGTTTTAGAAAAAGATCGGAGGGGAGAGGAAGGACACACACGCTCAAATTTGCCAACCCAAAATGCAATTTATAAAATGAAAATTTGGTGTGACATTCAACTAAATTAACAATTTAAAGATAATTCACAATGCTCATACCATTAAGCAAATGCACTTTAAATTGATTTCAAATTAGTGGGCTAATGATTTCCCCCAGGTCCAGTCTCAGCCAGCCCCCAGAGCAGTGTTTTTAATAAGAGATAGGTGTGCAGTAACGGCCTCTTTATTCCATAATTGAAGCCATAATTGAACTTGAGGTCATATCCAAGGGCCCTATTGATCTACATAGAGACAGAAAGTGCTGACAGTGACCATCTTCAGGCCAGATGGGCGGGGTGGGCCGGGGGAGAATCCTGCAGCTGCGGCAGATTTGGAGATCGCTTCCTGTATGACCTGCAGGTAGACTTGATGGCTGATGGGGAAGCTGAATAACCTTGAGGCAGGCAGAGCACTCAGTCTAGTCCTGCAGGGACTCCTAAGGCATGTCAGGACCTACATGGCCCTCCAAGATTCCTAGGGGCCCTGGATCAACACTGCACCCTTGTTTGTTGCACCATGCCTAGCTGACCCCCAACTCTTCAGGTAAAGGGAATCAAAGCCGAGATATAACACAGGTGCCTTCTTTTCTCCCCCCTTATCCTAATATTTGAGTCTTTTAACAGCCCAGCAAGTGCTCCCCCAATCCCAACTCAGAAAGGCAATGTCGAAGCACTTTGGTTCTTGTTGGCATAGCCCTGATTGCTCTTATTTTATGAAGCACATTACCCATCTCTATTGCTGTCTCTAAAGGGGCTATAAATTTGGCTCATCTCAAGAGAACATCAGAGGATCACTTTATTCTTTACCAGTTGTTTTGGCATCCTGCATCCAAATATGTTTTCTCTAAAGAGTGTATTAGTCAAGTGGAAGTGGGAGAAGCAGAGACCGAGAGTGAGAGAGAGAGAAAGAGAGAGAGAGAGAGATACAGAGGAAAGGAGTGAGGAGAATAACAGAGAACTAATGTTTAAAAAGGAAAGAGGAGAGAGATTGATTTTACAGAAGAGTACGTGTGTAGTGGGAAATCTTCATGACCCCAATGTCAGAAAGAACAGCCGGGACAGTGAGGCAGACTGTGGGCCCTGGGTCTCCTAATGAATGGATCAATGTTTGGAACAATCTTTAATGTACTCCATGTGTGCCCTTGAGATTGTTTAATTGTCTATAATATAACACAAATTTGAACCCTAAAATTTTCTGAACAATATGAGTTAGCAGTAGATATAATGCTCCCAAATCTCATGAACTTGGGGGAAAGGCAAGAAAGGAGAAGAGCAAAGGAGAAGGATCTTGCATTTTCCTCTGCTACCTGTGCCCCTCCTGTTCTTGAAGCATAAAGCTCCTTGCAGATTTTTTAATTGGCCTTTGAGTGTGGGGAGGCACCCAGTATTATTCCATGGCACTGGGAATTAACGCCTGCCCCTAGATCTCCTTTGGCTGGATTCTTTTCTCATATATGTTGTAATCTAGGGTGTGGAGAAAGAAGGAAAGGTTATTTATTCTAAACTCCACCTTATCTCATTCAGATTCCATTACAGGAATTAGTCATGGTGATAACCAAGGAAAGAAAAGGTCTTAGAGAAGAATATCTCTGGTTTCTAGGAAGAGATTAGAATACTCATCTAATCAATACTAATCAATAAAATCTAAAGCTGCATTATTTAGTCTTCCTGCAGAATCTCTTCTCTGTTGATCAAGAGAATATGGAAAAGGCACAGAATGGAGGACTTTTTAAAAAAAAATCCTAAATTGATGGACCCACTTTGAACACATGTGTATTCACAATCATTAGCATTTCCACCCTGGGTATACACCCAATAAAAACAAGTGTGTATCATCTAAAGGTGTGCATGTGGATGTCAGCTTTATTCATAGTATTCCCAAGTGGAGACAACCCAAGTGTCCATCAACAATATAGTGAATCAATACACTGTGGTTTATTTACACAAAAGAGTATTACACAACAATAAAAAAGAACAAACTACTGATACACAACCACATGAATGAATTGCAAGATGTGATGTTGAATGAAAGAGGTTAGACACTAGAATGCATACTAAATGATCCCATTTATATGAAGTTCAAGAACAATAAAAACCAACCTATGGTGATCACAAAAAAGTGGCTAACCTTGGTAGGAGGTGGCACAAGAAGAGGGTGCTGGGAATGTTATATATTTTTATGTGGACATTACACTTTTAAACTTCACACTTACATTTGTGTACTTTTTATAAATCACACCTTTATTTTCTCAACAAGTGGTGTTAGATGATAACTCCATTAATCCAAGATTTAAGTCACCATCCACTATTTGCTCCTCAAAGACCATCAGATTCACAGAGCTTGAGCTTTACTTGTTATCTTGAAAGAAATGGGAACAGATCTGTCCATTGTACAAATGAAGATACTGAGTCACAGAATATTCTGGCAGTGGCACCATTACAAACCATCTGGTCCAAGGCTGGACTGGCAGGTGTCAAGGTGAGTTCAGACTGTAAACTGGGATGTGTCACCTCTGCCATATCTCATGTCATTAATGATGTGGTTCACAGCACTGGACACGACCTGCAGAGATGCCTAAAGGGCTCATCATGCCACAGCCCTGCCACTTTTCCTAGAGCAGAGTAGGAAAGCTGCAGCAGCACCCCTGGAGAAGATTCAAGAAATGCCAAATGAGAATCGAGTTACAGTCCAGGCTTGTGATTGCTAGCTGCTATCATTGCAGTGCAACCCAACGGTGTCAGGGCACGGTGACCACACGCTGCCAGGGACTGTTTCAGCACCTCGGACAGAGGCGACAAAGCCCAGGGCTAGGCTGGTTCTATTATTTCAGCACCGGGGACAGCGGCTCAGGCATTAAATGGGTGTGGAAATCGACTGGGTTGGCAAGCCTTGTTTGCGGGAAGCAATCTTCCCACGGTTTGCTATTTACACACAACGCTACTGCTTCCAGCTTTGTATAACAAATTAAATTCTGACAGCATTAAAAATGTATGTGTGATGAGAAGATTGGTTTGGAAAACGCCCAACATTTACCTCCTCTCCACCTCCAAATCCAGGTGTTTCCCAAGGGACATATACTTAAGGGAATGCCCAGGTAAGTGGGGTTTTTCACATTTAAAATTGTCGCTAGCTACATGGGTAGAAAACAGGACCCCAGAGACCCACATTCTTTCCCTTTTTGAACATAGATGCAAGAATATCTTCTCATTTGAGAGTAAAAAAGATGATTTAAAAACCTTTTTTTTTTTTAAATATGTGCACCAAGTAATTCACTCATTCAGCAAATATTTATTTAAAACTCATCGTGTGCCAGGCCTTGTGTTAATTACTGGAAATATAGTAGTTATATTGTGCAGGGTCAAATATATTCCTTGCTCATGTGGGAATGCATTTTGATGGGAGGGGAAGAAATATAAGCATATCAACATATCAATAGTTTGGATAATTTCAGTTCATTGTGAGTCATATGAAGAAGCCAAGCAGAGTAGCAGGCTATATTGTGACTGGAGGAAATCTACTCAGTTACTATGGTTAGGGAAGGCCTCTCTGGAGAGATGTTTATATAGAGACTTGAATGATGAGGAGCCAGATTTGTGAAGATCTAGTCGAGATGCATTTCAGGAAGAGGGTGCAGCTACTGGAGAACAAGTGTCGAGATGCTCAGTGACGGTGCAAAGGTAGAATCAAGCACAATAAGTTCAAAGGATGGAAGGGAGAACGGGGTGAATGGAGTCCAGGGCATTAGGGGAAGACGTGGAGGAAATAAAATCAAAGAAGTAGAAAGGGGCCTGATCACATCAGCCTATAAGACATATAAAGAGTTTGGATCTTAGGCATGGGAGTGTTATGGTCTGATTTATGTTTCAAACAACCTGCATTTTTAGCTGTTATGTGGAGAATAAACCGGAGAGATGGAAGCGGAAGCTGGGAGACCAAATTAAACTGATGCAAAGGGCCACTGCGAGATGGTGGTGATAACACCTCCTCGCCTCCCATGACAGCAATTTTATGTCCAAAATTAAAGATGCACTTTTCTGAGTCATCTAGCTTGCTTCCTCCTTCTCTTTGTAACCAACACCATACATTTGTGAAATATTATGAGAGACCATGCACAGAGCCGCACAGTATGATTTATTTACTGTTGGAAGAATAAATGGTGAATTCAGAAATAGAATATTTTGCCTCTCTGATGCCCAATCTTCGCAAACTCTTTAATTCATGGACTACCACTTTGGTTTAGGGGAAGGGCATGGAGTGCATGCCTCATGGCTCACCATCTTAGAAATAACCATCACAGCCAGTGGGGAGTATGGGCTCACACTGTACTAAACATATTAATACAATAGCGATATGACTTCCCAGACCACAAATGCATAGCAAGTACCCAATTAGGCTCATTAGTCAGAGATGTATTAGGAATTTGCACCCATGTGACCACCAGAATAGGGGAGAAACAAAGACCACTTGCCTTAGTATCAGGGCCCCTGGTACTTGGTATCTCATTCACTCACTCACTCAAGGATATCAGGTGAATCCAGTCCTCTCCATGGGCCTCTTTCTTAGCTGTAAAATGAGGGGATTCCTTTGAATTCCACTATCCTCTGGCTCAGTGTGTAAGTGGCCCTCAGACTTTCATTTCCTACATTCCTTCTGTGTCACCTCTGGTCCTTCACCAACCCCTGAAAAGTATGGAAAACTTATTATGCCCATTTTTCAGGGTGGAAAAACTGAGACCTAGGATCACAAGGACTATTCATAAATTTATAAGCCGAGGTATAGGGGTCTTAGATTCCATAACTCACGCAAATCCCAACTTTGAGAGGTAGCTGATAGCAACACGCTCTGCAAGGTCTTACTTACCTCACTTGCTAATTGTCTCCTTCCCAATCCCATCAAGCCCCTGCTGTGCGTCTTGGCTCTTCTACAACTTCTCTGGTTATTATCAGGAGCTGTGCTGGGACTAGTAAGATGCCTGTGCTCCACGTAGCCCCTCAGAGCCCCCCCCACCTTTGCCAGTTTCAAGGCCACTGGTAAATCCCATCAGTTCCTTCTGTTACGGAGCAGCCCCGATATTGAACAGGTTGCCTGGCTGTGGGTCCTCACCCGCGCTTAAAAGGGACTTTTTAGAACTCCACTGCAGGCACACACAAAAGGTTAATAAATGGTTTATTTACAAGGGAAAGGGAATTAAGGAAATGTACAACTCAGGGAGAAAATAGGGAAATAAAGTCTTTAATGCATCCTACCTGATCTGCTGACCTGGAAACCCAGGCACTCCGAGAGCTGGCCGCGCCCTGCGAGCTGGCAGAGAGCCAAAAAGGGGACCCCCCCCCCACTCCTCCCCCCCCCCCCCGCCCAAAGCCCATGTGTCTGGTTTCATACCAAACTTGGCTGCTTAACCCCACCCTCAGGTCCCAGCCACCTTCCCTTTGGTGGTGACGGGATTTGTCTTTCCCAATGTCCTGATGGCTTTGGCCTGGGGTGGGGATGGAGTCCACAAAGCCCGCATGGAATTAGCTTTAGGACATCCTTTCCCCCTAACAATTTTATTTTATTTTATTTTATTTTATTTTTATAGAGGCATGTTTTTTTTTTTATTTATTTACTTGTTTGTTCGTTTTTCGTTTATACATGCACTGGGTACAGTCGGAAGTGCGGGAGGGTGAGAGAATTCACCAGAGCCAGAGCGGGGAGCAGAGCAGGCAGAAGGACCGAAGTACACTGCTGAGGGGAGCAGCGGGCGGCAGGAGAGGTCTGCGCGCCATGTGGGACCCTCCTCTGGTGGCCGGGGAGCAGCCGGGAATCGAACCAGCGCTGCAGAGGCTGCGGGCAGCTTCGCAACCCAGCGCTCAACCACTGCGCCACCGGGGAGGCCCACCCCCCTAACAATTTTACTGGGCTCATAATTGAAATCTGTCAGCCTATTAGCATGGAGAAGAGAAGGCGGACACTGTGGGCTTATTCACCAGTCCTGATTTAGTAGGTGTTCCCTTTGCAGCTCCTGGCCTCAGAGGAGTCTGCTTCCCGCCGATGTGCACCTGTGTTTGTTATGGAAATTACCACTCACCCTGCGTATAAATCTGCAAGAGAACCTCTTGTCATCTCATAGTTCCACAGGCTGCATGAGAGAGAAGGCTGGGCGAGCTGAGGTTCTTTTGGAGATGCTGAAACCTCCATCTTTGTGCTAATAACAGAGGAATCTTGCCCGGCCAAAGAGCTCACGTAGCCATTTCCAGTCATCAAGAGTTTGCCATGTACCATCGAGCTCAATCCTCACAGTGACCTTAAGTCCTCCACACTTCAGATGAGCGTACTGAGGCCAGGAGGGACTTCAGTGACTTGCTCAATATTGTGGGAATTAACCAGTCTATAGGTTAATCTCCAAGACTCCAGGGTTTTGGGGGGGATAAATCAGAGTATGAGGAGAGAAGGGGGGTGATGCACTTTGTGGGAGATGAGGACCCCCAGATCTGCCTCCCACTATTTATCCCCTGGAAAGTGTCCTGCTCCTTCTGGAGCAAGTTTTTCCCCCACATGATGAAGTCCAGGGCTCCAAATCCTGGCCTTTCCTCCATGTTTGTGTCCAGTCATCTCCCCCAGCTCTGCTGTTAAGAATTCTTTCAGCTGTGTTGGAAACTTGAAAACCCTGGACAGGACCTGGGGGCAGGACAGGACAGGGGTTCTGATGGATAGCCCTCATTGAGATTCAAGGGACAATTAACATCCACCAGCAGACAGGTGGGTGACGTCGCTGCCACATGATTCTTGCCCCTGGACTGAGTCCTGCTTCGTGAGGCCCCCCCATGCATCATGGAAGCGGTGGCAGGGTGTCCCTGCAGAGCCCTTCCCAAGTGACCCATGGACTCTGTGAGCACAATCAAATGGCTGTTCTGAGCTGCTAGGTTTGAGAGTAATGGGTCATGCAGCAAAAGCTAGCTGGAACCTGTGTGTGTGTGTGTGTGTGTGTGTGCACGCGCGCGTGTTACATCGGGGGAAGTAGTTTACCACAGGAATTAGATGAAGGAGGATGAAAAAAGCATGTGAAAGAAGCACCGTATCGTATCAAGAATTGTCCATGCGCCCATCATTTTTTCACATGCCAGCTTCACTGCTGGGAGGAGCGCTGGTGCCATCCAGGGAGTGTACAGGTCGGTCCATTCCAGGCACGGAGCCTCACTCTGCCCAGTCAGCTCGGTGGAGAGTTAAAGCGCTGTTGGCTCTGCTATATGCTCCTTCTATCCAGTGAGCTGGCTGCTCCTCTAAGCGGGGTGCCCCCAGGCAGGGTCTCCACGATGCCCAGGTCTAGGATTTACCACTCACCTCTTCTCCTTTGTATATGGTGCTCCCTGAGCTGTACCAAGTCAGTATGTTGACCTTGAAGTCCTGGGCATTCACCCACCAGACCCAGGCCAGCCTTCTTGCAGCCCTTCCAGCTCCTCCCTGGCTCACCTCACCCCCCTGCTCCCTGGCAGCCTCCTGGGTCCTGACTCAGGGGCGTGCTATGTTCTGCTCCTCTCTTCTGTGCTTGCTCTTTCCTCCAGGTGCCCCAGCTGACCTGCCTTGAGGGTTTCCTGATGCATAGATTCTCAAAGGCCCCATTTCTTCACCCAGTACTCCCAGGAGCCTCAAACCACTGGAAGAAGTAGCCTGCCTTCCCAAGTGGCACAGCATCGAGGCTAAGAATAAGCTTCCCGTCAGCCACCTGGCTTGAACTCCCGGCTCCGCCACCTGCCAGCCGTGTGTCCCTGGGCGCATGCGTCTGTCTCGCTCTCCTGTGTGCGGTAGACAACAGGCGTGCCCATCTGGTGGGCTGTTATGAGGATTACACAAGACGACCCAGGTGAAGGAGCTACCCTTTGCTTCTGTTCATTGAAATGAGACAAAGACGCTCAAACTCCTTGTTTAAACAAGAATTCCATAGTCCCAGGTTTAGTTCACCTCCATGGGGAGAGGAGTCAGTCCCCAGCACCCCGGTCTGGCCTTACAAACAATCACAAGAATTAACACCTCTCAGAAAACATAAAGTCCATTTAAGTATTATTATCAGGGGAGCCAATTATTGTTAGACAATCAGTCGATCAGAATGATGGGGCTTTTCTTTAAGGGTGAAAAGTGCTCACTGCAGAGTATCACAACTGTCTCTAAAGCCAGGGTGCCTTGTAAGACGCTTTTGTTAGAAATAACATTTGCAAGAGGGGATTTTTTTTTAAAAAGATTTATTTATTTATTTATACAAGCACTGGGTACAGTCAGAAGTGCAGGAGGGTGAGAGAATTCACCAGAGCCAGAGCAGGGAGCAGAGCAGGCAGAAGGACTGAAGGACACTGCTGAGGGGAGCAGCGGGCGGCAGGAGAGGTCTGCGCGCCATGTGGGACCCTCCTCCGGTGGCCGGGGAGCAGCCGGGGATCGAACTGGTGCCTCAGAGGCTGTGGGCAGCCTCGCAACCCAGCGCCCAACCGCTGCACCACCGGGGAGGCCCAAGGGGGGATTTTTGATGCAGACTTGACTCTGCTTTACTATAGCTGCAGGGTAAGTGGAAACATTTCTTTTACATCTTCTCTTGCTGAGATTTCTTTCACCAGCACTTAGAAGGACCTGCAGTTTTAAGGCTCAGTATTGGAATTCTCTGAGTCAGCATGAAGGGGAAGAAAACGCAGGTCGGAGGAGGTCAACGTTTACAATAAAAGAGAAAAGGGCAGAGTCGTGTTATTCGAGGAAATGTGGCTTATTTGATAATTGTCACTCACATGCACTACCTAACGACCAGGACACTAGGCTTTGCGTTCAATCTTTGTTCTATGACATATGACCCCCCCTAAAACCAGGACCCCACTGGTCAGTATCGCCAGGATGGAAGACACACAGCCTGGCCGCCAAAAGTTACTTCAAATTATTTTAAATTCCCCGATGGCAGTCGCAAGTCTTTTGAAGGGGGCGCAGTCAGAAAGTCCCAGATTTCTTGCCTCTCCCACCCCGCCCACATCCCACAACCCTGAGCTGCAGCTTTTCCAGCCATCCTTCTCCATCCTCCCTGACTCCGCACTCCCCAAAGCCAAAGGCCCCAGTCTGATAAACCTAGGCCCTCCCTGGAGGTGGATGGGGAACTAACGTGAGTAGAAGAAACCGAGTGGACTGTGCCAGAATCCTCTTAGCGAGCAGGGGTCGTGTCAGGCTGGGGACACCCCCGGGTTAGTCCTTTTGTTCTGTCACAGTCCACTAGTGTGAGGAGGAGGACTCAGTGGCTGGTGTCTCGCTTCTTGCCAGCAGCATCCCAAACTTGACACTGACTATTCATCATCCCAACTCTAATCCACCAGGGACTGCAGCAGATCACAGGGCTGGGGGCCGGGAGGGTGCAGAGGGAGAAAGTTTCGCTCTCCCAGCCTGCATGTTCTGTCCTTGCCTGGAACACTGGCCAACAACCCACGGAGGCTTTTCATCTCAACCCACAGCCGGGACGTGGCCTTGCCACCGGACACGGCCCAGTGCAAATTGGCATGAGTCACTGGGCTCACCGGCCTGCCCAGCCTCGCCCAGATCCATGTGCGGTTCAAACCCTTTGCAAGTCTCTCCCCACCTGCCCCCACACAAGCCCCCAACATGTCCACCATTCAGCTCACTTCTTCTGTTTAAGAAATTGCTTCTGAAACATTCCTTGAGAGCAATGACCCCGGGGGTGGGGGGAGTGCGCTTTTGGCCACAGGTGCTTAGTCTGACACGTAGCAGATGCTGAATAAATAAAGGTTGAATGGGGGCCTCCCTGGTGGCACAGGGGTTAAAGTCTCAGCACTATCAAGCTATCTGCAGCCACTGCAGTATGAGTTCGATCCCCAGCCAGGGAGCAACCCACATGGCGCAGCAGACCTCTCCTGTCTCCCCGCTGCTCCCCTCAGCAGTGGATTTTAGTCAATCTACCTGTTCTGCTCCCCACTCTGTCTCTGGGGAATCCTCTCACTCCCTGCACCTCTGGCCTGCACCCCAGTTCTTCTATGCATAAATGAATAAATAAAAAAAATAAAGATTGAATAAATAAAATAGGCACCACTACTACAGATCAGAGGTCACTGTAGCTCACTACTCACTGAGGCGAGCGGAGGGCAAGTTTAGAAGGGACTGAATACAGAGAGTTCCTTCATCCACGGGACAGATCCTGGTTGAGCCCGCTTCTCAGGCACTTTTTAGGGGTGCAACGGATGGGGAAGGCCCAGCCCTGCCCTTGTGGGAATGAAAGGGGGGCCATGGGTTGACATAGGGGCCTCCTGCCGCCTCCCCCCCACCCCCCGCCTGCAGAAATAACTCAACCCCCTGCACCAGGAACTGGGTCTCTCCAGGCCCCCACCCCACCCCCACCTCCCAGGACCTCACACAGTGAGACACCAGCGCTGAGGGGGTGGGTGTCATTGAAAGTGGCCGCTGTCAAGTTAAACCCCAGGCCCCAGCGGACACCAGTTACGGCCCCAGCTACCAATTTCCTGGGATGAAAAAGGCTCATCCATATTTCATGTCAGGTGCTCAACTCCCTCCGCTGCTTCCCCTTCCTTCTCCAGACCCATTTCACACCTCCCTGCCTCGGAGAAGGCCCCGCAAGGGACCAAAGGGGCGATGCAGGCCCTGGACTGACAGCCCCTTCGCCCAGTGCCCACCCCCCCCATGCTCACACTCGTCCTGTGATGGCTCAGACTACACCGGAGCCCGCCCCACCCCAGCTGCTCCAGGGCTCCCCACAAACCTGGTCTCATCAGCAAATCAGCACAGACAAGGGACGGCCCATCTCTAGTTCCTGCAGCCGATCAAGGACAAGATCTGGATTTTCAAGCATGAAAAGGACTTCAGAGATAAGGGAGCTGCTATTCATTTTCCCCTCCACCAGCAGTGACCGGTGCTGGCCTTTTTTCTTCCTCCTTACGGAAACAACTAGAAACTAAAGCAGCCGGAGGGCTTGGTGGGGCCCAACAGTCTATGGAAACGGCAGTGTTTTATTAGCTTGGCTGTGGATGGGCAGGAGAACAGGGGAGTCCACCAAACAGGGACGGTGGGCAGGAGCCTAAAAGGGCCCCAATGTTAAGCAGCCCAAGCAGAGCTGCAGAAGCCGGAAGGGAGTGGGGACCATGGGCCTCCATGGGGTCCAAGGGGTCACAGATTAGGACCGGGGAGCTCTATTCTAGGTCAGCGCTGCTCTGGTGACCCTGGATGGGTCCCCTCCTTCTCTGGACTTGGCTCACTCAGTTGTCCAATAAAGGAATTGGATCAGATTAGTAATTTTCAAGAGCAAGTTTAAAGGACAAGCCCCTCCCAGAGGGAAGGGTCTTCGAGGCTCCTTGGTAACCCAGCAGCACCCAGCTCAAAATGAGGAGGGGCGCTGCCACCCAGGGGAGGGGCCTTCTGAGTCCAGTTTGGAGGCGTCTTCAGCCTCGCCCCACTGGTCCCAAAACAACCCAATAATCTACTCACATGAAGCCCCACCCAACCTGCTGAGTCCCAATCTTTAGAACAGGGAACCTGGGAGTCTGCATTTTCCAAAAATTCTCCTACCAAGTCTAGTCATGAGCCAGATTAGGAGACAGCAGAGCTGGGAGGATGGGGGAGGAGGGAAGAGGAACAAGGGATGCCTTGAGCCATCCAACGCGCGGAGCACAAGCACGTAAGGGCTGGGGCGTCTGGGGAGACCCTCTGCGGTCCCTCCACGGGGAATCAGGTGCAGGGAACATCCAGTCTTTGGCCCTGAGCAGGGCTGGGGGAGGACAAGCATTATCTGCCTCCCTGCAGACATCTGCTGTACAGATACAGCGTCGAGAGCTCCTTGGAGGGCGCCCCTGGAGCACTGGAGTGTCTGTTTACAGTTCATTAGCTACTTGACAGAGAGGCTCCAAGAGCCAGAGACATAAAGAGGAAGTGTCAGGCCCGGGCTGCTGCAGATCCCTCAGAAATGGAGATAAAGCTGCGTGGAGATGAGCAGCTCTGACAGTAGCAGCAGAGGCTCCTGCAGGGCCCCAGGCCGGGTGCCCGGCTGGGGAAAGCGCTCAGCCAGGCCCTGGCCCACCAGCCCTCAATCCGGCCCAGCTGGAGACCTGAGACCTCTACCTGCTGCCCAGTCGGCTGGCTCTGTGGTTACTCATAGCCCAGAACCCACTGAGATGTCCGGCAAGAGGGGACCTGCTGGGGAAATGACACGGGGACCCTCTGCAGAATACCGTCTGGCCACTCAAAATGATCTTGCCAAGGCACTGGTTGTGACATGAGTGGGGACAGCAAGATGTGAAATCCTATGAACAGCGCCGGCCTGTGGAATCACTCCGGGAGCAGGCACTGGGAGGAGATACAGCCAGTCCTCATGCAACGTCAGCCACAGGTTCTGGGAAACTTCGACTTGAAGCCAGACCACGCATAATGCAAGTGGACCCCTGAGCAATGGAGAGCGTGGTTTCCTTCCATGTCCACGGGATTCTTTTTTTCTCATCAACGTTATAAAGAAAAAGTGCTGGACAAAATGGCGTTTTCCGAGGACCTGCTGTTCAGGAAAATGGCGACGGTGGTGCTGCTGGGCACAGAGTGATTTTCTCTGTTTCTGTCCTCCACTCGCCAGGACTCCACACAAAAGAAGGTTGCTCCAGTAACTGCAGCAACAAACTTTATTTTTAAAATAAGACTCTCCCTCTAGTCACCAGAAGTCAGGAGAGAAGCAGGAATCAGAGTCTCCCCGCAGGGCCTCCAGAAAAAAAAACAACCCATTGACCCTGGAGTTCGGACTTCTGGCCTCCAGAACTGGGAGAGAGTCAATGCGCAGTACCCGAGCCACCCAGCGGGTGGTCATCTGCTTGGCCGCCTTGGACAACCAGCGTGTGGCTGTGTCCGTGATACCCGTCATGGTTTGGTAAGAGACTCTGCTATCATCCCCCTCTGACAGGGAAAATGAGGATCAGAGTAGTTAAGTAACTTTCCCAAAGTTGCACAGCAGTGATGAGCGTGGCCGGGAACGGGGCCCAGGCCTGTCATCCTTTGGAGTCCCTAACAGTGCCAGGGACTGTGCTCAGCTCACAGACTCAAGCTCCATCACCTGCGGGCTGTGTGACTCTACACAAGCTCCTTTTCATCTCTGATCTTCAGTTTCCTCATGTATAGATTTAAGAGAACCTCAGAAGCTGTCCCCAGGGTTATTGTAAGGATTTGAAAATTAGTGAGAATTTTTTGCACCAGGTGCCCTCCCCAGACCGGGGGGCACCCTCTATTACTACTCCCCAGAAACAGCATCTCACCAAATGGCAGATACAAGCCCAGGCCCCCTCCGTGAGTGCCCTCCGGACGCCTACAGCCTCTAGCAAGCCAGGGCAGCACCGGCTCTAAATCAGCCACAAATTAGGCTCGTAAATTAGAGTTTAGCTAATTTCCACTTTATAGACCAGTAGTAGACATTCCTTTCAAAACCCCGTCTGTGCACACTCAGCGGCCCTGCTGAGCCAGTGCCCAGCTGGATAAAAACTCTCTGAGGCAGAAATTCACGGGCTGTAGTAGCCGACTCTGCGGACCAGCATCTTAGGCCATAGGTTTTCCCTCCTCCCCGTGCTGAGGGGCACCATGCGTGCGTGGCTCATCCACCAGCGCTTCCTCTTGCTTCACCCCATACATTCTCATCTTGCAGTTGCCCCGAGCACAGCCACCTGTGAGCAGCAGAACCCCACAGCAGCAATGGGGGGGGGGGCCGCCCTTGCGCAGGCCCTGCTCCCCTGGGAGGGTCATGAGTGAGGGTGTGAGGAGAGGACATGCGGGAGAGAAGGCACTCTGGCCCCGGAGGCCAGACCCCCCACGCCATCCTTCCCTGGAGAAATTCGAGCTGAGCCAGAGGCCGACAGAAGCATATCTATTTTTGACAAATTGGATGGGAGTTGGGGGACAGATTCCTGGGGGGGCTCAGGCGAGTGGCCTGGAGGCTGGGGTGCTTTCCTGCCATGTTCCTCCTGCCCCAGCCTCCTGCCTCTTTCAGGGACCAGTGAACAGGAAGTCCCCCCAAGTCTTGGCAGGTGCTTCTTCAAGGGCGGGCAGAGGAGGCTGCCCTCCAATCCGCGGGCAGCATGGCTCAGTGGTCAGAGGCCTGCCCGGCGCCCACCGCTCGTTCTGGCCCCTGCGCTGCTCCCTCCGACGTCCAGTTACTAGTCCTGAGCTTCCGGATATAAAACCTGACCTGCACCTGCTTTTGCAAACACAGAAGTTCCTCGAAAAACATCCTTTGTGCAACATCACTGCATTAGAGCCATAGGGGGGTGGGGAAGAGCCCGGTGACGTGGAGGAAAACGACAGTTGTTCCGTGTTATCTGCGCCATCATAGGTCTCGCCCCTTCGGGTCCCCTGTAGGGTGAGGTGAAAGGTATCAGGCTTTTCCGCCCTCCCGCCATCAGGATGGATGAGGGAAGCCTGTGGTCCTGAATGCGGCACCTGCGGTGGGTACACCGTGGCTGAGAGACTGAGCTGATAAGGGCGGCGTCGCGGGGACGCCAGCAGAAGCCAAGAGAGAAGCAGAGAGAAGGCCGGAGAGCCCAGACAAGTGAAGACTTGCTGGGAGGTGGGAGGCCTGCCAGCCTCCCGGCCCCCCAGTACCCCGCCTGCCACGTGCCTGGTAAATCCCAATAAAAGACCTGCACAAGCCACCTGCACAAGCCTCCTTTACCCGTCTGCTGGGTCAGAAAACCTGCACCATGTCCTTCCTGCCCTACGTCGCCATTTCTAAGAACCCATGGAGGACGAGGCTAAGGGAGGGCTGACGGACATTTCGCAGGAACGTGGGCACATCCGCTTCCTTGCACCGCACGGGCGGCTGCTTCCAGCTCCAGCGGTGGAGGGGAGGACCCGTAGCAGAGGGTGGACACCCCCAATGTCTCAAACTATTCACTATCTGGCTCTTTATGGGGAAAACCCCAACCCTGAGGCTGGGGTTTCTCATCTGTTCGTTCAGTGGCGGCAGCGGCGAGCTCACTCTCGCGGTGATGAGCTCGTCCCAACAAGCCCAGCCGGAGCCCTGAAGATGGCAGGCTCCGTGGAGGTCACTCCCTTTCTGTCTCCACCTCTCTCCAGCTTCACCCCACATATGCCTTGCACGGCCATGCTCTCCGCCAGAGCGCCAGAGCCTCCCGTCCCCCCCCCGAAACTGGACACCACAGGGCAGGCGGGCGGAGGGGGTGGGGGGGTGTGGAGGCTGAGCAATTTGTTTTGACTGGGTCATTCAGAAATCAAGACAAAGGTTTCTACTCTCCCCTTTCTTGTCCACACCATGCCAGCGCGCCGGTTACGCTGCGTCCCAGCCTCGGCTCAACCTGAAGTGTTGCACTTTGAGAATGGAAAGCTATTTTTATAAAGGAATTTTGTTATTCTATTGAAACCCAATCCCCAAATGAGTTAAGTCTCCAACCACGCAGCCACACACAGAAGGGAGAAAAGTCTCTAAGTAAACAGTGGCTCATTTGCACATTGAGCCCTGACCCACTTCTGGGTCTTGCCTTTCTAAACAGCCTCTTCACGGTTCTCTATTTATCACCGACCCAGTTTCCTTAGCTGTGTTCCAAAGGTTGGACTCTCTTCAGCCCCGAGCAGACACTCAGTTTGTTCTTTAAATTGTTTAGTTTGTGTATTTGAGTTACATTTTCCTTACGACTAGAGTCAATTCACAAATTCGTGGTTGACCAAGGCTGCCGTGTTCAGCCGTGTGAGTTGCGCACGCACAAGTCTAGGGGCTGCTGCTCACGCTCGGTGCTCCCAGATTTGTAAATAGAATTAGGATGACTGTCAGGGAGCCGTAGACTGTCCTGAGGAAGGGCCTCCTTTTTGAATTTGCACAAAGAACCCTGATTTATGCTCTGAGGAAACAATTGTCCACACGATGCCTGGAGTCACTGTCCTCAGGCAGTTCACAGTCCAGGAGGAAATCAGCCATCGAAGAGGAGATGATAGAAGGGACAGTGAAAGAATAAGGATTTGGGGCATTCTGGGCTACCCAGTAGGGGGGAGCAGGGGCAGCGGGACGGGAGAGTGGGAGAATGTTCTACGCCAGGACACATCACGTGAAATGGGGGAGGCGGTGGAGTACAGGGCCTTCTCTCTGAGGGAGGCTCCTGGGTGACTCATCCCCACGCAGCTTGCCTCCTGCCTCCTTTAAGGAACGCTGCGTGCTCTCCCCTGAATCCCGGAGAGAAGGAGCTGCCGGTCTTGCCTTGATGAAAGCAGAAGTGAGAACATTTCAGCTTGTTCTGTGGGAACGGCCTGCCCTGCGTGGGGGAACAGGGCCAGTAAGTAAGTACACGGGGTGCTTCAGGGGCCAACTCAGGAGCCCGCGACCCAGAACGCACTGTCTGGAGCAGCGACTGTGGAGAGCAGGGCAGCTCAGATAGACACAGACTGAAGGATCCAGGAACCCAGCTCAGCAGGCTGCTGCCCGCACCCCAACACCATGTCCCACGCCACCGAGACAGAGAGAGGACACCAAGAAGGGCCCCAGCCCTGGGCGCAGTGGCCTCAGAAGCCCGGGAGCAGACGGTGCAGCCTCCTCAGGATGCCTGACAGTCGTGGCGGGGCAGGTGGCCAGCCTGGGTGCCGGGGGCCGAGGGACACGGGTCAAGTTCACTGGGGGCTGCTGTAGGGCAGAGGCGGCAACCCAGGCCATTGTGCTCGGCGGGTCGTCAGCCAGGCAGGAGGACGCACGAATGCTGGGACCCCTCCTCTTGCTTGGCCCCTCGTCCCTGCTCAGTCTGCCAGCTGAGCTGCATGTCAACCTCAAAAGAGGTTGCATTCTGGGAACGCACTGCTTCTGCCCCAGATTCCCTCGAAGACACAGAGGGAGGGCGTGCGTGTGTACTCTCTAGCAGTCCACACGGCAGGCCTCCCATTTCCAGGGGCACATTCTCAGCACAGCGGGGTCGGCCCCGTCACGGAGCTCAAGGCCAGCATCCGCGGGCCCTCGGGCGTCAGGACTCAGGCATCCACGGGCCCCCGCACCGTGAGTGACGCTGTGAGCAGCGCGGGGCAAGAGGCAGCAGGGAGCCGCAGCCACCAGATCTGTTGTTTCGATAGCAACGGGGTCCAGACGGCCGCAGCGTGGCGACCAGTCGCGGCTGCGTGCCCTCCCCGCGCGGTGGGGGAAGCCAAAGGAGCCAGGAATGGCTCTTTGATGATAAAGAACAGAAGAGAGTGTCTGGCACTAAACAGAAGAGCTGGTGCCTCGCCACTGTCAGGAAATGTCACCGGACGGAGAGAGACTGACCGCACAATAAACCAGTACGTCAGAGACCTTGTCTGTCCGCGCTCCTAAATTTTCATCAGTAAATCCCTCTGCCTCACAGAGGCCCATGTGTTTTATTACAGCTGCTTAATAAAGTAGTATACTACATTATATTACATTATATTATATTGTATTGTATTATATTATATTATATTATATTATATTATATTATATTATATTATATTATATTATATTATATTATATTATATATAAGGATCCTGGAAAAAAATATTGGCCCCAGGGCTTCCCTGGTGGTGCAAGGGGTTAAGACGCAACCAATGAAGCTATCCGTGACCACTGCAGCACGAGTTCGATCCCCGGTCAGGGAGATGCCCACGTGGCACAGCAGACCTCTCCTGTCTCACCCGCTGCTCCCCTCAGCAGTGGATTTCAGTACATCTGCCTGTTCTGCTCCCCACTCTGTCTCTGGTGAATCCTCTCACCCCCTCCCCACACCTCTGGCCTGTCCCCCAGTTCTTGTATGCATAAATAAATCTTTAAAAAATATACATTGGCCCTAGATCCCCCTGCAGCACAGGGGCAGCCTGGAGCCTCGAAGTAGGAGCGCTGGTCGACCATGTTCAGGTGCTCCTGCCAATTTTTCTTAGTTGTTCCACCAACGCACAAACCCCTGGGCGCAGCGTGGGAGTTCCTGCAGCCCCACACCCTCACCAATGCTCAGTGTTGTCTTTTTCCCCTGGAATCCCACGTGATCCTCCCACCATGTGGTCCTGGGGCCTGTGGGCTCTGCCGCGGGATCTTCTCAGGGTCCCGGGCGGCATTTCCCTGACCATCAGTGAAGTGGGGCGGCCGCCTTGCCTTTCGCCAGCGCTTCGTGACCTTGGGGGTGATCTGGAGGGTTCACACATGCCCTGGGGGTGAGTTCTCAGACGCTCGCTGCAGCAGTCTCCCCTCTCCTGTGGCTTCCATCTGGGACTTGGCCTGTCACCAGCTCTGGGGCTCGCCCGCACCAGCCACGTGCAGACCTGCTTAAGAAAGGCCATCTTGCCACCACCCGGGCCCCCTGGGGGTGGACCAGAAAGAGGCATGCAAGGCTGGAGAGTTTGGGGATGTCCACAGCTGGGGTTGGAGAAAGCCACTCCCCGTGAGCTTCAGAACCTGGTCCTGGTGCCCCCGCAGAGTCTGGTCAGTCCCGGGCTCTCTGGCCTGCAACCCAGGACACCGGGCCTCAGCGTCGCCTGGAGGCTCCTTAGAACCGGATGGCTGGGTCCCGCCCTGGATGAGAATCAGCATTTCTTAACAAATGAGGCTGCGCTGCAGGTCTGGACCCCACGATCCTCGCGACTGCTCTAGGCCTGGGTCGCCTGCGCGCAGCCTCCGAGCAGGGCAGGAAGAGAAGCAAAACCCTTGACCCGCCTGCTGTGCGCTGGCCTGACCCCACCGAGGAGTGTGTGCGTTTCTCCACGGCAGGCCCGGCTCTCTGAGGCTGGCTGTCTGGGTCTTGCTGCCCCACGCAGCCCCCGGGGCCCACAGTGAGCCAGCGGGCTCTGCATCAGCCCGACCCTGGCATCTCATGGCCTGGAGGGCAGCCAGGGGCAAGTTGCTTAACTTCTAAAAGGTCCCCCTGAGAACGGCCTTAATGACGGGAACGTCTGGGGGCACTCGTGGGGGTCAGTGCCCAGCGCTCAGCATGGCAGCCGGCCTCGAGGAAACTCTCCAGGAATACAGAGACCATCACCGTCTTCATCGTCACCATCTTTCCTGAGCTCCAGCTCTAAAGGAAAAGGGGAAAAAACAAAATGGTTATTTCGCTGGGAGTTCTTCTCTAGAAAACAATAACCTGGGGTGGAAGACAGAGGAGAACCCCATATTCGAGGCTGCTGCAGCCCCTCCCTCCCCTGCCAGAGTGTGCAGGCATGCTCATGTGTGCACACAAACACACTGGAACACACCCCCACACGGACATGCAGATACAGACACCTCCCCCACACACCTACTGCCTCCAGGTAAATTTGAGACCTTTTGTGTGTTGATTTATGAAGAGCCCACCTCCCTTTCTCACCATCGGACCAATACGCAGCTGTAGAGCATCAACACACCTGTAAAGAGAGGCTTGTGTGACACAGCTGTCCTCTCCAGAGTGGCAGGAAAACACACACACACACACACACACACACACACCTGCTAACAGCTCAGTTTCCAGCCTCCCCCGTCTCATCCCCACTCCATTCACACTCCCCACCTATCCATATGGCCTGAGAGGCAGAGCCCTGCGGGCAGAGGGCCAAGGGCAGCAGGAGGGACCGTGAGAAGTGGTTTCCACTGGGTGCCAGGAGCTTTCCACTTTCCACCCGTGGCCGTACTTGATGGCAGAGGCAGGGCGGGAAGGCCGGAGAGGGGTGGGCTCTGGCGCGAGGCTGCCAGCGCTCGAGCCCTCCTCACGGTGATGCTTACTCCTGGACCTTGGGGGAACTACTCCACCCTCTGCCTCTGTTTCCCCTCCTGTAAAGTGGGGCTAATAATTACACCTCCCCACAGGGCTGCTGTGAGGAGGGAGTTACGGTACACAGCGCTCTTCGTAGAGTGTCCGCACACAGAGGTGTTCGCT
The DNA here is from genome assembly GCF_964194135.1 of Talpa europaea. Taxonomy (NCBI): domain Eukaryota; kingdom Metazoa; phylum Chordata; class Mammalia; order Eulipotyphla; family Talpidae; genus Talpa; species Talpa europaea. The sequence continues at coordinate 5,676,191 of NC_140076.1, forward strand.
CTCGTTATTCCCATGGCGAGCCCCGGGGAAGGAGACTGGGGCTCTGTTCTCCCACCGAGGGCTTAGGCTCAGAGACTTAGGGTGCAGTTAGGACAGGGATTCAGGCCCCTCGGGCTGTCTTAAGTGAGCTTTCCCTGCTTCACCTGAGCGGCAACTTCCCAAGCCTGCAGCCACCCCACCTTGGCCACAGGCACCTCCATCCATCCAGATGCTCAAGCCAAAAGCCTTAGCTTCATCCTGGACATGCCTCTCTTCCCCTCACACCCCCCAACCAACCCATCAGTAGGTCCCTACAGCGTCGCCTTCAAAATGCAGCAAGAACCCTCAACTCTTTACCACCTTCCATGAGGCTAAGCCTGGGGTGTCTGGTCTCCAGCCCTCCAACCCTGCAGGCTCTTGTCCAGAAGAGCAGACCGGGATCCAGTTCAAGCTAAGCCAGGTCACCCCCACCCCTGATGAACATGCTGCCATGGCTCCCGTCTCACTCAAGTCAAAGCTGAAGTTCCAATGGTGCCCCAGGGCCTGGAGCTTGGTCACTGGCTCCTTCCCATACTCACCCTCCCTGCTCCAGCCACTGCCCCCCCCACCCCTGACATTCCTCAAATGCACTTTCCTGCTCCATCTCTTCTACCAGGGATGCTCTCCCCCCACAGTCCCACATGGCTCACACCACCCCCTTCAGGTCTCTGCTCACGGGCCACCTCCTTGGAGAGGCCTTCACCCACCCCTCTGCTCCAAATGACAAAACCCCCCAACAAACCCCTCTTCCTGCTTTACTTTCTCACAAACCATCATTGTTTCTCATCTACTTAGCTATTGTGTCCTATTTGCCTTTGTCTGCACTGGAATCCAAGCCCCATGAAGACAGGAATACGGCCTGCTGCTGCCCCGGTGCCTAAAACTACCTAGAAGACAGCAGGTCTCGGCGAGTGTTTGTTAAGTGAGTAAATGACAGCAGAGCTTGGAGGGAAGGAAGTTGTGCTCAGCTTGGTCCCTCCTCACCTCCCCCCTGGACAATGACGGGCAAGAGCCCATGGCAGAGCTCTGTAAGTGACCCAGGATCTGGGTCTCCTGCCTTTTATTTTGTGATTGGTTGGGTGCTTAGAATCTCTTTTCTGACAATTTGCCCTTAGGTGTTCTTGGCGTGTCTCGACTGTTGGAGAGAGAAGCACAGTCAGGTTCCAGGGGTGGGGTTGCTCCGTGCCACTGCTAGGGCGGGTGAGAGCTCACTCAGGTCCAAGACAAGGCACAGGAAGAGAAAGGATAGAAGGTAGCAGCCAGGAGAGAGAAGGGAGAGCAAGAAGACAAATGCTTGTGTTACTTATTTTCCATTGTCCCTACCCTCTAACAAGAATAATGGAAATCGAAACAGAAGGTAAAAAAAAACCACCCACAGTCCTGATGCCCGCCACAAATCACGCTGTGACATATTTATTTCTGATGCGAGGCCCCGGGCAGAAGCTGCAGGCAGTGGCTCCAGGGATGCAGAGCAAGAGACCGGCTCCCCGAGCCCCCTGGGTCTCCCAGCCTCGCTGCCAATGGGCCAGATGAGCCAGCACAGAAACAGGGCAGACTTGCACTTAGGACTCATCTGGAAAATGGGACAGAGCAGCTGGAGCCTGAAAACACAGAGGCGGCCACACTCGGGAAGAGGTGGATGCAGGCGCCGTGAGAGGGAGGCTGGCGCAGAGGCTTGTACAGGAGACAGGGATCATCTGGGCTGCACCCCCTGCTGGCTGGGTGAACTTGGGCAAGTCACTCACCCTCTCTGAGCTTCACTTTCAGTCTCTGCAAAATGGGGATTCATGTATGGCACAAGGTTATTGAGGTTCAGTAATATTGACATTTAGATGTTTAGAAACGACAGTATAAATAAAATACATTTCGATGTAACGTATGTACAACTGTGCGCACTTACACATCATTTTGCATCTGTCTGTCCATGATAGCTGCTCTTACTGTTAGCACTTCTCCCGTTATGGTTGTCATTATCGTCATTATTATATTAAAGGGAATAGCAGAGTGAAGGGCTGACGGAAATCCAGCAAGAAAATATTCTTCTTTCCCTGTGCTCAGCCAAGGTTTTGAGCCCAGTAGACAGAAGAGGAACCTCTTTAGAACGTATCATTCAAAGCGCAAGAAAATGGTTTCTTCTAGCAGGAAAAAAAAAAGTATTCTAACATATCACACACGCACCCACGTTTGCTTTAATCAAAATCAAGCTAATGTGATTATCGAGTCTCCCAGCGCTGCCCTGGTTCATTTTCCCTCTGCAGGAAAGCGCGGGCAGAACACCCCCCCGAGTCTAAAAGCCCGCCAAGTCGGAGACCGACAGCTCAGAAAATTGCAAGGACCTTGTGATTTAAGGAAACACAGCCCAGGAGGTAAATAAGCTCCTGCAGTCAGCCTGCCTCCTATTTCTTCACCAGGTGCTCCCTTTGAAGGAGTGGCCAGCACGAGGGTGAGCCGGCATGAGGGTGGGCCGGCACGAGGGTGGGAGGGCAGTCATGCAATGGGATTCAGGACAGGCCCTGCAGGCCCAGGCCAGGTCTCTCGCCTCCTGGATGTGCGTGACCCTGAGCCCACATGTCAGCATCTCCCAGCCTCAGCTTCCCCATCTGCAAATGAGAGCCAGAAGAGTCTCTACCTCCTGGGCTGTGGTAATGACTAAGCTACATGGTGGATGCAAATGCCTGGCACCTAAGATGCTCTCAAAGTGGGTGCTGTGAGTGGCCCTCCAGGCCCACCGGCCCCACCCATCCCCAGCAACCTCCCCGCTTCATGCAAAAGCCGAGGACTTCCTACTGCAGTCTCTCCAGGCCTTTCCTGGGCTCCTTGCACACCATCGGTGCTTTCAGCTCCCTCACAGGGATGACGGACAAGAGTGGATGGATAAACACCCAGTTTCTTTGGCCCTGACCTGGGCACCTTCACATCTGCTCTGCAAACAGGCCTCGGGGCATGGGTGTCATGGCCCCAGAGGTTGCCTGCTCAAGAGCACACCCTGCACAGCTGCCTCCCCTTCCCCCTCCCAGCTCCGCTTCTCCATCAGCAAGCCCCAGGAGCCTCTCCCAGATCAACTCTCTGCACTTGTGTCTCTGTCCCTTCGCCTGCTGGTGAAATGCAACCTAAGACAGAGCTCGACCAGCACCAGCTATGAAAATGGCAAGGCGAGGTCAGGGTCTGAGATCCCGGTGGAAATTCCAGGCGGCGCTCAGGACAAAGCTCAAGCGAGACTGGAGGTGACGAGAGGGGTTGCCTGCAGAGATGGGGTAAGGCTTTTTCGTTGTTATTATTTATTTTGTAATTTATTTTCATTTCCCAAAGATTCATAGAAGCAGAAATAAGTTGTTCAGTCCCTCATTGGGGCGGAAAGAAAACCTGTTTGAACCAAAGCAGAACTCCAAAGGGCTGTGTGGCAGGAGCTCTCAACACAAGATCTGCACTAAACCTTCCTCCATGTTCTCCATGCCCCAGATCTGTCCTGTGCTCCCTGGAAGCCGCAGGAAGACACTTTCAAGCTTGTTCTTGAAGATGGGGCTCTCTGTTTTGTTCTTGCTGGGGAAGCCTTATCTCTACAATGCATGAATAGTTTTCCCTTAAGGTCATTGACTTCTCAATAATTTCTGGGGCTAGTGCACTCACTTCTGGCTAAAAGTCTTACCTAGGAGATTTACCTTTGTTTATTTAGCACATATTTTTTTTGGAGCTAGAGAGGAGGCTGGAACGTGCTGGGGGCTTTTTGTGGGTGTCAGCAGGAGGGAGACTGTAGAGATTAGTTTCATTCAAATTTACAAGGCACGTCAGAGGAGAAAAGGGGCCAGGCAGACTGCTGGGCGTGGGAGATACGGGGACTCGCCAAGAGGGAAAGAGAACCATGAAGAGGAAGGGATGCCGCAGAGGGATGGGGTGTTGGGGGAGAGAATTTTCACTCTCCAATTGAGCTGTGTGTTAACAGTCATACCCAGTGTTGCTGAAGACACGAGGAAGCAAGCACTCACAAACACACTCGTGCGTGTAACTGGATGTTTTTCTGGAGACAATTGAATAACCTCAAAGTCTGTATAACATACACGGTTTCGAGCAATTTCGCTCTCGGTTATTTATCATTTGATTTTGCTTCTGAAATCTTCATGATTTTTGTTCCTAGTGGGGGAAATTGGAAACAACTGACATTCTTAAAAATTCCAGCAATAGGCATTTGGTTAAATAGTTGATAATCTGGATAAAACCACTAGCAGGGAGCTGTTTAAGTGGATGGTATGAATGATTTTGGACAGGAGGAAAGATCTGACCACATAACAAATGGGGAAACAAGTCGAGGACCCATATGCTGAGTGGGAGTTAAATTATTTTGCCTGGTTTTTAACAGCTATTGATTAAAAGTCTACGAGAATAGCTACACAGCATCAATGGGGGTTCCCCCAATGATCAGGGGAGAAGATGTTTAGACTGGGGAGATAGCTTCCTCCTGGCCCCTAATGCTGTCTTCAGACAATTGCCAACACCCCAACCCTCTTGTAGTGCCAGCAAGCACCGGGCAGGTTCCCTGTCAATTCGGGCAAACAGGTAAAGGAGAGTCCTGGAGCCCTTAGGGGGTTTCTTCAGGCTTTAATGCTCTTTCTATGTCAACTGTTGTGGGGCAAGCCTGCAGGCTGGCAAGGCAGGGAGGCTGGGGGGCCAGGAGGCCGGCAGCCCTACCAGCCCCCAGCGAATCTTTACTCTTTCTCTTTGGACTCTGTCTTTGGTTCTGCCTCTCTGTAACCACTTGTCCTCTCGCAGCCATTCCTCCATAGCTGTCCTTGTCTCTAAGTGATGCTGCCCTTATAGCCTCAGCCTCCAGGCTCAGGTGTGCTCACCTGCGCATGCCCACACCCTACTCCAGGTGTCCCCCATCAGGCATCCGTGCCCTGAGCCCGCGCTCCCAAGCTCCTCCTGCATTCAAGGCCACAGGTGAGAGCCACAGAAGCCAATGGTGTAAAAGCCTAAGCAATTCATTTCCTCTACACCTCTCACCCCTTTGCAGAGCTAGGCAAGCCCAGAGGAACCCCACCAAATTTCCCAGACTCCCTTGCAGTTCAGTCACCTCAGTGATGCTGTTTTTCAAATACTGCTGCGGGTTGAACTGTGTTCCGCAAAGTCATATGTTAAAGCCCTAACCCCCAGCAGTATTTGGCACTGGGGTCTTTGGGAAGGGATCGGGGTCAGATGAGTTGTGAGGCTGGGCCCTCACAATGAGGCCTTTATGGAAGAGACACCAGACAGTTTGCTCTGGAGTTTTCTGTCCTCCATCAGAAGGCCAGCCAGGAAGCAGGCTCCCACCAGGAGCTAAGTCCCCCGGCACCTTGACCTTGGACGAGCCAGCCTCCCAGACTGTAATACATAGTTGCACAGTGTATTGTTTAAACCACCCCATCCGTGTGTTTTGCTGAAACCACCCAGTCGGTCTGCAGTTTTGCTGTGGCAGCCTGAGCTGTCTCCCTGTGGCAAGCCAGACTCTGAAGGCCAAATCCCTCCTACATTTTAAGGGCAAACTTCTTTTCTAAGCTCTCTGGCCTGCTAGCCCAGTTCCAGGGAGTTCTGGGGAGCTGGAGTCAAGTGGGGGCCGAGCTGCGCTCACTGATGTGGATGATGGTGCTGGTCATGGCGGAACAATGTGGGTCCAGGTCCCGCCGCTGTGAGGGCAGCGCCAGCTCCCGGCTGGTGCCGCCGTCTGCTGCGGGGCTGTAGGCAGGCTTTGGGCCCCAAAACAGGAGTCTGGGCCTTCAGCCCCTGATGATTCTACAGACCATCAAATCTGGCAACACGTCCCCTTCTCTGCTCTGAAACTGCCTGAGCATCTTCTCATTTCGCCGGCAGAGGGGAGGCAGTGCTGGGTTTGTTCTTCCTCTCTGCCCTGTCCGTTTTTATGGCGCAAAACCCCAAACCCAGCTTCCTCAGGACCTTCCCTTCAGATTCTCCAAAAGTCCCAGAAGTGCCTGTTCCTGTTCTTTGGGTTGCGGCTGTAACTTGCCCCAGGGCAGGGGCCCCTCCCTGACTCAGACAGGTTGCCCGACAAGGGCCTGGAGGGAGACAGAGTCACAAAGATCTTAGTTCAGGATCTAGTCTGCTGTATCGGAATTCTGCGGCTGTTTGGAAGTGAACGTGCACTGCTCATGCAAGGAAAGACACTTCAGAGGTGGAGCTGCATCACGCAAAGGGCAGATCGGAGGTGGCTGGCAGCCGTGCTGAAGTCTCTAAATCAGTTTCTTGAAGCAGGGATGGGAGGGAGATCTGCCACCTCTGCCCCCAAGTGATCACCAGGGAGGACTCAGCTGGTCTGGCTGGCCAGGGGGTCATCCCCTACTCCCCTCACAGCTGCCTGTGCATCCTCCCAAAGCTGCAAGCTCAGAGGAAGAGGACAACCTTTCCTGAACAGAGACCTGTCAAGGGGCTGGGAGCAGCTGTGCTCCCCCCAGCCCCTCCAAACAAGCTCTCAGGTTTCCATGAAAAGAGGTGGTTGGGCTGGGCCTTTGGGTTCGTGGTAAGACCACCAGTTCGGTGTCACCAGAGACCCTGGGAGCTTCAGAGCACCCGAGATGTGCTGAGTGTGAGTCTGGTGCTCCAAGTGTGAAATGCACACCAGAGTTCAAAGACATGGTACCAAAAAAAAAAAAAGCCAAATATCCCATTAATAACTTTTATATTGATTAGGCATTATGGGCTGAAGTGATAATAGTTTGGCTGCATTGAGTTAAGTGAAATATATTACTGAAATTAATTTCACCTGTCTCCTTTTATGGCTTGAATGTGGCTGCTGGAAAAAGCTTAATTCCTTATGTGACTGGCATTTTCGTCCCAGCGGACAAAGCCGTGCTGGAGCATCCCAGGGGTCAGGGAGGCACAAGAGCCTGAGTTTGGGGGTCAGGAAATGAATATGTTGAGAGGGAGGTAAAGGGAGATGGAGAGAGAATGTAGCATCCCCCCAAAAAAAAAAGGGGCAACAAATAATAGAGGGAGCATGGGGAAATGTTGAGGGCAACAGAGGGTCCAGGGAGTGTATTTTAGGATGGACTGATGAGGATGCTGGAAATGGGGGTGCAGGGGGAGGAAGATAATAGCCAGACCCAGAGCGAGGGTGGGAGACAAGGAAGCACACTGACACCTCCTGAGCCAGAACAGCTATGGCGCCCCTCCCTCCTCTGAAAAGAATGGCTGGAACAGCACAAGTGAACAGTATATTCTGCTGTGCAATAGACACAAAGACAAAAGGCTGGGGATAAATCACCAAAAATATGTCAGCATTTGCCAGGGAGTAGGATTCCATCCCCTCCCAGGTGGGCTTTTCTGTCTTCTCAGTCTCGTTCATTGTACAGGTATTCGTCTCATAATTAGAGAAGCAAATAAAAAAATGTTGTAAGGATCCAAGAGGCCTGAGAAGGTTCTGGATCAGAGAAGGACACAGAAGGCAGTGTGTTCCAAGTCCCCTTGGGAGCCCGACCCCCGGCTGATGAAGTCAGGATCTTGGGGGGTTGGGCAGTTATTTTGAAGGGCTGGCTTGGCAGTAGCTGCCTGGAGGCACAATGGGGCTTTGTGACACAGATTGGGCTTTGGCTCCAGGCCGCTTGCCTGGATCCTTTTAGATCGATGGCCCTTCGGGGCTGCTGGCTCAGCAACCATTCTCAGGCAGCAGCAGAGATGCCTGGGACAGTGCTGGAGTTACATCTGACCAGGGCCAAGGCTGAGGGGACCGGTCAGCCGCCACCCTGGCCGGTCCCGGCAGACCACAATGGAATGGGCATTCGCGTTCAATCCTCGGGCCCTCTGACCTTGAATTCTTGCTTCTGGGCAAAAGCTGATGTGGGTCATCACCTCATGACACTCCCGGACGGGTGCTGATACCTATTACCATCCCATTTTACAGAAGAAGAAACTGAGGCTCAAAGGCATTAAGTCACCAGCCCAAGGGAATTCACAGCCAAGACTGGTAACGAATGGCAAAGCCAAACTCGAATCTCACTGAGGCCAGCCCGAAAGTTCTTCCCTCCCCCAGCTCTGGGCATTTCTCTCTGAGTCTCGCGGAAGCAGGGTTGTCGTCAACGAAAGAGCAGAACTTTGCATGTCTCTGTAGCCAGAAAGGTGGAGCATGCCTGGGGCTTGCCTTCCAAAGAAAAGTGTTGAGGGTAGAGGGCTCTTATGGGGGGGACCCCTGAGAGGGGACCCAGAAGGTACTCTGCTCAATAACAGCATCATTTTCAACTTGTCGAAACTCGTCAAATGAATTACAAAATAAAGCCCCAAATGACAGAATAATGAGCTATTCATTTGAAATGTAAAATAAATAGGTAAATCTCGGGTGAGAAGGCAGAATAAATGGCATTTGGATGACATTTGGTGATTAAATTAAATGGTAATGAACTCATGATGGCTGGGGAGGGTGATTTTTCCCTGACACCGAGGACCTGGATGTCTGGCTGGTCTCACTGCTCTGCCTAGTAGCTGAACTGGGGGTCGCGGGCTCTGGGAGTTGGAGGTGGTGAACAAATCTAGCCCACCAGGGTCTCAACTTAGGGAACAGGGCCAGCCTTGCACTTTGGGGAGCCAAGCCCAGGTCTGCTGGTGCCAGGGAAACTTCAATATCTTCTAGTCCACTTCTGCCATTTTATACCTTGGGAAACTGAAATCCAGAAAGGTCAAGAGACTTGGCTGCACTTGACCAGCAGAGCCAGGACCTGAGTCTTCTGACTCACAGAGCAAAGACCTACCAGCCACACCGTGTCTTCTCCTTTTCTATACACAACACTTCTACCAAATCTCATCCATGGGCTTCCAGAACTCCTCATCCACTGTCCCAGCATCCCACACTGCACTGCTTTTGACCAAGAAACTCATGTCTCAACAAAAGAGGTGTGACCTCGGGCCCAAGATCATGGAGTTTATGGATCTTACCAGCCCCCACCATCCTGAAGCAGCTGGCTGGATAGAAGAACAACAGAGCAGCCTTTTGAATAGTTAATCATAGTTTCAGAAAGGTGGAATGACCTTGCAGGGCTGGGGCAAGGTTCTACAGAAGATTCTGCTGAGTTGATGTCCAGTATGTGGTGCTGTTTCTCCAAAAGCCAGAATTCATGGCCCAGAAATGGAGGGGGTGGAGATGGAACTGGCACCATTCATTAATTCCCCTAAGGATGCACTAACAAAATTTTTGCTTCCTGTTCCCAAAACATTGTACTCGGCTGGCCTAGAGGTCTTAGTTCCAAGGAGAAGAGCGCTTCCGGAAGATACCAAGAGCCCATTGAACTGGAAGGCGAGACTGCCATTCAGCCACTTTGGCCTCCTCTCTCTGAATCCACAGACAAAAAAATGGAATTATCGCTCTGGTGGGGTGGTTGATCCTGACACCCAAGGGAAACTTGGACCTCTATTCCACGATGGAAGTAAGGAAGATTTCTGGAACACAGGCGACCCTTTGAGACACCTCTTAGTATTACCCTGACATGAGATTAAACCCCTGGAAAGCTACAAACATGTAATCCAGACAGGACCAGTAGTGGCCCAGACCCTTCAGGAAAGAACCATGAGCAGCAGAGGGACTTGCTGAAGGCAAAGTGGGTCCAGAATGGATAGTAGAGCAAGGCCATGACAAACACCAGCTACGCTCAACGGTCACTTAAAGAAGAGCGGAGTGGAGCTGTCATGAGCGAGAGTTTCCTCCTATTTGTTCTGAAGATGTTTGTGTGTCTAGATACAAATATTAAGCAAATGCCCATTTTTCCTCTCTTATTCTATCGTGTAATGTAGATGTGCTGACTTGACAGGAGTAAGTATTGTTAATTTCACATCACGGTATTTAAGTAATGAGATATCAGGAGAGTCGATGCCACTCAATGTCACTTTTCTTCCTCGGCTGGGGAGAGTGGGGACTTCTCAGCTGTTCACAGCACAGTCTCATCATGGCGGGCACAGCCACAACCTTGTTGTCATCTGGAGATTAAGCGTGGTTTAAGGCAATGCATAGGTGCCATGTTGCCAAGGGGTGACCTGGTGATGGTTAATTTTATGTGTCAAGTGGCTTGGGCTGAGGGAAGAGCAGTATCAAGTAAAACACTCTTTCTGGGTGTGTCCATGAGAGTGTTTGCAGGTCTTAGCATTTGTATTGGTGGCTTGGGTAGAGAAGATGGCCTCACCCTGTGGGTGAACATCACTCTGTTCATCAAGGGTCAAACAGAACAAGAAAACAGAAGAGGAAAATCTACTCTCTGCTTGAGCTGGGATGTCCATCTTCTCCCTGCCTCACTCATCGAGGCTCCTAGTTCTCAGCCTTTCAGACTCAGACTGGGACTTTCACCATCCTGCCCACCCCCACCCCCACCCCAGTTCCCTGTCCTTTGCACTCAGACTACAACACCCTCCTCCCTAGCTCTTGGGTCTTTAGACAAGGCCAAATTACACCCCCAGCTTGCAGACAGCAGAGGGGGGAGCTGCTTGGCCCCGTAATTGCATGAGCCAATTCCAAGGACAGATCTTCATATATAATGTATATGTTGGCTCTGTTTCTCTGGAAAATGCTGACGAATACAGCTACAACATTGGGGGGCAGTTACACAGCAGTTTATGGTCAGCATGTTACTGCCTTTCAAAAGAAGAAGGGGCTGTTGGAAAGCTACAGTGGGAGGACCAGGATCCTCAGGCCCCTCCTATGAGTTAAATATGGGTTGAATTTGACCTCTAGATATTCCAGAGGAACCACCACCCCATCGTTTGAGGGAGCCTGTGGGAAGTCCTGGAGAAACTGACCCTTTGTTTTCTCTATTCTCTTATTTAACAAATATGAATTATGTTCCATGTGAACAGTAAAGGCACAACTATGAGACAAACAAACATTGATTTCACTCCCCCAGGACTTAGGGTTCAGGAGGGAAAACAGACATCATTTCAGTAGCCCTGAGGGTTGACTCAGAGACAAGTGCTGTGGTGGAAAAATCAGGGTCTGGTGAGACGTGGCAGCTGCACCCCTCAGGCACCCCCTCCAGTCCTGATTACCTCAAAGGTGATGATTCACGCAAGTCACCTGGGGACACCCCATGTGTCTTATCAGTGGTGCTTTTGGAGTGAGGAGATTAAATAGGAAAATGTTCAGTACTGCATGTTCGGAAGTTGCCAAGAGAATAGACCTTAAAAGTCCTCGTGGCAAGAAAAAAAGGCAACTATGCATGAGGACAGATGTCAGCTAGACTTACTGGGGGGATCCCACAGCATCTACAACATCAAATGGTCGCGTTGTGCACCTGAAGCTAATGTGATGTTAGGCATCGATTACACCTCGATTGAAAACACAAATAAATATTCAGAAAAGAAAAATGTTCATAAATTAGTCACAAGTGGGTGGAGCCTGGTGCCTAGTAAATGGCAGCTGTTGTTTTTATTTTCACTCTTATTGTTATCATTAATAAAAGTGGAGATGCTTTACAAGGTTCTATTTTTTCCTGAATCAATAGCATATGTACCAAGCATCTCCTCGCTGCTGCTTTGTAAACTGGCTGCAGCTGCTTGCTCTCCAAGGTCCTGAAACCCGATGTTTTCCCCCCCCCCCCCCCCAAATATTCCGGCTCTCGATTTTTCTCCAATGCTGCTCATCCTGTCTTCCTAACTCTCCCGGTGGCTCCATTCTCCATGCTTTGGGGACACTAAGAGATGAAAGAAGGGACAGGGTGGGCAGGGGTTCATGGAGGTAGAGAGAGCAGGCTTCCAACCTTGGGAGGACTGGTGGACACCCCATATCCACAGCCCGTCAGGATCCCTGACAGCTCAGAGACAACAGCCTGGGCCAGTTTTCTGTTCCAGGAAACCAATTTATCACTTGGAAATCAAACAAGACCTCGCTTCTCATTTTGCCAGAAGTGGCAGCCAGTTGGATGTGCTGGACATCAGTCATGCTGTCTATAGGATTTGAAGCAGCTTAGACATTACACTGGGGAGCTCTGGGGAGGGGCACCCATACTCAGCTTTAACCATGACCCCTTAGTTCTGGAGCACAACTCTCCTCCTTCTGAGGGCCTTTTACCTCCAGGGGCCCTTCTAAAGCTCTCCTGGCCCTCATAATTCCCTTCCCCCACCCTGGGACAGAAGCTGTTGGTGGCCCACCCGTGCCCCTGGGCACTCATCTTTACTCTGAAGATGCTTAATGCAAGTCCCTGCCACTCAGTCCCCAAGCCCCAAGCAACTTGGTGCCACTCCAACCACACCCTCTGCACAGATCCCAGAAGACAGCTTTGGTGAATCCATGAAGATGGGGTTAAAAAACTCTAGATTACCATGAGAACCACCCCGCAAACCTTATCAAGAGTAAAACTGACTCTACCTCATGCACCTGCCCCTAACACGCAGAAGTCAAGGTCAAATTGGAGGCCACCATCATCCTGTTCATTCAGTCACTTGAGACACATTTACCGAGCGCTGTGTGATGGACAGTGGGATTCAGCGGTGAAAAAACCAGCCTTAATCCCCCATGCTTTTTGAGGTGAGGTCTTAGCAGATGAGCGTGGGAGAGCCCAGCTAGCTGCCCCTGCATCCTCTTTCCTCTCCCTAGGCATGCAGAAAAACTACAGTTCCCAGCAACCCTTGCAGTGGAGTTGGCCCATCTCATTGGGGGCTCTGGCCAAAGAGATGCAGCCTGAGGTTTGGGTGTCACTTCTAGGTCTGGCATAAATCCCCTGTATTTTCATCTACTTGTTCTCTCCCTACTGTATCCAGACATCAGAGACACGTTTAAGACAGTGGCATCCTAACGAGGAAGGAGCAGGATCCCGGTGTCGTGCAGAGGAGGGCACAGAGGGAGAAACTTGACTTCCTGTGCCAGGTCACTGGGGCTCACCCAGTCTGACCATAAATAGACTCAGGGCCGACTGGGGGAGGGTGTGCGGTCCCAGAAGAATGAAAGCAGAGCTCCCAAGGCCTGCTCGCCTGCATGTGTCTCTGACACTCCTGCATCCCCTTCCTTGGGTCTGGAGGACTCTTGGGACTGTTCATGGAGAGACTTTAGGGGCTCCCCGATCTAGGTCACGAAGGTGAGCCGACCCCACCCAGTTCTCTCGGCATGCCTGCCCTTGGGATCCTGCTGTCCTGCTACGAGGAAGCCCACGCAGGCAGAGGCGAGACCCGCGTGGGGAGGAAGGGGCCCTTGACCATCCCCCTTGCCAGCCAGCCCCGCTCATCGGGCATGTGAGGAGCCCATCTCCAACATGTCCAGTCCTGGTGTCCACCGGGGCAGACACAAGCTGCTCCCCACCCCTCCCTGCCCAAACCTTAAGCACAGTAAATGTTGTTGGATTCAGTCACTACATTTTGGGGTGGTTTTGTATGCAGCAAGAGATAACAGGAATGCGAGGGACAGACCCCAGAAATCTCCCCACCACACCCCCTGCGTGCTCCACCAAGCTGCCACAAACAAGTGGCAGACTTTTTTAAATAGTAAAAACTATCATCTGTTCATCTGTTCAATAACTACATGCCAGGCACCATGCCAATTATTTTACATGTTTTCTTTTGTTAATGTGTATTCTCACTTAATTCTTCTGACAACCCCATGAGGTGGAGACTATTCTGTCTGCTTCGTACAGAGGAAAAAATAGGCTCAGAGAAGTTCTGTCATTTAACCCAGAGCTCACAGCTAGTGAGTGGGGGGTGCAGGACTTAAATCCAGGGTCTCCTGACATAGCTCCAGAGCCTGCCTGCTTGTGGCTGCCCCTCACAGCTCCCCAACACAGATAAATTATGGAGCAGGTGCTCTGAGATGGCCCGATTGTGTACAATTGCACAACCATATGATCATACATGTAAACTCATTAATTTGTACACTTAAATATTTTCCCACACTTCACCTTCAAATACCATAGCCTTCAGCCTAGCAGTTCTCTGGAGGTCATCTGTGTTCCAGCCCTGGCTGTGCCACTCACTATCTGCATGACAGTAACTGCTCCGTGCTTCAGTTTCCCCATCTGTTAACTGGAGATGATTGCAGTGCCAACCTCACAGGGCTGTGGTGGATGTAAATGAATTAGTGGCACACACGAAATCCCTTAGACTGAGCAGCTTAGCAACCATTTGGCCAGTGTTAGGTATTGTTATTTCTGTTTTCTCCAGGAGAAAAAGGCTTCAGCACAGGCAGGACAGACTAGGGGAGGCTGAGGCTGGGAGTGGAATCCATCACCAGTGCTCTCTTTCCATCATTGGAACACCAGGGGCTGACACCCGCCGCCATGCTCTGCAGTCTCAGGGGCCTTAGACCCCTCCCAGGTGGGCTGTGGATGCCTCCACCTGTGTCCTTCCTGGGGCACTGGAGGGGAAGTTGGGGATCCGTGAGGAGGTGCTGGGAATGACAAGCCTCAGATGCACAGCTACTCTCTGGCCTCCTGGCCTCCTATATGGAGATTAAAGAACCTGAAGCCTGTAAAGAGATGAGAGGGAGGGAGCAGGTGGAGGCAGGCACAGGAAAGGAGCAGAGGCTCAGGGCCTCCTTGCATGCCCAGGGCATCTACACTGTCCTTGCCACCCATCCCCATCCCACTCCTGCGAGCAGAATGTTCTTTGCCAGCAATGGGCCCCCGAGCAGGGGCTTTGCTAGATAGTGAGGTTGTCCTGGGAATGACCTCCATGCAATTCCAGATGTTTCCAGAAACAGCTGGCAGAGGAGCCGCTCCCAGGGAGGAGTGTCAAGCTTGGCAACACTGCCCTGGCTTCTCTTGTCAACAGCCCACCCGCTGGAGGGAGAGGCCAGCCTGCCCACCAGGGGAGGACCAGCACAGCACCCAAGGCCCTCCAAGGAAAAGCACGTGCAGTGGTGGCCCAAGAAGAGGCAGCAGTGAAGCGGCCTGCTGAGTAACAAGGCTGGGAGCTCCTGCTCAGACAGAAGGAGTGGGGTCAGCAGCTAGAGGCGGGCTTGTGTCCTCCTCTGCCTCTTACTGAACATGTGGCCTGGGACAAGGCACCCCAACTTGCTATGCCTCAGTGTCTATCTCTGTGAAATGGGTGTAACAACAGTCAGTCACGAGGCTGCGTGTGGAGAGTGTTCAGCGAGTAACTGCTTTGTTAGGATTGTTGCTGTTGCTGCTGCTGCTGCTGCTGCTGGCTTAAGGGGTCTGCAGGGGAGGTGGACTCTATCCCTGGTTGTGAGTTTCACCATTTGGGACAGCTGTCTGCAAACCCAAGGATTCTAGGGACTCGTGTCCCCCAAGACTACTGGCCTGGGGACAGGAAGGGGAGATTGGAGGGCCAGGGGACAGAGCGTCCTGGAGAGGTGTGTTCTGGGAAATAAGGGTGCTTGTTCGGACAGCTTTTTCAAACAGACATGGTTACCAAGAGGCAAAGTCATGTTTTCTTCTGGGAAGTGGGGAAGTTCATGTCCTCTAGCCTCCGTGCCCAGATGCTAACACATTCATTCCTGCCCTGGTTCTGCTGGTCACATGTCTTGTCTAATCAGTGTCCCTCCAGCCAAAGCCAGTTGTGGGAAATAGGCTGGGGTGGCGGTGGCTGAGAGCACTCGGGGAGGGCTTGAGCCTTGGCTTCTCCATTGAGACTCAGAACTGACCGTGGCTTCAGTTCCCACCCCCATCCAAAAAAAAACACCTGGAAGTTGCTGGCAAAGGAAAAATTACCAGAAAGGGGACTTAGGAGCCTCTGAGTGTAGGTCTGTCTCCAGCCCCTGAAGACAACATTGTTAAAATGGAGGTGCTCCTCTTGCCCACCCCCCACCTCTATGTGGGAATTTTGTGGGACTAAAATAACATAAACTAACATAAACGGGTGAAAGCTTTCTGGAGTGAGGTGTTCCAGCCCTCTCGGGCAGTGTGGCATTGAGACACCTTCTGTGATTATAGATAATAGCTCTATGAAGGCATTAAATCATTATACAGTATTACCATTAAGGCACATTGTGTTATGAACTTAACTCCAACACTTTCCCTCTAACGATAGAAAAGGGTTCTGGAGCACACCTTGAGGGGATGAGAGTCCTGCCTGAGAGAGGGTGGAACTCTTCTCTTTCCCTAAAAGAAGCTCTTGAATTCTTTGCCCAGTGGCTTTCTGGAACCTAGAATTATGGGGAAGGGAAAAATATTCCTCCTAGTGAATTTTCAAGCCTCTATCTCCAGCTACTAGCCAAAGGAATTTACCTGACACGAGTGTGGGACACAGGAAGACGTTCACCCTCTCTCGTCAGCCCCAGAGGGGCCATTATCCTCCAGCACAAGGATATCTGTCTTCTTACCCCAGGACCTTTGGGTATGCTCTTCCTCCTGCCTATATCTCCCCCCACCCCAAGATATTCAAACAACACTTTATTCACTCTATTCAAATGCCCTCTTCTTAAAGAGACCTCCTCAAACCACCATCCTAAAGAACAACCCCAGTACTCCTTATCTTGCTTAATCTCTCTCCCTAGAGCTTGTCACTGTTCCTCATTACATTATATTCATTGGTTTCACCTAAGTCCCAGAGGGCAGGAGCCTCGTCTAATGCTCAAATGCATTTCAGCACCTAGGACAGAGCCAGCACACAGTAATAGCCTCAGCACTTCTAAATGAAAACATGAACGATGCTTATACTGCTATTCACTCCTCCGCTATTTATTGAGTGGTTTCTGTACCAAAACACTGGAAAAGATCACAACAATAAGACCCAGATCTGCCTGCAGGGAGTTCTCAGTCCAACGGGAAGCAGAGAAGTTAGTTGCAAAGATGAGCTCAATGTCGGGAGGTTAGACTCAGGTTTATCAACTAATATTCCTCTCTCCAGCCCTGCCATCTCTCTCGAGCTCCAGGCTCATATATCCAGCCGCCGACTTGCAATTTTCGCCGGCATGGGAATTCAAAACAGAATTTCAATTTCCCTCTATAACTGCTCCTCTCATTCCCTAACTCAGTTTCTCAGGCCAAGAGTCCAGGCACCACCCTGCACGCCTCTCTCTCCCACCCTCTGCAGCCAGGTGGAAAGACTTTTTGACTCTGTCTCCAAAATAAACCCCAGTTCTGAGTACTCCCTCATGCACCCCTGCCCCTGCTTTCCTTTGCCATGTAAACTCCCTAAATGCTTCCAGCTGCCCTCCGCCATCCAACAGCCAGAGGGACCCTTTTGAAACATAAACCAGTGAGGTCCCCCTGATGCCTAAAACCCTCCAATGGCTCCCACTGCTCCTAGAAAAAAATCCAAACCCTTTGCCTTTCTGACTTCACCCCACACCACATTCCGCTCACCCACCACACTCACCCTGCCCTGCTTCTCCGGTGGCTTCCCCAACATGCCAGTCTCACTGCTGCTGCCACAGACTCTTCCTCCAGGTGCCTGTAAAGACAGTTCTGCCTCATCATTCAGCTCTCAGGTCAAATGTCATTTTCTCACAGGAGCCACCTCTGACGGCCACACCCCACCACTGCTGGACACTTCTTCCCGTGACATCACTCATCCTCTACATCACACGTGTGCCCCTGTGCCTGTAAAGTGCGTCTCTGCCATTCACCAGGATGGGGGAACCGGGCACAGAAACCAGGAGCTGGGAAGGTTGTAAAGGAAGATGTGATTCCCGTTCAGTTGTATTGAATCTGGGGGACCAGGTGGTTGACCACGTGGGGATGCACAAAGGGTAGGAAGACTTGAGCCCAGGAGCCCTGGAGAATGTGCCATGAGAAACGGTAAGCTGGAGAAGTGGTAGATTGACATAAGCAGCAGTTGGAAGTAAGTTCTGAGTAAGCAGTGGGGAGATCAGGACAGAAGGGGCTGGGCTGGTAGGCACCGGGGCAGCAGAGCGCAGGGAAACCTCTTCTTTGGGCCTTGCAGAGGGGGCAGGGAGGAAGCCACAAAAGCAGAACTGCCGTCACAAGTCTCCCAGGAGGGCACCTCTTTCCCTTCTGCAGACAGGGGACCAAAACGCCACCAGGACCCTAGCTGGGGACCCAACCCAAGCCAGTCTTCATCCTGCTCTGCAGCCCCACAAGCCCCAGAATATCTAGTCAGCTTCCCCTCGGCTCTTGCAGGGCCCTTGCCAATCCAAGACACCCAGTGAAGTCAACAGGGTAGGGTTGGGGAGCAGTGGGCAAAGGGCATCATGGTCTTGTTGCTGCCAGAACTTTCAGAGACAGATTTTTCATCCATCTGATGGGTCTCTCTCGGAGCCTCCCCACTCAGCCTCAACTCGCAGGCTTCGGCTGCTAATCTCTCCTCATCCCTGGCTCCCTGGGGGCTGAGCGGGTAAGGACATCAGGATGTGTGTCAAGGGCCAGACACGGAGGCCTCGGGAGGCTGACACTCTTGGGAACACAGCCAAGGGGACAGCAGTGGGGGCCCTCCCTGTGTTCAGGCCCAGTTCTGGGGAGTCAGGAGGCCAGAGAGTGAGGCTGGCTGTCCCAAGGGTCCCAGGAAGTGCCTCAGTCCCCATGATAGTGACAGTCAAAGTGGAGCAGGGCAGTGACTCCTAATGGTCAGGGCTGCAACTCGAGCGCCCCGGTTCTGCTTTCAAATCCAGCTGCATGGCCGTGTGCAGGTCACCGAAGCCTCAGCTTCTCCATCTGTAAGTGGGGCTAATCAATAGTGCCTGCCCGCGAGGGCTGTGGAGAGGATTAAAAAAGATAATGCCTGTAAAATGCTCAGGGCCATGTCTGACACATAATGAGCACTGGAGAAATACCAATATTTACCAAGATTTCATCTTTTTTAGACTGAGATAGAGATGGAAGGAAGAGATCACAGGTTTCACCAGTGAATAATCCCCAATTTATTTCCTCCCAGATTGCTTGGCTCGGGGGAGCCTGTGCTCAGTGTTATCCAGAACAACTTGCCAAAGGCTAGAAAAAGGTTGCTGCTTACTGCAAATCCTCCCACCAAGGCATTGCCAAGTACCCAGGCCCCCGGCCAGGGAAACCCGGGGCCTGACGCTGGAAGATCCCAATCTGGGGAACCAACCAGGAATTCTGCACCCCTCGGCTCTCTCCAAAGGCGAGGGGCCTGAAGGTGGGAGCAGGACAGGAGGGAGCGGGGCCAGCCATCACCAGCAGCAATTGCCTCCTTCAGCCTGAGTCCCCTGGATGCCCTGGGGTCCCCCTGAGCCCCTGGGAGAGGGACAGGGTTCTGCTGGTGGGTGTCTGTAGCTCCTGCCACCAGGGTGGCACCTCCACAGCCTCCTGCTCGCTCCTCACTCCAGATGGAGGAGTTTCTATTCAGAAAATCAGACTTGATGGCAGCTCTCCTGGGCGGGCAGAGGGGGGCTCCTCCAGAGGTGGTCTCAGCCCTGGGAAATGGCTGCCCTAACTGCTGCCCCCCCAAGCCCCACAGGGTGATAGAGCCTGGCTCTGCTCCATTTTGCAGATGAGGAAGCTGAGGATCAGAGTGGCCGAGTGCCATCACCCAGCCGCACACCCGTTACATGTGGAAGGGAGGGTCTGAAGTCCAGTTTCCAACTCCAAGTCCAGTGCTCTCTTGGGGAGGTCAGCAGAGGGTGAGACAGAGGCTCTCGGGGGATGATTTGAGGTCCCTGCTCTCAGTGGCCTGTCGCCCTGGACACGTGGTCCCCCCAGGGGCTGGGGGCCGGGTGCACACGTGCGTGGAGGACGTGGAGCTGGGGTGGAAATGGGAGGCGAGGCGGCATGGCAGGCATGAGGAGGGGATTCCAGCCTCTCTTCAACCCTCTCTCCCTGTGTGACCTTGAACACGCGCCTTCCCGTCCCTGAGCGTCATTCTTTTCGGCCGTCAAATGGGGAGACTTCATTAACAGACCTCTTCTTGCTCTCAAACTTCAAAGCAACGGCCCAATACCCTCGGCTGGCAAGTGAAGGACGAGGCCCAGAGAGGGAGAGTGTCTCACCCCAGGTGGCGCAGCACCTTGTGCAGAGACAGGCTAGAGCTGAGGCTGGTCAGGGCTGTCCTTTCCTGGGCCAGTTCTGAGACGCTTCTGCCCTCCCTTGGGGTCCCCCCCAGACCCCAGACCCTGGTTTTCCTCCATCAAGACTGAGACTCTAATTCCAGCATGGCCCAGGCCATGGGCTTGCGGCTGCATTCCCAGATTCCCAGAAGCTCTTGGAATCAAGAGGTGGCAGCCAGACCAGCAGAGCGACCTTAGGGGCAGTCAGAGGGGCAGGAGGGGTCCCTGCGTCTCTTCTGATGTCCCTCTTCCTCCTGGCGAGGGGTGGCCCATAGTGAAGGTGCCAGAAAGACCCTGACTGACACTTCACAGAGGCCACCACAGACCCCAGCCCCGGGCCAGCCCCCAAAGCACAGGACTTCTGAAGAGCTCCCGGCTGACAGCAAAGTGCACCAACAGCTCAAATTAGATCGGGTGTTTTTGCCAATAGTTTTAGACGGATTTTTATAAGTTGGCTCTTCCAGTTGTTTGGCTACCAGCTACCAGGCACTGATTTAATTGGCGCTCAGCTCTGCCCTCATCCCTTCCTGCCTACCCGGGATTTCTTACCAAGGGAGAAAATGTGGCTGACAAATTGCTTTCCCACGTAATGACACTTTTATGAATACCAAATGGAGTAATTAATGCAGTTGACCTAACGTTACATTTTGTGGACATTTAACATTTATTCATTTCGATCTCTCCGTTTTCTTTTCCAACTTGTAGCCCATAAATATTTGAAGGCCACAGATATTTTATAGGATCCTTAAAAGCTCAGAGACCCAGAGAGCGAGTGTGACCTTGGAAAAGGGACAGAACCTCCAGGGTCAGGCTCCCTGTCCTGCTCCCCAGGGGCCCTGCAAACACGGGTGAATCCTGAAGAGCTGACACCCCCCAGGGACAGGCCAAGGCCAAGGCCAGGGAGACTCGCAGGAGCGCGCGGAGACAGAGACCAAGCCCTCCCTCTCACCCATGAAGAGCAAAGCCATAAAAAATGTTATTTTGCCACTTGGCCGCATTTCATTTGTGTGGTTTGGAGTGTTTTCTAGTTAATGAACCTGCCACATTTCTGGTCTCCCTTTTTCAATTCAGTGACGAGAAAGGGGGAAAGGCTGCCATGCTCCCCCACAGCTGGCCGGCTGGCACCTGCCGTCTGGGCAGGGCAGGGCTACCCAGTCGCGAGCAGAGCAGCCAGGTCAAGGGCAAGTTCACCAGCAAAGTATCTGCACAGCCCCCACCTCCAGGTATCTCTCCTGGGTAAAGGCGGCCGGGTCTGCCAACTTCCTCTGCCCTTGAAGTGAAAGGATGCCAACCGGCAGTGGGTGCCCGCTGCCTTGTTAAGTGGGACCTGGAGGAAAGGCCAGAGAGACGGGGATATTCCCAGGGGAAGGGGAGAGGAAGTGTGTCCTCCCACAGGTTGGTGGGGGAGGTCTATGCTCGAGTCCAGAAAGATCTGTGATGGGTGGAATCACGGCTCCAGCTGCAGACACACATATAGACACACACACACACACAGTCACACTCATTCACCCCACATGTACACACACACACACAGGTTCCCTTTCACTCCCTGGGCAACCTTCCAGGGAGGAACCCAAGTCCCCAAACTCTGGTCAAGGCCTCAGCTGCCCACCCCACCCTCGCCCTAACAGGAGACACCACACACACACACACACACACACACACACACCAGCCACACGCAAGGCTACCTCATGGGCTCAGCAGGCAGGGTCCAGCCCCTCTCGCCGGCACGGCCGTCCCGGCTAAACTCTGCGGAAGGGAATCCTATCTTCCTCCATCCATTCACACGCATTTATTCACACCAACTCATGCAGGCGCTAGGTGGAAGGGAGGCCACAGCCGCTGTGCCCTTGATGCTCACTCTCCTGAGAAGATAAATGAGTTCCACAGTTACAGAGAATGAACCAGGTTCTGACGGGGAAACTCAGGCTGCCAGGGAGCACAGTGGGGATGCCTGGGGAGGGAGTGTCAGGAAGACTTCCTGGAAGAAGGGGCAATTCAGTTGGGAAGGGAGCAGCCGCTTCCAGGAAGACCCTCAAGCACATCTTGGCGCATCAATGGGCCACATTATAGCCTGGGTGGGAAGGTAGGAGGGGGACCCCAGATCCCTGCAGCTGCCATGACCTGTGGCACCCACAGGGTTACTGGAATCCAAGGAGCAAGCCTAAGCCCCCTATTTCAGGGCCTCGCATCTTCGACTCTACAGCAGCGCGAGAAACTGAAAATAGCCAGCACTTGGCCCTCCCAGGGGATTTGCGTTTGCAACAGGATCAGAGCCTGGAACCCAGGCCCCTCCTGGGCCTGCTCTCTCTCTCCCTTCTCCACCCCAGAGAGCCTTTCCTCTCAAGCCTCCTCTCCCAGGCCCCCTCTGGTCTGCAGACACAGCACCCTGCACCCAGCTAGTGGGGTGACCAACTTGGTCACCCTCACCCTGGGACTCCTGCCTCCTGCCTTGCCACGAGCCGCCTGCAGCCCTCTGGTCTCCCACGGCCACCCTGGCCCTCAGCTCAGCCGGTGGAGGGACGCGGGGCCTTCCAGAGCCTGCTCTCTGATTTGGAAGGTAGGGATCTGGAAAGGAAGATGATGGATTAGTCTGTCTTCCAAACCATGAGAAAGAAGCATCTAGAGACCCTGACCCCTCTGCAGGGGAGGAAGTGAAGTGAGGAACCTGAGTCGAGAGAGCTGGGGTACTAGCCAAGGACACAGACCCCGGAGAGGTTCACCCCTGACCTGGATCCAAATCTGTCCACTGCTGTGGCCAAACCAGCACAGGGCGGCAGGAAACCCCTTCCCGCAGCGTGCCAGGGCTGGCAAGCACAGGCCTGTCTACACAGCCGGCCAGCACCCAGCTCCAGCTGACAGCCACCACGTGGAAATGTAAACCCCATGTTACGAGGTCATTTTTCAAGAGAGCAGGACAGATTTTTATACGGAATTCTCTGATTTGTAAACATTTAATTGGATACATTTAATACATTTAATTGGATACTGTACAGGTCAAACAAGACACAGTTTACCCCAGTGTGCATGAAGTCCTTCAATACATATTAAACGAGCACTAGTACGTGACAGGGAGGATGGCCAAATCGTCCCAGTGTGGCCAGCTGTCCTGGAAGTCCCCCACCGTGGGACGGGTCCCACAGCCAGCCACTAAGTTTTGGGTCTACAGGGAGAATAGACTAAGTCCTCACCCTCTAGGAGCGCCCACTGTGATGAAGGGGTAGCCACACATCTGTCTCTCTTCATCACAGAAGAAAAGAATGTGGGATATTGGGGAGACTCAGTAGTGACTTGGGGTGGCCATTTTGGCAAGTGTAATCAGGGAGGGCCACCGTAAGGAGGTGACCTACACTTTCACAGAGTCTTGAATGAGAAAAGAGAGTTGAGAAAGTATCTACAGTGTATGTGTAACAAAGAAACAGCCAAAAATATGAAGAGTTTCGCTGAGTGGGTTCAGCGCAGGCTGCAAACAGCCGGGGGAATCACCAGTAGGGAGCGATCCTGTGCACGATGGCGCAGCCCAGGGAGGAGCGCCCTGCAGTGGTGAGGAGGGAGGGGCATCCCCACAGCCGCCCTGCGGTGACCTGGAGTTAAGGATGCGCTGAAGGCTGGGAAGAGGTGTGTGCAGCACGCCGTCACGCACCTGAGAACTTGTTCGTCCGTTTCCATCTCAAGATAACTAAGCAGCCACCAGACCCCCACACCACGCCTGTGAACCCCACTCTGTTGGGCAACCACTGGACGGGAAGCCACATCTCCTTCGAGCTGTCGGCAGACAAAGTGCCCAAGACGGCAGGAGACTCGTGAGCTCGTGCCCTGGGCGGAGAGGACTTGGCGGTAGAGGTTGTGCTGTCACAGGATGCGAGTGCCTGGTGCGGGCTGCACCGCGCGGTGGCGCTAGCGGCAAGCTCGACCATGGGCGGGATTGGATGATGGCTTCACCCTGAAGCCTACAGGGCCAGTGTCTTGTCCGTGGCCCACGCTGGACTCCACACACTCTGTGTCCAGTTTTTCACCCGCACGGCCAAAGCCGAGTATCTG
Organism: Talpa europaea; assembly: GCF_964194135.1. Lineage (NCBI taxonomy): Eukaryota > Metazoa > Chordata > Mammalia > Eulipotyphla > Talpidae > Talpa > Talpa europaea. The sequence continues at coordinate 5,700,117 of NC_140076.1, forward strand.
GATGGCGAGCGCAGGGTCCCGGGGGGAGGGCGGCAGGAATATGGTGGAAGCCCTGGAGGCTTTGGGAAGGGCCAGGCCAGAAGAAGGTCACCCTAGCTGACCGTGGACACCTCTAACATATCTGACTTGTGTTTCACCTGAACGCCAGACCGTTCCTCCTGCAGCGCGGGCGAGCGCGCGTTCCTCCCACCTGCTCCAAGTGTCCCGTCATCTGTGTTCTCCCTAAAGGTCTCGAGAGTCTGTATCTCCCTTATCCCCTTCCAAGTCGAGCTGGATGGCAGAGTTTAGTTTACGATTATGAAATAAATAACAAACAACAAAAGAAAATAAACCAGCACAGGAAGGACAGACCAAGTCCTGCTCACGCTGTTTCCACTCATGCCCCTTGGCCCCAGCAAGGTCAGTCGGCAGGAGGGAGGTCCTGTGCCTGAGGCCACAGCTGGGTGGACACATTCTCTAGTTGCAAAACAATAAAGAACTGGGACCAACAATTCACTGTCCACTAAGAAGAGGCTAGCCCTGTACAGGGCTCCTTGACTTTGAGAATGTTGGTGTCGGGGCTAGGAAACAGCTGGGGTGCGTCAGGGCATTGCAGAGCGTTGGGCAGTGCCCCTGGCCAAACCACCAGGTGCCTGTTGCATTTGCTGGCTGTGGCAGCCCAAAATGTCTCCAGTTGTTGGTAAATGTCCTTTGGGGTGGCCTTCTCCCCAGAACTGCTGGGTTAGAAGGTGCAGTCGTGGCAAGACACCAAAGGAGAGAAGGTGCTGGGCCAGCTCCCGCTGGAAGCAAGCAGCATCGCCTTTCCCTGATCTCGCTCCTGTAACCCCAACCCTGGCCCCCAACTTGCATCAAGCCTCGAGATCTAACTGCCACTTTGTAGAGACAACAACAAGGGAACTTGTTCAGTGTCACCATGAACGCTGCCATCAGAGAGAGACTGCCAACGACAACGTTCCTACGATCAGGAAAACACACTATTTAAAGACATAGGACCAAGGTGTGGAGGGAAGCGAACACAGCAGGATGATGGCTGTGGAAATCAAGGTAGCCAAACGCAGACCACGGAGAAGTCTCAGGAGGAGATCAGGAAGAGAATAACATGATGATGTGTATCATTTAGATTGAACCTAAAGAAAAGGTGTGTTCTCAAAGGTAACTGAACAAACAGGGTGGAAGTCAAGGACAAATCAAAGGCTACTTAATGGAATCAAGAAATCACCCTAAATTGAAGCAAGGTGGAAACACAGGGTGTTCCTAGTAAAAACTCAGTAGAAATAAATGGAAATGTTGTTGAAAAAAATGCATAAGCCAAGGGAGGAGGGGTGGGTATTTGAATACTGACAAGATGTTGGCGTTATTGAGGGAATCCAGTTGATTTCTTAGGTGTGATAACAGTGCTGTAGTTATGTTTGTGGGAAGAGTGTTTTTCTTTTTTAGAGATAATGCTAAAATATCGACTGCTTAAGTGACAGCATGGCGGGGTTTCGCTTCGCAGTAATGCAGAGGAGGAAGTGGAGAGCTATAAATACAACAAGATTGATTAGTCATGAATTGATAGTTGTTGAGTCTGAGTGATAGATAGAGAGGAGGTTCATTATTGTATTGACTCTCCTGTTGTATCTAAAAATTTTCCATAATAGCAAATGAAAGCAAACAGATGTGGATGTGGGGTGAGAATTTTCGAGGCAGAGCTTCTCAGCCCTGAGGCTGGTAGGGTTTGGTCAGTTGTGGGGTAAGTGAAAGAGCATCAGGCTTTTCTGCCCTCCCGCCATTAGGATGGATGACAGACCCTTGTGGTCCTGAATGCATGCCTGAGGGCGGGCACCTGGAGTAGGGGGGTGGGCATGCATAACTGGGTACACCTGGGCTAAGACTGGGCTTATAAGGGTGACGCCAGCAGAAGCTGAGAATGAAGAGGAACTAGGAGAGAAGCAGAACCACAAGCAGAGAAAGAACCACGAGAAGAGCAGAGAAGCAGAGACCACCAAAGAATGCTGGAGAGCCCAGAAAGAGTGAAGACTTGCTGGGGGCTGGGAGGACTGCCAGCCTGCCAGCCTCCCAGCCACCCTGCACCCTTTGGCAGCCGTGTACCTGGTAAATCCCAATAAAATCCTGAAAAGCCACTGAGGGCTCCAGGACTCCTTTACCGGGTCTGCTGGATCAGAAAACCTGCTCAGTGGCCTTCCTGCCACTACACCAGTTCAAGGGCAGCCAAGGAGGTCAGTGTGGCTGCAGCAGGTGGGTGGTGGGCAGGAAAGCCCAATGAGGTAAGAGGAGCAGAGCTGAGGGTCCGGTGGAGCGGGGTTTACTCTCATTGCAGAAGGAGCATTTAGAGCCTGTGGGCAGAGACCTGTTGAGATCAGACCCACGCCTCTAAAAAGCCCCTTTGATTGACAACTTATGTCAACAACATCCACACAATGGAATATTACTCAGTTATGAAAAAGAATGAAGTCCTGACACATGCTGCAGCATGGATGGATCTTGGAAACACGTAATTGGAAGAAACCAGCCAGAAAACATCAAGCATATGATCCCACTATAGGAAATATCCAGAACAGGTAAATTCATAAAGATGGGTAGCAGATTTGGGGTTACCAAGGGCCATGGTCAGGGGAGAAAAAGGACTGACTGCTATTGGGCAACAGGATTTCTACCTGGGACATAGAATATTCTGGAATTAGATAGTGAAGAGGGCTGCACCACATAGTGACTATACTGAAAATCACTTAATTTAATCTGGTAATTTTTAATGTGATTTGAATTAGGTATTTTTTTAATAACAGGGCCCTCAGGCTGCTCTGGAGAGGGAGCAACAGGAAGGGAGCTGGGGAGCAGGAGGCCCGGTAAGTGACGCTGAGGTCGGCCTGTGCCAGGTGGAGGGAGGGAGCCACGCTTCTGGGCTGCGTGCAGAGGACAGGAAGAGGGATCAGGGTGGCTTCCGGGTTGGGTCTCAGCCTGTGGGTGGGAGGTGCCAGCAGCCCAAGATGCGAGGATGTGTCGGGAAGATGCAGGCTTCTGCTCGACATTCCTTGGTCCGAGGTGCTTGGGGATCATTACTGCTGCCCCCCAAGTCCTAGCTTGTCCCTTCCAGGCCCATGGCAGGACAGCTTTTTCTGGCCTCCATGTATTGGGGGGGCCCTAAGTCCAGTCCTGAGGTAACCGCATAAGGAGATGCTCTGAATATTCAAGATGGCGGCTGCCCCACTGTGGGGTAAATGGATTGATCAGGCTTTTTGTGCCACTAGCCTCAGTGGCCATCACCTGCCGCCTTGATCGTGTTGATGCAGAAGGTGCTTGGGAGCTTGGGCAGCAGGTATGCATGACTGCTTGGGGACACCTGGGGCATGGGTGTGCACGCACGCATAAGTGTGCACACCTGTGCCCAGATGTGGGGCTATAAGGGCAGCATCACTCAGCAATAACAGGGAGGCGGCTACGAGAGGATGAGCTGCGTGACTACAGGAGAGGAGAGACCATGAGAGAATGCCAGAGAGAGCCCAGAGAAAGAATAGATTCAGAGGGGACTCGGTTGACCCCCTGTCCGGCCTGTGCCTGCCTCCTGGTGTGACAGCCTCCCTGCCTGGCGCACCTGTGTGCCTGCCTCCCTGAGAGAGCATGGAAGCCTGAAAACACCACCGAGGGCTCTGGGACTCTCCTTTGTCCATCCGCCTGAATCAATAGTGAACCTGCCTTGTGCTTGTTGGCTCCTTGTGCTTGTGCACAAGGGTCCTGGGGGAAGAAGAAATCAAAGCCCCCAATGAGTCCAGGATGGGTGTGAGCGCGAAGTGAGCCTTGTGGTCAGAAGCTGCTGAGCTGTAGGCCCTGAGCACTAATAGTGTCATGTTGTCACAGCGCGGCCGGCTCCCCCACCACCCGCGTGATGCCCGAGACCTTCAGCCAGTTTTCTCTTGGCCTTTTGCCCCGGACAGGGGTGTGGGGGTGCTTTCTTCTAGTCACTTGGACCAGTGCTTCCTCAGGAGCCTTCCGTGCCCAAGCAACTGGACCCAAAAGTATTTGTAGTATGCGAAGGGTAGTGCCAGAGGCGAGGGGGATGGAAATGGGGCAGAAAAGAGAGCCCTGTAAGGCAAAGTACACCGCCGTGATTAACCAAGTTCACAGTGAATGTCGCTAAGTGCCACTGAGTGTCCGCAGTGCTGGCAATGGTGGCCGTGGCCAGTCCAGTTGGGTGGACAGAGGGTGGACCAGCCCCTCTGGGAAGGTGTCCAGAGGAGGCGAGAGGTGTCATGCTTAGCATATCAGGATGGAAGGGATGCCTCCAATCTGGTAAGGTGGGCAGGCAGCAGCATTGGGGTGCTGGGAACCCTGAAGCAAGCTTCAGACACAGCTGGATCCAGGGGCTACATGATGTCCTTCAACCTCTTAGCATGATCGCCCCCTCACAGCTCTCTCTCTCCTGCACAGTTTCTTCCACGTAGCAGGTCACACAGTTCCAGTTCACATCACCCCAACTAGTCACCTGAGAGGAAAAGGAGGTGCGAAATCCCAGGGAGGAGTTCTGATTGGCTCGGCCTAGATCTCATGGCCACTTGTGTTAGCAGAAAGGGGTCCAGGGACGGACAGATGCCACAATCAGACGGAGTGGACAGAGGAACGTTCCCCCAAAGGAGGGAGTTCTGCTACCAGAAAGAGGGAGGAGGGATGCTGGGACATGCAAACAACATGGATGGCCAGGGGTTCCCAGTGGGGTGACCGGCAGTGGCCAGGACAGGGCTGCAGCCTGGCATAGGGGCGGAAAGGGGAGAGGAGAGAAGTGAGAGGAGGAAGGAAGAAAGCAGATGGTGAAGGGGAAAAGGAACTTGCATAGACCACACAGCCAGCATCTGCACAGGCCCTCAAACACCCTGCCTACATGACGCTAACCTAGTCTTGCTCCTACCTCCCTTGCCACAAAGTGACCATGAGCCCCTGGCCCTAGAGATCAGTTTAGATAAACCAGTTCTGAGCGGATCTACCTCATCGTTCCGGCCTTGAGGACTGGCTCTTTAGTGGGCCGGTCAGCCCGCATCAAGGCCAAGGACTTTTGCTGAAATTCTGGGCAGACACCTCACTCCTGTCCTAGGAGGTGTGGCTGGAACTGTGCAGCTCTTTTGCCACCATGAGGGAAGTCACGCCCCAGTCAAAACTAACACCAGGATACAAAAGAGTAGAGAAACGAGAAAATAATTGGGCAGTTGGCGACGCTATTAAACTGCTGAGTCAAACAAGCCAGAGGCTGACTTACTGCCAGGCACCCAGTGAAACAGGCTGACAGATCCCAGTGGTTTTATCTGCTTTGAGCTGAGTTCTTCTATTGCATTTACGCAAGGGCAGCAAAAAAGCTGAGGGAGATGAAGACCATCCTCTCCCTGAGCATCTTTCTGTTCTGGCCAATGTCAAAGGCAGGCCCAATGGCAAAAGGCATATTTATTAGCCAGGGTTCTCCAGAGAAAAAGAACCAGTGGGGTGTGTGTGTGTGTGTGTGTGTGTGTGTGTGTGTTTAAGGAATCACTCACATGGTTATAAAAGTTATAAAAAGTCCAAAACGTGCAGGACCAGCTGACTGGAGCAGCAGGTTAGAGACCCAAAGACAAGCCAGTTCAAGCCCAGGTTCAGGTCCAGAGGCATCTGCTGAGAACTCCCTTACTTGGGGCAGGTCAGTCTTGTTTCATTAGGGCCTTCAACTGCTTAAATGGGACCCACCCACCGAATGGAGAGCAATCTACTTCGGTTCAAATTTACCTAGTTAAGGTATTTACCCAAAGGACACAGAATCATTAATTCAAAAGGGCACCTGCACAACTACATTTATAGCAGCACTATTTACAATAGCAAAGCTATGGAAACAACCCAAATGCCCAAAAATACATGACTGGATCAAGAAGATGTGGTACATACACACCATGGAATATTACTCAGCAATCAAAAAAGATAAACTGCAATTTGCAGCAACATGGATGGCGCTGGAAGGGATCATGCTCAGCGAAATAAGCCAGAAAGAAAAAGAAAAATACCGGATGGTCTCACTCATAGCAGGAATTTAGAAAACCTAAATAAGGAACCAGGAAAAAGACTAATTATAATAAAGAAAAAATCAAAATCAACAAGCAACAAGCAACTATAAACCAGAGACACACTATGGGGGGGTGGGGCGGGGCTGGAGAGATTATGGTCAGAATAAGGGGGGTGGGAATTGTACGGGGAATATAACCAAGATGAAAATGCATACATTGTGCAAAAATGAAAAATGATGTAAAAAGTATATAAAATAAAATTTTTTAAAAAAAATTTGACCTAGTTAAATGCTAACATTATCCCAAAAAAACCTTCACAGAAATATCCAGAATGGCATCTGACCACTAACCTGGACACGGTGGTCCAGTCAAACTGACATACAAAGCAAACCTTCCTCGGATCTTCAGATGTATTTGGACAAGAGGAGCCGAGCCCCAGAGTCTGAGGTCACATGGCAACGGAATTGTCCATCCTGACACCCAGGACGGTGCTCCCTGGGGGGGTCCCCTCATTCTGGACACAGCCCCTGGGAACCGCGGGACCTGATGAGAGCAGGTGCACTGGCCAGCCAGTCACATCACCAGCCTCACGCCCAAGTAGCTGGTCCATGAGAAGAAACACTGGCTGACATGTAATTTGCATGTCACTTACAGGCCTTTCTCTAAGTCCAGAAGGTGCCACAGTTCTTCAGATCGACCCTTCCCCTAGGACCTCTTCACTTCAGCTGCGGCGTTTGGAAGGAACTCAGGGAGACTGTGTCCGCGGGGCCTGCCCGTCCTCTCTCCCTTGCGTGTCTCCCGACGCCCTCCCTGGAGCCACGGGCCCAGGAAGTCTGCCTCGGGCCTGATCCCGGTTTTCCACGGAGCGTAAAGGCACATTGCCCGTGAGGGAGGCTCTGCAGGTGGTGAGTGAATGGACATTTTTTATTTTAATAGTCATGTATTCATTTTTCTGCTGTTTGGAATTTATGGCTAGGGGTGCTGGCTTCCCATTTATAGCGGTGATATAAAGTTTCTCTTTAAACTAAATTTAAGTTTTTAGAAAAAACGAGTCCGTGGAAATAAAAATAGTAAGTAAATAACAAAAGAGGCGGGGTGTCGACGTGGCCAAACCAGGAACGAGATGACTGAGATTCTAGAAACACTGAGTGAATGGAAGCGTCTCCTGCTGCCACATCAACCTGACACCACGTGGCTTCCGTGGACGTGAAGGCCCAGGGGACCTGAGCTGGGTGGCGGGAAGACACGTTCACCCCACCCCATCGCCTGTGTCTGTCTCCGAGACACCCAGCCCAGCACTGCAGCTCCTCCCAGAATCCCACGGGCCCAGCAGTGATGCTCAGAACCCAGAATCTTCCAAAGGAACATGACCTGCGTCCAGGGAGACCTCCCAGACAGGAAGTCACGTGCTCCCAGCTAGACCACCCACTAACGTGGAAATCAGCCCTTTCTCCATACATAGACGCCTGCAAGGTAATTAATATCCCAGCCATTTAGCTCGGCTGTTATACCCTCACCGTTAATAAGCTAGCTAAGAGCTCCGCTTGAAATTAATAACTTGCAAATGACCCAAGAGCCCTGGTTTCATACCTTCTTTTTTTAAAACAACAAAAAGCCCCACAGAATTTAAATAGAAAAGCAATTTTCATTTATGAGCCAGTATCATTATTCATAACTGGAGAATTGTACAGAGTAAAAAGCCTTTTCCACTTAATTAGTATCGTGAACATCATAGAAAAGGGGGGGCCATAGCTAGCACGAGGGGGGGAGGGGCAGGGAGTGTACCCCGGAAGGGAAAGTGCCTCCCACGCAGCCACAGGTCTGCACAGTGCGGGAGGAGGGAGCCCTGTGTCTGGGCCTGTGCTACCGCTAGAGAAGCGGTGCTGGCGGTCACGTCGGGGACTGAGGCGGGCAAGGGGCACGTATGTCACCCCCATGTCTGCACGACACAAGCAGTGAGTCTAATCTTGAGCTGCGAGGGAAGATGGGAGAGCACAGAGCAGCGACCGGGGAAGCAGAGGCGAAAGGAGGGTTTCCAGGACAGGAGGGAGCATTGAGGCAGGAGGGGAGCGAGGAGAGACCTGGCTGTGCCCCTGCCATGCGGGGCCCTGTGGCTCCCTGCCCTCCAGACTCCTCCTCCGCGCCGGCCACCTGGCACGTGACCTCGCATGTGGAGCCTCACAAAATAACTCTTAATTTTGTGCAGGTGAGAGGCCAGGCTCGCGGAGGTAGCGGGACTCGCCTGGGGTCACCCATCAGTGAGCGGCAGGGCTGCCGGGCCCCCGCAGGCCCTCTGATTGCACCCCAGGCTGAGCCGCGGGGCCACCAGCCCCTCCTGTATGCGCAGCTGTCTCCTGGGGCTCGCGGTCTCCCCGCCTCTCCTTTCAACATCCTGGCATCCCGCAAGAGTAGACCTCGTCCTCACGCTTCCCAGAGCTGGAAACTGAGGCTCAGACGAGCGGAGGGTCAGTCCTGATCAGGGCCTGGCAGGGCCTTGCACCCAGGCCTCAGACTCCACCCGGCACTGGCCTCATGCTGTGGCATGAACCCCGGGCAAGTGGATGGTTCCACCCAGTCACACTGAGTGCAGCTGAGCTCCCCGTGGGGTCCTCCCCAGGGCAGGAGGAAGGAAGACCCCTTTTCTTGGAATCTAGAACAACCCACGTTTTCGGTGGAAATTGCCTCCTGATCTAAATAATAAAGCTACACTTTAAAATACCTTCTGAACCTCAGTTTCCCCCATTCAGAACCTGGGCTTGCTTCCCCCACCTGCCTCTGAGGTCAGAATCAGCTGTGAAACGCTGTAAAAGGCCTTGAAACTGCAGAGGGCGCTGCAGAGCCAAGGAAGCTCTTCTGGGCCCCGGGCAACCTTAGAGGGCACCGCCATGCAACAGCCCCCTCACATCGCCTCCTGGCAGAGAGGGGGCCAGATGGTCATTGCTCTCTCCAGAGAGGTAAACTGAGGCCTGGCAAGGTAAATGACTCACTCAGGGACACGTGACTGATTAGCAAGGATCTGGGGCTAGACATCAAAACCCAGAAGGGCTGGGGTGAGCCAGGCCAACTGGGGTTAAGTGTCTTGTATACATGCCCCCCCTCCGCCCCGCCACCCCTGGCGGAATTAAGAATGCACGCGGCGAGGGGGGCTGGCTAGACAATTACCCTGTCGCTCACTCGCACTCCTAATTTCTCCCTCCTTGTCCTTGGATACAATTGGGAATCTCTTTTATTACGCCCCTTCTTCAACTGGCACGGTTTCCACGCCTCCCCACGTGACTTCCCTTCTCCCCAGATTTCTCAGTCACAGCCCTCAGTCCACCGAAGCCTGACAAATCCTTTCTGCAAACGTGTATGTCTCAGGCTCAGAATAACCTTCCAAAATCAAACAAAAGCCTTATAAAGCGATTCCCCTGAAAGGGTCTGTTCGCAGCAGCACCTCCAGAGTCTGCTTTCTCCCTAAATCACAAACACAGCTCGGACCAAAGCCACGACAGGGGCAGCCCTTGACTCCAAAGAGCCCAGGCCAAACCCGAATAGTAGACGCCCCCCTGGGATGTGTTGGGGTCAAGAAAGGAAGACCTCTCTGCTCTCTTGTGCAGACAGAGCAACCATCTTATGGTCATCATCAATGTAAATAATCACCACCTGTTTTATGCCAGCCCTGCTCTGAGCACCTTGCATTTATTAGCTCATTCAGTCCTCACACCAACTCTAAGGGACAGGCATTACTGGCAAGGCAATGCCAGTAATGTGGAGGCACTTGAAAAGACTGAGACCATCTGACAACCCAAGACCTGCATCCTCTCATGACAACGATGATTAGGGCAGGAAGATGGCTGCCTCTGTAGGTGCAACATGCACACCCCTGTTTGCCACAGTCCCTGCCACTCTCTATTGCCTACATTCTAGCTCATTGAAGTGACTTGCTCCACCCCTGAGTTTTCAACCCCTGCACCAAGCTGCCTCTCCCCTTGGACTTCTACCTTCTTCTGCTTCTTCAGGAATCAGGATCTGGTACCTACATAAATCTCCACCATCACCATTCTTTCAGCTCGACTCCTCCAGGAAGACTTCCTTGTTTCATCATCAACTCTTCAATGCCTGAGCTGAGTCACCTGGTCCTAACCCACCTGTAACATGAGAGACTGGGGCCCAGAGAACCATGAAACCTTCTTGCCCCCTTGCTCGGTCATCAAGACCTACAGGTCCCCACACCCATTCCTATCCTGGGCAGTAGGACTGGTGTTGATCTTGTGCCCATTTTATCGAGGAAATAACTGAGATAAGATGCTGGGTCTCCCGACAAGGTCTTGGGACCACAGCCAGGCTGTTTCCCGACTCTTCCTTTGATTATTGAGCTCTGGGTCCACTGTCCCCACTGACATTCCCCCCACCCCGCAATATTCAGTGCCTCCATTCTGCCTTCTGCAGTTCACACCAGCCCAGCAGCTCTCCTTCCCGGCGGGGCCGAGGCAGGGCCTGGTGCTGCCCCTCATTTCCCAGCCGAGTAAGGATCATCACAGAGAAGCTAACCACTCACGGTCAGCGCCTGAGCCCGACCCCTGTGTTATCTGTTCCCCGCCCCCCTGCATTGCCCTCCGCGGAAGGCATAAAGGGGCTCTGAGATGCCCCAGGACCATTTCCTTGGCGGAGACCCCGCTCCGGATCCCTGAGCATCTGGGAGACAGCCCCTTTCCTGGGTGGGCAGTGGATTCTGGGACCACCCAGTCATTTTCTCAGTCTTTGACATAGAGGTCCTGACAGATCCCTGAGATGCCCTTCCCCTGTCTCCCCAGCACCCCGCCTTCCTCAGGGCACCCCAGGGCTGCCCGTACAGCAGGACAGGTTGCACCTGCTCCACAATGAGGTCCTAATTGTCACTCCCCAAGCATCGCGTGTGTCTCCCCTGGGGCAGCTGCCACTGCAGGGAGTGCTGCAGAGCGGGGAGCCTCTCCCACCCCTCCACCGTGCCCCCAACCCCAGGCCCCCGACTCACCTGAGCTGCTGGGGATGGACCTCGGGGACTGCAGAAAAGGTCCCCGTGCAGGGGAGATCCTGCTTGGCTGTAATTAAACTCCACCACTGTGCAGGCTGCCGACAAAAGGGAACCCATAATGGGATTAGAATTGTCATAAATTAAAATCATAAATTCAATAAACGCTTTATCGGCCTCCCTCTGGAAGTGGCTGGCCCAGAGCGACTGGCTTTGATAGGCGTAAAGGAAGGGCTCTGGGAAGACTGGTGGGGGCAGCCGGGCAGGCCGCATAGCAGGGGGGGCTCGGGTCCAGCTGCCAACCCAAGCCGAGGGGGCCGATGGGTCAGGGGGCTCTTCTCTAGATAACGCTCCCTCCAAGGCAGACTCGCAATGAGAGGGCCCTAGTGCCATCAGTGGCTCCCCATCACCCCTAGCTTAGCTCTTCACCAACTTTCTGCCTTAGAGTTGCTGAAACATCCTCCTGCCACCCACACATGGCCACCCATGAAGGAGCTTTGGCCCCAAACGTGCAGCGTGGTAGGACATAGTTGGACGTGCAAAGTTCTGAGTTTGAACATTGCAATGAGGGAAATAGACCCAGCAGGTAATTTCACGAAGAATCCATTATAACTGCAGAAAGGCCACCCAGGAGAAGTCCAGGGGACCCAACCTCGTTGCAGAGGGGGGCAATGAGAGATCTTTGTAAAGAACTCATCTAATGGCTGGCTGCAGGATAAGCCCAGAGAAGAAGCTGAGGGAAGCATGAAGAGCTTTCAACATCCAGAAGAATGTGTGCAAAGGCCCTGGGGTGAGAGCAGTGGGGGCTTCTAATTTTGTGGAATCTGAAGTTTCTACCATCTGGGTGGGGTATAGGAGCTTTAAAAAGGAATACAAAATTGAAAATAGGCATGAAAAGGAATATTTATTTAGAATGAATTAATCAAGTGTCTAAAGTTTAGAATAAAATGTTTATTTAGATTAAAAAGCACTACAAATTATGCAATTTTATTTTTAAAGATTTATGTATTTTTATACAAGAGCTGGGGTATAGGCCAGAGGGGCGGGAGGGTGAGAGGATTCACCAGAGACAGAGTGGGGAACAGAACAGGCAGACTGACTGAAATCCACTGCTGAGGGGAGCAGCGGGTGAGACAGGAGAGGTCTGCCGCGCCATGGGGGAATCTCCCTGTCCAGCCAGGAATTGAACCCGTGCTGCAGAGGCTGTGCACAGCTACACAGCACCACACTCAACCCACTGTGCCACCAGGGAGGCCCAATTATGCAATTTTAAAAGCTCACAAATACCACAAACATCACAAAATCTAAGGGAAATGTGTTTTTATTAACTCTATAATATTTTCTTCTTATATTTTTTAAAGATTTATTTATTTATGCATACAAGAGCTGGGATGCAGGCCAGAGGTGTGGGGGAATGAGAGGCTTCACCAGAGATAGAGTGGGGAGCAGAACAGGTGGATCTACTGAAATCCACTGCTGAGGGGAGCAGCGGGGAGACAGGAGAGGTCTGCTGCGCCATGTGGGTCACCTCCCTGGCCGGGGATTGAACTCATGCTGCAGTGGCTGACGATAGCTTCATAGTGCTGAGACAACCTCTGGCGCCATCCGGGTGGCCCTCTGCTTACATTTTTGCTGTGTGATCTTGGATTCCTTCTTCATGTATCAAAATTTTGTAATATTTTTGTAGTGAGAAGACAGAAGGATAACGCTCCCAGCATGCTCGAGGAAAATACATGTCCTTGGACACACACGTCCCCTGAAAACCACGACATTGGGACAAGACTAGAGACATCCCTATCCTGCCTGGCCATCAAGCACCTCAGCCCAGAAAGTAGAGCAAAAATCTGGCAAAAACACAAACAACTTTCTTTACTAGTAGACAAAGCTCTTGCGGCCTCTCAGGGTCCCTGAGGTCCCCACCCTTCTCCCCCACTTGTTAAGCCCCCACCCCTAGCCCTCTGGGGTCTCCATCCTACCCTCCTGTCTCCTAAGCCAAGCCCGGAGTCATTGCTGGCGCTTATTAAGCCACTAATTAATTGAATTTTTCCCCCTCATTGCATGCTGTTAATTAGTTTCTTGTAGTAACAGAGACTATTATTCTTGGAAGTAATAACTTGGTCCTGGAGGCAGTTTTAATGTTACTTATAATTGCTGGGGGAGGCGGGGTCTTGTGCTCAGGTGGGCAGGGCTAGGGAAGGGAGAGAAAGAGTCAAGTCTATCTGATTCTCTCATCTGCACAATTACTTTTGGGTTTGTCTTAATATTGTTCTGCCAATTCCAGATTTTCCCCAATAGAAAGCATTGTTATAATATAATAAAAGTACAACAATGTTTTAAGGCAGAGGAGGCCTTAGGAAAATTGTCTAGAAAGACTGTGCCTGGGAGAACGAAGTGACTGTGGGTTCAGGCTGGGGTTGGGGTGGGGGAACAGGGTGGAGGAGGGCCCCGCAGCCTCTGTTCCAGCCTGTCCTTTCTGTTCCCTCCCCAGAAAGCACATTAAAACCAGGGTGCGACATCAGGCCTCTGACTCCCAGCCCAGGAATCTAACACTGAGCCAAACCCCAAAGCTGAGTCAAGTTGAGTCACAGAAAGGAAGCAGATGAGTCATCCAGGAGCCAGAGGGAATGACGGGTAAGCTGCATCCAGAATTGCCATCTGAAATTAGCTTCTCTTGCCTCCGTTTCCCATATTCTCAGAACTCGTGTTCTAGTAAAAGAAATAAATCATGACTAAATAAACTGAAAATAAACCAACGGAGAAAATGGCAAGGGCAAAGAAACACGGTGCCCATCAGACTGGCAGGGCTTCCCGAGAAGACATTTAAGCTGAGGTGAGAAGGAAGAGGAGAAAACCAGGAGAACGAACAGCGTGTTCTGGGGAACAGGCCTGTGTTTGCTTGTGAGACAGGGCCCGGAGCCCTTCCCCCAGCTAGACCCCGCTTTGTCCTCAGAGCCGGCAAGAGGCTATCACTCACACCAATAAAAGCACCCGTTAACCTTGAGTGAGACCTCAATTAGCCACAGGTCTTAACTCCATCATTAACCCGGGTGTGGAAGGGGAGGGTGGCAGGGAACTGCATCTGATTTCCAGAATGACCTATGATGTTAAAAAGTAGCCAAGCAGAGGCTGAAACTCCTGACTATGCAGCAGGAATTCATTTTGCTCTTCCTCACTGTAAGGGCGGGACTGGACAAGGTGCAGGTTTTCTGATCCAGCAGACCGGGTAAAGGAGGAATCAGAGTCCTTAGTGGCTTTTTGCAGGTCTTTTTATTGGGTTTACCCAGTACACAGCAGGCAGGGGTGCTGGGGGGCCGGGAGGCTGGCAGGCCTCCCAGCCCCCAGCAAATCCTCACTCTATCTGGGCTCTCTGGTGATCTCTGCTTCTGCTTCTGCTTCTTTTCTTCTCTCTTGGCTTCTCTTCGGCTTCTGCTGGCGTCCCCGTGACGCCGCCCTTAAAAGCCCAGTCTTAGCCCAGGTGAATCCCATCTACCTAGGCCCACACCCTATTCCAGGTGCCCGCCATCAGGCATGCATTCAGGACCGCAAGGATCCATCATCTATCCTGATGGCGGGAGGGCAGAAAAGCCTGACGTTTTTTCTTACCCTACACTCACTTTCCCTGAACAAGCCAGGCAGCTGCTTCCCATAGGGAGGGCCATCCTCTGTGGCCCCAGAGCCCCCTCATCCTTGGCAGCTGCTCCAGGGGACACTTGGTCAGAGCCTTTAGGGGCACTGTTGTCTGGTAAAAGCTAACAACCAATTCTCCGGGGGGAAACTCTCACGGGCAGTGTGAGGTAAGTGACACAGTCAGGCTTTTACACCGCTGGCCTCTGTGGCTATCACCCGCGGCCTTGAACGCAGGAGGCTCCTGGGCCAGGCGTGGGCGCGGGGCATGCATGCTGAGGGGGGACACCTGGAGTGCGGTGTGGGCATGCGCAGGTGGGCACACCTGAGCCTGGAGGCTGAGGCGCCAAGGGCGGCGTCCCTCGGGCGGGAGAACAGCTACGGTGAAGCAGCGACGAGAAGACAAGCAACAGCTACGACAGGAAGAGGAGGCGATCATGAGAGAAAGAGTCAAGATTCACGCAGGAAGGGGGCCTCTGAGCCCCCGGCCTCCCTGCTTTGCCCGCCTGCGGACTTGCCCCACAGCAACTGGTGTAGAAAGAACATTAAAGCCTGAAAAAGCCACCGAGGGCTCCAGGACCCTCCTTGGTGCATCTGCCCGAATAGACAGAGCACCCGCCCTGTGCCCGCCGGCACTACAGACAGCATCTGCCAACCTCCGAGGTGTCCGTACACCCACCCTGGCCAATTTTGGACTCCTACCCGCTCCGGCATCGCCCAAGGCGGAGTCGGGAAGACAGCCCAGCCGCGCCACAGCAGCTTCAGGTGAGTTTCCTCTTGTGCCTGGTGAAGGTTAAATGAGAGCAGAGGTGCACCCTCACCCAGGGAGGGTGGTGCTGACTCAGTGGGGGTTTCCTTCTCCAGCCCGGAGAAGGCACGGTGTCCTGGCGCGGGCAGGAAGTGTGGCCGGAGCACCCTGGGTGGAAGACCTTGTTGCAGCGTCTGGGCAAAGATGGGCAGGTGGGGGAGGGGTGGGCCAGGACAGAGAACGGAGGGATGACTTCCGGCCCCCCTCCTCCGGCCGGTGCCCAGAACTGAGTGCCGCCTACTGGGAGCAGCAGCGGCGGGAGGGGACGCGTTGCTCTGCCTGTGTTGCGCAGGACAGCGTCCAGCCTTGACTGGTTGGCCCTGAATGCCCAGCCCTGTGCACTGCAGGAAACAGCAGATGTCCAGTAAATATTTGCCCAGTGAGCGAATGAATGAATGAGGGTCCTCTCCCGAGGGCGGGGGTCACCTCCCCCCTTCTCATTCCACACACGTGCACAGAGGCAGCCTGGGGGGTGGGCGGGGCTCCGAGGTTGGGGCAGTGTCTGGCCTGCAGGCGGGTGTTTAGTGCTGGGTGTGAGCAGGGTCGAGACAGTCCATGATTCACTGCAGCAAATGCCCGGGAAATAAATGTCACATGGCCCCGGCCCTTTCCACCTCAGCCTCTAATATCCTTTTCTCGAGAAGAGGCCTTATCACTCAGTGCCTGCGGTGACAGCTAACGAGTAAATCAGTGGCCTGGAGGTTGCTCCCTGGGGAAATTGGATGTGGCTTCCGGGGATGACCACTCTGCCAGGGTTGTGTGGGAGGAGGGGGTGGCACTGGGTCAGGAGTGGGGGCAGGGGTGGGGTATGGAGAAAAACTCCTTGTGCATCTTCCTGCTTCCCAAGAAGCACACCTGATGGGGGGCCCCACCCCCAGGCTGCCCCCTACCTTCCTGAGACAGAACCAGCTCACTGGTAAAACAGACATGGCCACAGTTCAAAGGGAGCTCAAGAGGGTTCTCTGGGCTTTCCAGAGCCTGCCCTCCACCCCGGCCTCAAATCCTGGACCAGAATTCCCCCTCCTGGGCTGGAGGGGGTGGAGCCAAATCCATCCATTAACAATGCACAGAGGTCACGTCTGCTTTCCCAACATCAACCCCGAATTCTTTACTATTTGCCGACCCACTACGCCCTGGATAAATGTGTCGGGGCAATAGATGAATAAATGAAGGCATGAAGAAAGGATTACAGAATGCAGCAGGCATGGGTGTGCGTTTTTCATCTATTTCCCTGCCGCCTTGTGCTCCTAATCTTCCCGAGGACGCACCACTTTTCATCAAGCGGGAACGTAATTCACTGGGTCACACCAATTTCTAGTCTCTTGCTTCAAGCACTGCTGGGTTTTGCTTTCTTTCCTCCTCCTGTCAAAATGACACTCCCCTGAAGTGCTCTTCCCCCTCCAGATGGTGGGCAGCAGAAGCCAGCCGACCCCTGTGTCCACTGACCTCCCGGCCAGCACGAAGTCTTCTCACGTCCCGGGAGGCCCCCAGGGAGTCACTTTCGTGGTCAGAATTCCAGATGCCGGCCAGGTAAGGAGACACCCTGGCGGCACGCGGGCCTTTCCACGGACTTGAAACTCCGTGGAGGGAAGTTCTGGGGACGCAGGCCCACGGGACCTTGCTGAGAAACGAAGCCCTGAACTTGGAAGGATGAAAGGCCGGATCCGAGTTCTCCCAAGGTCAGCAGGGTACAGGAGCACCAGCCCCACCACCTGCCACTCTGGCAAACCTTTCTCCTAATTATATCTGAATTATGCAAATCAATACCGATGTCGATATACGATTTCCTCTAACAAGTCAAGAACATGCAAGAAGTGAGGACCTGGGGAGATGGAAGCCCATCTAATTAGGAGTGAGCTTCTCTGTTTTTATCTTGACTGAGGGGATAAATGGTTGCCTGACAACCCCAGAGAAGAGGAGATGAGGAGAACGAGCAGGGTAGAGGGCACGCAGAAGGTGAAGATGGGGTGCGGGCTGGAGCGGGTGGGGAGACAGGAGCCTTGCTGAGAGCATGATGGGTAGAGCGCCCATCACAGAGCAAAGGTGATCTTTCTACTTAGCCATTTAAAATGTCCCAAAGGTAGAAGCGGGGAGAGCAAGCACCATCTCTAGCCCTGTAGCATACTAACAAGGGAAGGGGAGGGAGAGGAGGAAAGTTCTAGCTGCCACACGTTGAACCTTTGCTGTCACCTGCTGCCCTCACCACTCTGAGTTAGGTACCCACGACCCATTTCTAGGAAGGAGGCAGTGGGGCCAGAGAAGCATCCTGCCAAGCTCCAAGGGTTGTCAGTGCAAGACTGGGACACAGACTCTTGTTGTCCCGCATGCCCACTGCCCCACTGAGTGCAACGGGGGTTCACGGGCAGAGCTGGGCAGGCGGAGCTGTCTGTGGGAGAGGGGACAGGATTCCTGTCTTGAAGCCATGGGGCCCTGGGCACGGGGATGCCTCCCTGTAGGCCCCTCCTGCTGAGAGAGAGCACTAGGGCGAAAAGGAAGCTCATCATCACAGGGGCTGGTTTAACACCATTTGGAGTTTATGCCCAATCTCTGTGTTATGGCATCATCCCAGCTAGAGACCAGAACATACCTGATTAGCTCTTCGTGTGTTGGGTATTTTCCTCACTGAGTGCCTGGCGTGAAGCCCCAGAATAGAGTGGGGAAGTGCCCGCTCGCGAGGCAGTCTCCCCCATCCAGGCTCCAGCTCTGCCACTGCTAGGTGTCTGGCTTAGGACAAGTTTCTCCCCAACCCTGGGTTTTTCCATCTCCAATAGGGGACCATGGCCATGCTTGATACACAGCAGGAGCTTGATAAATATTAGCTATTGTGATTCTCAGAGCAGGGAAGCAGGTCTCAAGATGAATAAGACACCATATTTGCCTCCTAGTATAAGGAGAATAAGGAGAAGGGGGAGGAACAGAATCTTGGTGAGTCACTTATGGAGGTGAGTGAAAAGACTATGGAAGAACAAGAAGTAGTATTTAGTCTTGCCTAGCTCAGTACAGTGGGGAGGCTGGGGCAATCAGGGAAGGCTTCCAGGAGGTGATGACACAGGGCTGAATCATGACTAAGTAGTGCTTGCTAGGTGGACAAGAGAAGCAATGGTTTTTCAGGCAGAGGGCTCAGCCTATGCAAAGGCCTGGAGACACGCAGGATGTCTTCAGCAGTCAGCTGTAGGAGCTAAAGCTGGCAAGCAGGCAGGGTCTTGTCTTTCCAGAAGCTTGGAAGGCTGAATAAGAGGTTAGAATTTCATCCCAGAAATGCCAGAGAAAGGGACAAGATGAGCCTCGTGCTGTGGAAAGGTTGCCCTGACGTTCAGTGGTGGCTGGAGCAAAGAGGTGGAAGGATAAGGCAGGAGGTGGAATCCTGGAACCTGAACCCCAAGTTCCCAGCTCCCAGCCAGGCGCCTTTGTGGGGGCTGCAGTGGGAACCAGAGCTCAGCGGGACCAGAGACGTTATTAATCGCTCCACGCCGCCGCAGGCCATGGTCCATTTGCTGCTTTTCTTGGTCTGTTTTGAAACTGTGAAATGAGCCCCAGTCTTCAAGGCGGCCGTAATAACCATCCTGATTCTGACATTTAAATTACAGATGGCATTTTCAATTAAACAGGCGCTCTCAGCAGGTTTAATTTAGCTATCAGTTCTGGTCTGTTCTTTAAGTGCTTTGGAAAAAAAAAAAAAGGCCAGCAGTGAATTCAGGGAATTCTAGGTCTCCTTCCCGAAGAGCCTCCAAGACGTGAACCAACTCTTGTCTTCTTGCTCCCAAGAGGATGCACCCACACAGTGAGTGCCTCCTGCCCATCACCATTGAACCCTGCTAGATTCACCCCTGCACACACAGTGGCACCCACCAGGCCACACAAACACAGGCCTGGCCTCCCAGCCACAAACCCAGCAGCCTTGGATTTATCATTGCCACAAGGGCCCAGGGTCTGCGCTTCTGCCACCAGATCGGAGAAAGAGTAAGAGATTCTGGAGTCAAACTTGAACTGAGGTCCATGCTCTAACTGACTCCAGGTGTGTGATCTGAGGCAACTTCCATCACTTTGCTGAGTCTCAGTTTTCTCCGCTGTAAAATGAGGATAAAAACGAGACGGTGAGATAAAGAAGTATTAAAGGATGCAATTCCGTTGCTGGCTGATGCAAATGCCCAGCAATCCTTCTGCTGTACCTTCCTTCCCTGAATCTGTGTGCCGCCCCCGCCCCCATCACCTGGAGCTCTCCCATTTAGAATGTCTATTCTCTGGTTTTGGGGGGTTGGTTTAGGGGAGGGAGGGAGGGGCGGTGGCGCTGTCCGCGGTGCTGAACCAACCTACTGCTTGGTATTGGTTTCAAATGCGTTACCTCCCAGCTGGTCAGCACCCATCCAGGGTGACCCGGATGGAAAAGGTGCTAATTTCCTCCTATTTAGCCTCTGCAAATTTCAAAGTGACTAAAACCCAGAGGGGTAGGGGGAAACACCGAAAGGACTATCATGACGAGTCCCTGACTTCCATCCCACATTGACAAAAATCCCAAGCAGCATCCAAGCTAAAGCCCAGCTACTGGGCGCCAGCAGGTTGTGTCTGAGGTTGTGGTCATTCCACGTGGATTCCTGCTCTCCTTTTGGCCTCTGGGCAGGGTGAAAACAAGCTGCCTTTTCTGCCCACGGTGTGGCTGGCTGCAGTCTTTCAGACGGGAGCTGACTCCCGTCAGCTTTGGAGATACTGCAAGTGGCCAGTCAGCATATATCTGCATGCACTGCCTGTCTCCTCATCCCCAGAGCAAGTTCTTATTTGGTGGAATTAAGGCTCAGGGAAGAAGAAGGCAGAGGTTACAACCCTTACTTTACAGTCCAGCAAGCAAAGGCCCAGAGGAAACCAGAAATCCATCCAGTGTTAGGTCAGCTCTAGCGCTCCAGTCTGCTCCATGGCCAGCAGGCTGGGTGAGTGACCTCCCAAAGATTTCAGAAATTAGGGGGTGGGAGGGAGGGCATGAGGTGAACAGGCCAGAATCTGGCTTAAACAGTGTCTCCAAGGCTGTGTATTCGGCGTATGGTTAGATCCCCAAAAGTTTTACAACAGAGCAAACTCTGCCTCTGGATCCTTATTTGCAGAAGGATCACAAAGCACTTCCCCAGCTGTTTACCCCAGTGGCTGCTGCCCAGGTGTAAGCGTCATTGTCTCATTTCACTAGGGAGGAACCTGAGGTTCAGAGAAGTGATTTGCCCAAGGTCACCCTGAGAGAAAGCACCAATATTGGACTTGAACTCTGGACTTGGGAAGTCCCATTCTCCTTGTGCTCATGCCCCAGGCCACCTCATCCAGGAGGGAGGGGGAGCTGGCAGAAGGTGGGGAAGGCCACTGTCCTCTCAGGGATAAAATATGGGACCTGAAACTGAGGCTACAGGTGTTCTGGCCAGATTCCAGAAGAAAGATCACTGTGACCCACACCCCACCCCATACACACTCACATCTCTACACCCCTGCAATGGATGCTTTCAAGACTGGGCACCCCAGCCCAAGGCAACCCATTACTTTCACCCGCTCACTGTTCTTTCCACTATTTCTAATCTGAGTCTTGGTGCTCTCTCCCCTGAGTTACAGGCTTTAGGGACATCCGTGACTACAGGCCTCCCACCTCTCTCCTAGGTGATGGATCCCATAGGGGATTTGATCTCCCTGTACATGTCAAAAGCAGATCAGCACCAAAATCTTTAGTGAGCACTTGGTGTGTATCCATTGCTTTTACAAGAACAAACTTAACCCCATGGGATAAGCGTTATTACATCCGTTTAAGGAAAAAAAAAAGTTTACCAAGATTCAGAGAGGAAAATGACTTGCCTGAGGCCACCTAGGTTGCTAGTGGTAGAAATCAGATTTGAGCGTGGGTGCTGCCTGTCCTCTCCCCAGCCACGCCTGCTCCGCACCCTTCTGCTCCAGCTGGAGGCTGAGGTGGGGGCAGGCAGAGAAGACAGAGACTCTGGCAAGTCTTCCCAGAGCCAGAGAACATCTGAATTTCCCCAGACCCAGTCTCTGTTCTGCCGCAGGTTCCTCACCCCTGCCCCTCCGCACTCCCGGGGTCTAAGCTCTGCAGATGCTTCCTCCTTGGGGAGACTGGGAAGCGAACTTTGGGCCCTCAGACAGGGCTGCTGGGGGCTGCTGGGGTCTCAGGAGCTGAGACAGAGGGCAGTGGGGAAAGGCAGACAGGAAGCAAAGTGCAGGAGCACCAGAAGCTAAAGGAGTGGAGTTCACCCTCAGGAGCGGCCCGATCATTCCCTCCCCGGCGCAGGCTCCATCCAGAGCTGGAGCAGTACAGGGTAGGGAGGGGCACCTTGAGCCAAAACCTCTCAGACAGTAAGAGCCCAGCTCAGAGGTGGGGTCTCCTCCTCCCTTGCTCCCAAGGGAGTAGCTGTTCAATCAATAAGGAAAGTGGGTCACGACCTCTCGGGCCGCGGCTGGGGGAGCCATAATAGAAAAAGGCAACTGCACTATTATAACAAGACTTTATATGGAGAGTGTGTGTGTGAAAATAGATACCCGGTGTCTTCATAGTCCAGGCAAAGGTAATCAAGTTAGCGAAATTGTCTCAGCCAGGAGGATAGTTCCTACTTGGCGGCAGATCAGATGGGGTGGCGTGTGGATGTGAGAAGCTGAGCAACTCTAGGCTGTCAGCACAAAGCCCCAGTCACACACACCCCCAGGGCCTCTCCCCTCTCCCTGGCCAGGCCTCCAGCCCCATGGAAACAGCCTCTGGACCAGAAGCCCCCACTTCCCCAACGAGTCCCTCCACCCCAGCTCATTAGCCTGAAAAACCTGCTCAAATCCAGGGGGAGCTAAAATAGCTCCCCCTCAGGCTAGTGTTTTCCTCTCGGCCCCACATCATTAGTGGAAACGCAGCCTCTGCAGCTCCCGGGCTGTGTGGGGTGAGGCTCATGCCCCTTCTTTGGGGACACTTGGCCAGGCAGAGCCTCCAAGGCTGGGATCTGGGTGAGGTTTGGGCTGAGGGAGCAGATGGAGTAGGAGACCTTGAGGGGGGCTTGGGGAATCCAGGCGGGCCCCTCACACCCCACCCAGGAGGATGCTTCTGTGAAGCATCCCCTTCAGTGAAAAATCAGAAGCAATCCCTGTCCTCAGAGCTGCAGCTGGCTGAGCGCCTGCCCCCAAGCAATGCCCACCCATCTGCGGGGGCTGTGAGGCTGGGACTGATGTTATATTTCATCACAGCTCGCAGTCCCCCAGCTAGTGCCACAGCGTCCACCACCCCCTCAGCGCAGCCTCAGCCTCGCAGGCCTCATTGGGTGGCTCCACCCAGGCCTGCCCGCAGGGGGCCTTCCTCTGGGCACAGTAACTGACTGGGAGGGGAGTCTGTGGCCCTGCTGGACTCCATGCTGGAAGAGGCAGGACTGGGGGTGCCCAGTGAGTGGAGGTGACTGACTGGGATGAAGCCACCCAGAGCCGAGGGTGCTCCGGATCCAGCTCTGCCTGAGAGGAATCTCTCCCGGCCTTTCTGTGGCGTGAAGCCCCAAATTTGTTTTTTAATTGGACCACACTGAATTGCAGCCCTGTCATTTGCTGCTGACAGAGCAGCAACCATACAAGGATTTTAGTGAGCCCCATTTTTTGGCATCAGAGAGGTTGAGCTACTTGGCCCAGGTCACACAGCTACGGATAGGCACAACTAGTGCCCCGGAGCAAAAGCCTCCCAACCCCAAATTGTACCCCCACAGCAGGTGGGGCAGAGGGAAAAGGTGGAGACTCTGAGGCCATTTTCATCAGGACCGAGGACCAGGGGCAAATAGATAGCAGGTTGCCACGGTTACCTGTTTGCTGTGTGTCCTCAGGCAAGCAAACTCATCTCTCCGAGCCTCCAGCAGGGAACAACAATGTCTCACCCCTGCAGTGTGTAGGTGGACTCCAGGACAGGTGGGAGGCTTCCTCTTGGCCCCCAACCCAAGGACTGTGAGCAGGGGTGTCCCCAGCCAGATGAGAGGCCCCAGTGGCAGTCAGACACCCCCCCCAACACACACACTCCACCTGGTTCTAAATGTCTCTCAAAGACCAAATTCAATTTTGTATAACTCCGCCAGCACTGCAGTGCAGAATTCATCGGACGAGGAGCCTGCTTTGGGGGGAATAATTCATTTTTCTGGTGTCGGAGAGGAGAGTAATTGATCCAGGGGGCTGACGCCTCCCTCCCTCCCTCGCTCTCTCCCTCCCTGGGACCATCTAATTCCAAATGCAGCCGAGACTGTTAGGTCAAAGTCACAGCAATAACGAGGAGGGGGGGGCTTCTGCTTTAATATATTGGATTATTCCACTCGGTGATGACGAAAAACAAGATTTAATTCCCCAAGAAATGCCAGCAGAGAAAATCACTTCCCTGCCTGCTCTCCCACTTCCTTTTTTTTTTTCTTTTTTTCTTTTTCTTTTTTCCAAAGTCATCTTTGCCTTTCTGCAAGTTCGGGGGCCTCTCCACACCCTCCATCCCCAGAGACCTCCCTCCCGCACCTGCCCTCCATCGGGGGACCCCTAATCCTGTCTCAAGAAGATTCAGGACCCTCTGTTCATTTTCCTCATTCATGGGTCCCCAAGGACGGAGGTTTTTATTCATATTCGGATGCCACGTGGTGGTTAGCACGTTGATCAACTACGATAGTAAGTCCCAAGAATAGACAAGTTGGTCCCACAGGTTTGGCTGGGGGACAGGAAGCGAAGCCCTGGCTGGAAAAGGACAGGAGGTCTTCATAGATCAAGATTCAAGTGGTTTCTTTCAACATTGTTTCTTTAACACTGATGAGCAGAAAAGAAGACCTGGTTTCATTATATACATTGTTTTGTTTAAAATTGCAGTCTCCAAGATCCAGTCTCCAAGATCCTGTGCTTAAATTGACCTTCCTGCTACTCTCAGATCGAGTCCGCTCACTGCCTCCTCCAGGAAGGCTCCCTGGATTAAGGCCCTGGTTAGATGCTTGATCTCCAGGCTCCTAAATGCAAAAGGCAAGAGCATCCCCCTCATATTATCAACTGCAGCTGATAATTTTATTATCAGCTGCAGTTGCCAGTTCATATTATTAATCTAACAAACTTGTATATAACACTTGATGTGCAGGTTCTAAGCTAAAAGCTTTTCAAATTTTAATTTATTTGATCTTCATAACAATTCCATGAGGTAGGAACAGCCTCATTTTACAAATGAGGAAACTGAGGCACCAAGTGGTTAAATGACTTGGCCAGGGCCACGCAGGCAGGGAGAGTAAGGTCTGGGGAACTGGGTGAGCTCCCAGAGGACAAGGAAGGACCTCCCTGGACCCTGCCCTCCCCCATCCCAGCACCTACAGGACTGGAATCCCCCCTTGAAAGTCACATCACAGGCGCTAGCCCCCGGGTGTGGCTGAGACGGACCTCAGCTGGAATCCAGCCAAGCTGTGTGACCTTGGACAAGACCACAGTCCTCTGAGCCTCCCTGTTATCACAGTCTCTCACGTGGGGGTGAAAATAGTACCCCCGTGTGCTGGGTGGATTAAATAAAACCACTTAGGAAGGGTGTTTTGAACACATCCAGCACGTAGTGAGTACTCAGCAGGTATAAACTATCACTGACTAAACTGTGGATTTTGGGGGATACTTCAGCCTCAGAAAATAAAACCTGAGCCACCCAAGTAATGAAGCAAGTTCTAAGACGCCAATGGAAGGATGGGTTTTTTGTTAATAGTAGCAGGAAGATGGGTAAGTTGCCAAGAATTTTGCAAATCACACACAATCTATTTGCTTCTGGGAGTTACCAAGATGTGAGAGGATATGACAGGGGACTTGCTGGACCAGAATTAGCACTTGAAGCGTGTTTCCTTCATTCACCAAGTCTGGGCCGACTGCTGTCACGTCATGAAGCAAAGTGGCCTTGGGGAGAGGGGCACAAGCTTTGGGGTCCCTGGGGCCCCGGCCCACCCCAGCCAGCACTGCAGTTACAACTGTGACCCCCAACATGAGGCCCACCTCGCAGGGCCGTGGCTTCCTCTACTATAATTAGGGGATTGAAATGAAGCCTCCCCCAGAGGGTTGCGGTAGGGAACAGACAAGAAGATATAGACAGGAAGGAGATTAACAGATGTTGCTTCCCGCCGGCCTCCATCACAGCGGCCTCATCTTAGCAGTTGACCAAGCTTCAGTGTGTTCTCTGTTGCAGAGACCCAGTGGGTGCTAGGAGCTGGGAGGGGACCTTGGGGGCATTAGCCCCTTGGAGCAGCAAAGCAAAGTTGGCAGATGGGGTTGCAGGCCCTGTTTTTGCAGATGAGGGCACGGGCAAAGCCAGCGCGAGACCCAGATGTTCCTCTGCATCCATGCTCTTCACCCTGGAAAAGTGACCCCCACCAATTTCTGGGAGAGAAAGAGGGAAAGCAGAGTGGGGAGGGTGCCGAGACCCCGCAGGTTCATTTATCAAAGGCAACCCCTAGAATGGACCTGTCACAGAGAGAGCCCTTGACGGAGGAGAGGGCCAGGTGGCCTGGACTGGAGATGGACATGGAGTCCAGAGTTTCAGGAAGCAAATGTCCAGACTGCACAGGGGTCTAGGAGTTCCCAGAGAACCACCTTTGTGTCTTACAGACTTCACGTGTGCGATTCCACGCACTCCACATCCCCCTCGGTGACCTGGCCTCCTCCCGCACCCCGGCAGTTCTACCTTGCGTCTAGCTGAAATCTTTCCTGCTGCATCCCCAGCAGCCCCTGATGGAAGAGCGCGGAGCCCGCCACGGCCCTGCCCACCCATCTGCAGAGCTGGTGGCTGCTCCGGCACAGGGCGGTAATCCCGCTGACAATTAATTGGCTCTTGTTGGAGGAGCATGCATACCATCTCATCTTAATCTTCTTCATTATTCTCCTTGTTCAGCAGAGTCAACACAAGATTAGGTTTAATTTACAGGGGGGGGGTGGCAATAGGAAAGTCATTACTCACCAGGCGATCAAGATCACCTCGGCCTGGGTGTTGTGTTCACTGCAGGCAGGAGGCCACGAGAAAGGCCTGCAGGGCTCATCGCAGGTGGGGGCCTTACTGGGGTGGAGGGCCAGGGTCTAGGCTCCTGGACTTAGCTGGGTCTGGGTTCCTGGAGACAACCAGCTCATTCTAGACTTATAGGAATTAGGTCTGAAAGGACCCAGCCTCTATGTAAGAGCAGCCCCCAAATGAAGCAGGAAGCTCAGATCCTTACCCAGACTCAGCTCCAGGAAATGGAAAGAAATAGGGTTTGGGATTCGAACCCCACTTCTGCGGCCCCTTCCTCTGCCTGGAGGTGGGGACTCCCTTGACAATGCCGACACCTAGTGGTGCTTGGAGGAACGCTGCCCGCCTATGTCCTCAGCCATCTGAGGTGCTCAAAACCCAGCTGGAAAAAGTAAATAAATCAGAAAGTTGAAGGAGCAATTTGCTCCACTGGAAAATGCTTAAACAGAGGGCTCCACCATGAAATCTCAAAAAATCATCTTACCTCCCCAGATCCCTTAACCAAAATGGCCCAGAAAGACTTAGCACCCCCTCCTCCTGCCTGGAGCAACGGGAGAGAGCCCTGGAGCCCCAAGGCCTGATCATCTTCAACTCCAGAGTCCCTGGGTTCTGCTCTGTCCCCTAGTGGGTGCCCTGTGCCCACCTCTGATCCTGTGCCACACTGAAGCAGCTAGAACATGAGCTGGAAATTCAGCTCAGCTGGGTTGAAGAGCCTCCATCACTCATTCATTGAATGACCCTGAGGAGTGACTCAACTTCTCCGGGCCTTAGCTTTTTCATCTGTAAAGTGGGGGTGTCTGTATCTACCAGAGGGGACTTTGAGCAGAATAAATGAGCCAGTATTCGCACATGTCTGTCACAGCCGCATCAAATCATCATCGTGTTGTCGTCGTCCAGATCATCCTGTTACTCTTGAGAAACTTGTTTTCAGCAATTAGACTAAGATGCTGCTGCTGCTGCTGCTAACTGCCCCCAGCTCCTGCTAAACAGGAAATGTTTCTCCTAAAGGAAACCGATATACCTGCTGCCTGTACTGTCTGTACCCTCTAGGGCAGAGCACACAGAAGGTCTTCTCCAGAATAGCCTGCCTACACCTCCAACCTCATATCAAGCTACTTCCCACTTACTCATGAGCTCCAGTCAGGCTGACTGCTTTTCTGATGTGTATGTCGGTTCATTCCCACCTCAGGACATTTGCACTTGCTGTCCCTGCAGCACTTTTCCCCCAGAGATCTGTGCGGCTGGTTTCTCCTCACATCCAAGTGAGAAGTCCTCCGAGATCATTTTGACCAAAGTAGCACTTCAGTCCTCACTCTCTACTTTGTTTACTATAATACAAAGGTCAAATGCCTAGCTGGCTGGGTAGAACTCCAGCTCCACCACTTACTAGCTGCATGGCCTCAGGCAAGCGGTTTAACCTTGCTTTCCTTGTTTTCTCTTCTATACAAATGGAAGTAATAATAGTTTCACTTTATAAGGTTATTGTGAAATATCATGTTAGTAATTATTTTATTCTTCTAGTTAGCTGTTTGTGTTTATGTTTCATTAGCTAGAATGTATATTCCAGGAGGGCAGAGTTCTTGTCTGTTTTATCCCTGCCTGACAGATAGTAGTTGCTCAATAAATATAGATTGATTACAAAGGCTCTTAGGAGAGAGCACACGGGGTCTGAGTGCCCCTGCTGGGCATGTGTAGGTTTCTCCTTGAAGGAAACTAATAGCTTTCTCCTGTGGTGGGGGCTCTGCTCTCTGGAGTGCGGGGTGATGATGCCGAGACATTAGAGCACACACTTTAGGGCCAGGTGCACCTGCGTTGAAACTTGAACTTCTCCAGTTTTCATGTGTTACGTGCCAGGAAAGTCTTTCATTCTCCCATGCAGAAGGGAGTAACAATGTCCTCTTCTCCTGTCCCCTCTCCTCTGGGATATGGGGGTGGTCGCACAGGGCCGGCCTGTGCCCTGTAAGCCTGGCGGGCCCACCTCCTCCCGCTGCTTCTGCCTTTTGATAACTCTGGAGCAGTTGTCTCACCCTCCTGAGCTAAAAAAGTGGTGCATCCAATTGTCCCCCCCAGCGAGAGGCACCCCATTAGCTGAGCTGAAGTCTTCTCTGTGGGCCCCACACCCTGGGGAGAGACCATAGTGCCTCAGGGCAGAGAATCTGGCCTCTGAGCTTCTGGCTCCTCTTCTGCGAGCCTGCAGTGAGCTGGCATCGGATCCCTGTGCTTGCCAGCTGCCCCACCTCCCTGACTGCTCTGTCTCCCCCCTCGTGGCCCCAAAGGTAGAGGTTTCTCTGGGCCCTCTCCTGCCTCATTGTATGCCTGCTCCTGGCCCTCACCAGTGCCCTTGGCTTTGGCTGTTGGCCCCCCTTCAATACCTGACTCTGCAGCGCACAGCCAGGGCCCCTCCTGGGCTCCTTTC
Source organism: Talpa europaea (assembly GCF_964194135.1). Lineage (NCBI taxonomy): Eukaryota > Metazoa > Chordata > Mammalia > Eulipotyphla > Talpidae > Talpa > Talpa europaea. The sequence goes on from NC_140076.1 coordinate 5,728,947, forward strand.
CTGGGTGGAGCTCAGCACCCTCCATGCCCCCCCATATTCCTGCCCTGCCATCCAGTCCTCACAGACACCTGGCCCCGGGTCCTGGCCTTCATCCCTTCCAACCTCCTCCTGTAGACCCCATGGGGTTTCCATCCCCTCCTAACATCCCCATGTGGCTCTCACAGGCCCATCTTGGCCTCTCACCCCTAAACATGGCCTTCCTGTTACTCCTTCACTTAAACCAGGAAGCTCAGCGCGGGGCAGGGGGGAGTGAGCAACTCATGGGGGTGTGGATGGCCTTACCCACTAGACTGAAATCCCCTACAAAGACCCAAGGGTGCCCGTGAGCAGAGGCTGTGCCTCCACCTTCAGGCTGGGAGTCTCTGAGTTCAGGGCTTGTCTCCCCAGTCAGGCTGATGGGGTGCTCCAGTGTAGCTACAGTGCCTCTACTCTTAGACTGGAGGCCCCCCAGGATGTAGGATTTGTCCCTTCCCAGCATGCCTCATCCTTGACGTGGCCAGGCACCTGACATCTCCCGGGACTAGGACTGTCTTGCTCACCCCTGTAACTTCAGGGCCAGGTGGGGGTTGGGGGCTTCAGGACTCATGAATGAATGGGTGAAAGAATGAACCAATGAAAGAATGAACCAATGGAGAAGTGCAGGCAGGCCCCAGCTCAGACCCTGGCCTCCCCGTGACCAGCAGGTGAAAAGCATGGAGTTTGACTGGAGGGGAAGGGGTGCTGTTTGGAGATCCATGACCCCCTGGATCAGCAGCTGAGTGTCCTGGGGAGGAACTGGGTTTGAGAACTGGTGGGAAGTCTAGAGTGTGCCTGGCACAGAGTCTGGCACCACATCAGCAGAGCAGTGCCAGGGCCAGCCTCCAGGCAGGGCATGGAAAATGACCAAAGGGACCAGATGTTAATGACACCCATGGAATCCAATAGCAGACCAAGGACAGCGTGACGTGCCTGGGAACTGAAGAGGGACATGAAGCTGACCCTGTCTGTGCTCCCCCCACCGCCTTCTACCCTCACCCCAAGCACTGGCATCCATGGCGGGGGGAGGGTAGGGGGATTCCTACCCCAGATAAGATGCTGCCCCCCTCACCCATCATCCTGGCTTCAGAAAGGGATGGAGGGATTGGGGAGGGCAGCTCCCACCCCACGCCGGGCCCTGGTCCCTGGGCAGCTAGGGTGTCAGTCAGGCGCCAGGCCTGGCTCCCCACTCCTTGCCCTCACAATCCCAGCCTTTGTGTGCCGGCCCAGGTCTGGCTGGCTCCCACCAGGCCAAGGGCCCCTGGAAACCAGAGCAGCTGGCGCCTCACCAAGTATTTTTCCAGACTGGGCCAGGGGCCGTCAGGAGACAGAGAAGGATGCGTGCGAGGGGCAGGGGGCAGGGGAGTTCATTCGTCCGTTTGTTCATTCATTCCTTCCTCGGGCAAATAATATTTATTGAGCGCCCACTTTGTGGCAGGCGCAGTACGAGGTGCAGGGATTTCTGTGGTGGGCCCAGGCCAAGCCCATGCCTTCTCCCATCTCATGTCCTAGACGCAAACATATGCCAGCAAACCCCTGGCGCGAGGGCTGGGCCTGGAGAGGAGAGGGGCGTGTGGGGGTGGGGCAGGTGAGGCTGCTACCGCTAAGGCCAGTGTACCCGCCTCGAGGGCGGGCGGCGGGGAAGCTGGAGGTGGGGCCATTCAGGGCTCCACCCACACGCTGCAGTTGGTCACCCGGGCCCCGAACCAGCCCTTCCAGTAGACCGAGTCCTGTCCCGCATGCTCGAAGCGAATGAAGCGGACGCCGGGCCCATAGTCGGTGAAGGTGTGGGAGATCTGGGGGGCGGGGGTGGGGGGCGGGGAGGAGGAAGGGTCAGGCTCGGGGCTCTGAGGCCTCCACCCCGCCCCTCTCCCGTCGCCCCACCACACCTGCGCGCTGACCCGCGACTCGCCCCCCTCCATTTCTCAGCGCAGCGCCCCTCCTGCCCACCGCTCAACCCCGCCAGCCCTGGCCCCGCCCCGCGCGGTGGGCGGGGCCTCCACCTGCTCCGCCCCCGGAGAGCAGGCCCCGCCCCCGGAGAGCAGGCCCCGCCCCCGGAGCGCAGGCCCCGCCCCCGCGAGCTCACCTCCACCCAGCCCGCGTCGTCGTCCTGCGGCACAGCCACCTGCCCGCTGTTGAACTCGGCCAGCACGTCCTCGTGCTCGGACAGCAGCTTCACCGTGAGCTCATACAGGCAGCCCGCGTCGCTGCGACCCGAATACCTGCCCCCAGGGAGGAAGCGCGACCCGGCTGGCCTCAGCCCTGCCGAGCAGGCGAGCAGGCCAGGTCTTCCGCAGCTCTCAGGGACGCCTCCGAACCCCGCCCGCCCCGCCACCCGTGTCCTCGCTTCACAGTTAAAGAAACTGAAGCCAGAGAGCCAAGTGCAAGCCCAAGGTCTGAGCCCCAGCTCAGCTAGACCCAGAGCTGGAGCCAAAGCCAGCCCGGGGACGCGTTTTGTTTGGGCCGCAGATACGTTTAAAAAAATAAACTTTGCTCACATTTGAAATTCAGAACAGGAGGCGGATTTCCACCTACTGTAAACCGGTGGCCCGCGTGCCGCCACCGCTCTGGGGGGCGCGCCCGGGGCTGGAGAGTGGGCTCCAGCCGGCCTCCACCCACCCCCGGCCTGGCCCGGGCCTTGGCCGCTCACCAGTCCTTCACCACGATGGCCGGCTGGGTGGTGTCCAGCAGCTCCTCCCAGTAGCCCTCGGCCTGCAGATCAATGACCTGCGCTTTGCGACACCACCTAGGGGGACCGGCGTCAGGACGGAGTGGGGACCCCCCTCCCCCCTCCTCCCCACCCCTCTGCTCCTTACTCAAAGGAGGAGGCAAAGCACTTCTTGACAGTCTCGTCGTGGACGAATTCCACCCCGCAGTCTCCAGGCAGCTCCTCCACTCGCCAGCCGTCGCCGCCGTGCTCCACATCGCACCAGCCCTCCAAGTCCTCTGCAGGGACAGGACAGGCCCCCCAGGTCACCCAGGCCTGCGGCCCTCGCCCCTGCAGTGGGGGAGGGATGCACGTGGTGCCTTGATGGTGCCAGCGCGGGCAGATCGTGGTGGGACTGAGGGGTGGGCACCTGTTTGTCCCCCTGGGGCCTGGCCTGTCCCAGCTCATGGGGGGCGGGTGGGAAGACCTGGGAAGGAGGCCCCCAGGGCACAGGCAGCTGGGGCGATACCAGTAACAGCTGGTCCTTGAACAGCCGGGGTTTGGGCCGTGCTGGGGCCTCTACAGTCGGATTTTTCCCCTTCCAGTGGCTCAGCCTTCAGGGATGCCAGTTCGTGGAATTTGCAAATGCGGGACCGTGTATATGGAGAGCCAGCTGCGGGTTTTCGACTGGGGGCCTGGGGTACAGCAATGCGGGCGCCCCTCACCCCCAAGCGTTCAAGGATCAGCTGCACAGTGTTTATTGGGGTAACTGTGGGGGCACCGTGCCAAGCCCTTTCTCTCATTTAACCCTCAAAGCAGGCCGGCGCTGTCAGGGCCCATTTACTGCAGGGGAAGCTGAGCTCGCCCGCAGGCCCCTCACCTTCCCCGCACGGGTTGCGCAGCAGGTTGCGGCGCCGCTTGCTCAGGAAGTAGAACTGCTGCCAGTGGTCGCGCTCGTCCTCCGCGCCGCCCCCGGGCACCAGCCCCTCCTGCTGGCACTTGAGCAGCCACAGCGGGGCGCCGTCCACCAGCTCCTTCCAGCGCAGGCACACCAGGCGGCAGGCGCGCACCAGCTCGGCGGCCGGCAGCTCGGCCAGCACGCGCAGCAGCAGCGGCTCGGGCAGCTCGTCCAGCTGCGCCGGCCCCTCGCCCTCCGGCTCCTCCGGCCCCGGCTCCTCGGCGCCGGCCGGCTCCGCGCACGCCCCCTCCGGCTGCTCCTCCGGGCTCGCCTCCTCCGGCTGGCCCACGCTCTCTAGGGGGGCAGGGGTTGCTGTGACTCCCTCCAGAAGGGTCCCCTCCCCGCCTCGCCGCAGCACCGCGGCGTGTGCAGTAGCCGTGCCCACCCACCCTCGGACCACTCGCAGCTGGAGCTGCAGGTGCTGTGACCCGAGACTGCGCCCAGAGGAGCCCCGGGGGCCCGAGGCCGCAGGCCAGGCCCTCAGAAGAGGGAGCAGCCTCCGTTTCCCCTGCAGGGCAGTCAACTCCATACCTGAGCAGAGAACAGCAACTGGTATTATTCGTGGCATCCCTAACGGTGAACACCGTCAGTCCTCCCAACCACCTCTGAAATCCCTGCTGCTTTCACCTCCTCCAGGAAGCCCCCCGGAGATCACCCCCTTTACACTCACAGCCAGAGTTCCTGTCTCCATCCAGCTTTGGCTCTAGGGTGTGATGGTTTGAAAAATGCCTGTCTCAGGATGAGACTGAGAGCATGAGGGCAGGAACTGGCCCGGGAGGAACTATGTCATCCCCGGTGCCTGGCCTCTGGCACCCTGCCTGGCACACTAAATGTTTACCGGGCACTGAGCAAGTGTTGAGGGCTGTTCTGAGCATTTTCATTTTAGGTGCTGTAAATCCTCACAGCACCCCTGGAGGTTGTTCCTTTTGCTATATCTCTATTTTATGGATGGGAAACTGAGGCACACGGTGGTGAAAAAGCTCAGAATCACACAGCAAATTAGTGGCTGGAGCCTGGAGTTGAACCCAGGCGGTCCAGCGCCAGCACCACCTTCCACCTCCACAGCCTCCGTGTCATTGATTGAGGAGGCCTCTTGGGATTTTGATTTTGCAGATGAAAATGCAGGCTCAGAGATGTGAAAGGACTTCCCAAAGGTCACACGGCCAGTATTAGGGCAGGCTGAGGCTAGTATTAGAACGGCTGGGGGCCCAGCTGTCCCCAGCCAGCCACAGTTGTGTGACTCGGGGAGCCTGGAGGGGCAACTTAAAAGAGACCCCATCTATCAAATAGGCAGGTATCTTCACCCCTTCTTTTCCCATCCCTGGCTCAGTCTCCTCATCTATAAAATGGGGTAATCCATTCAGCCGGTGCTGAGGATGGGCCAGGCCATGGAAACTGTAAGGAGGGAGGGAGAGTCAGGAGCTGCAGGTTGGACTTCTGTTGGACCCCAGCTGGCCTCAGCTGGGCTACAGCACCCTGGAGTAAGGAGAGACCGAGTGCCCAGCGGCCGTGGAGGAGGGAGAGCCAGCAGGGAGGAGCTGGAGCCATCTGATGATGGGGAGGCCGGGCTTTCAGACCCCGGACAGGTTTTCTGGGGCAGGCAGCTGGAAAGCCAGGGTGGTGGTGGAAATGGGCTGGGCACTGGGGGAGGTGACAGGCCTAGACCCAAATCTGGGTGTTGCCAGGGCCTCAGCCTCCCAGCCTTTCACCTGCACACACAGTATTTGTCCCCCTCCCAGGCAGTCCCACCCTGAGTGAACCAGGGCTTACCTCTTTGGACCTCAGGGCTCACAGCGAGGCCTCGGTAAATCTTATCTGGTGAGTCTTATCAACACAGCCTTTCCCTTCATTACTACTGTATTTTTTCCTGCCCCCCTGCTCCATCGTAATGATGGGGTATTTACCCCCGCCCTTCTGGCAAAGAGGAAACCGAGGCCCAGAGAGGCTTGCTAGTTTATCCCAAATCACCCCAAAAGAACAGTGGGAAGGCAGAGAGGAAAATGCCAGGCCCTGGGGCCCCGGCGCCTCCTCTGCTGCCCACAGCTCTCTGGGGAGCTGGGCCCAATGCCCTCACCTCTCCACCCCTCCCTCTGCCCTGCCCTGGCCCCGTGGACACCTGATGCTCCTCCGAAAGGTGCACCTCGCAGGGTCCCCCCTCCTGGCCCCAGGCCTGGCACTTGAGGCCCCAGATCTGATTACAGGCCCCCCACCCCCTATTGAGCACACACAACTCCCCACATTGTTGCTGTCGGAAAGTTATCTGGCTTCTGGAAGCTGCCGCTGAGGCTGATTCACTCACCTGGATTGGGCCCCGGAGTCCAGGGAATAGCTGGGCCCTGGGAAAAAGCAGGAACCCATTTGCCCTATAAAGGGTGTGGCGAGGGGGCCACAGATGGAAGTGGGGCTCAAGAAGCTGTGATTTTTCAGGGCTGGGAGAGGGGGAGTTGGCGACCTGCGTGAGCATCCATTTCCACTGCATTCCCCCAGCAATGCCCACTCCAGAAAGTCCTGGGGCGGGCAGGTGGGGCCATCAGCAGGCAGGTTGCTCCCACCCTGACTCAGCAGGCAACCCCCAGAGGCCCAGCAGAGAGTTAGAGGAATTGGGGGGGAAGGGGCTTTGGTGCCAGACATGATGACTGGGCAGTCTCTGAGGGCCCTGAGCATAAGGCTGGCACCCCAACTCTTCCTCACCGCTGGCTTGATCCCCTTCACCCAGCCACCTCCAGACAAGGAAGCCCACAACGAAGGCTAGGATGGGTTGGGGAGAAATCAGGAACCCCAAGAAATCCGCGGGGTTTCAAGCAGCTCTTGGCCAAACAGAAGTTGGTGGAAGAAAAAGGCTTGTGGCCTCCTCCGTCCAGACGCGTCCCAAACGGGGGCCCCTCGGGAGGAGGTCAGCAGAGTCGTGGGGTTACTCCCCTGACGGCTCCGGCTGAAGAGGCCCCAGGAGCCGCCCTCCCTGCCTGTCCCCTCTCCGGGCCTCCTGCGAGGCCGAGATGCAGGGACTGTGCTCTTTGGAGCCGCCTCCAGGGTTTTGCTCGGGTGAAAGTTTGCGCGCGGGGTGGGAGCCGCGGCTCCCCGCGCCCCCTCTTCGTGGCGCTCGCCCGCCGGCCCCGGGTCCCCTCCCGGGCTGCCGCCGGCGGCTACCTGGGTCGCCGTCTCCGTCCATCGCTGCAGAGGGCGGTCGCGGGAGGCGGAGGAGCAGGAGCGGCGGCCCGTCCGGCGGCGAGTCCAGGCGCGGCCCAGCGGAGCCGGGTCCGGCCGCGCCGCCTCTTAAAGGCCCCCGCCCCGCCCCGCCTTTGGCCCCGCGCCCGGGCGCCCCGCAGGCGGGGAGGTCGGCCCGGCCGGGGCTGAGCTGCCGGCTCCGCGGCGCGCCCGGGCGGCCGGGAAGGTCAGGAGCCGGGTTTGTCGTGGTGGTGGGTTTTTTAATGGGGGGCCCGGGATGGGAGCGTCTCCTTTCTGGGGGGCCGCGGGAAGGGGAGGCGGGGAGCGAGCGGGGAGAGTCTGGGTCAGGCGGGGTGCGGGGCCGCCGGCCCGGGCGGGGGAGGGGCAGGAGGCTCCCCCCGCACCCCGCGCTGGTTATTTTCCTCTGTGGCGCGGGGGGCGCGTCCCCGGGGCCCGCGGGCGCGGGGAGGCCCGCAGGGGGCGGGGCGGGGGCGGGGCCGGGGCGGGGCGCACCCACCAGCCTCTGCAGGCCGCGGCGGCGCACCCCACGGCGAGCGAGCGAGCCCCGCAGCCGCGGCCGGGCGCAGGTGACCGGCGGGGGGGGGGGGGGCGCGGGGCGCAGGTGACCGGCGGGGGTGGGGGGGCGCGGGGCGCAGGGGAGCGGCGGGAGCGGCGGGAGGGGCGCGGGGCGCGGGCGGGGCGCGGGGCGCCGAGGGCAGGCCCGGGCCCGGCGGGCGGGGAGGCGACCCCCTCGGTTCCCGGCCGCGCCGCGCGAGCAGGGCCCAGGCCGCGGGGGCAGCGCAGCGGGCGGCACCCGGAGTGGGGTCGCCATCGCCGCGCAGGGCCCGTGCCCGGCTGGGGGAGATGCTGAACCCACAGCGGAGGAGTGGGGTGAAGAGCCGTGGGCGCGCCGGGAGGGGGCGGGGATCAGGGGCCGGAGCTCAGCCCGCGGGCGGGGGGCGCAGGAAAGGCCTTTCCCCGGCGCACCCCCTTTCTGGGCCTAGCGAGGCAGATGGTTTCCCCTGCAGAATCTTGAGCCTTTGGCCTTCTGTCCAAGGCAGTGACGGTCATCCCTGCCCCCTTCTCCGGAGGAGAGGCCATTCCAGGAGGCACCTGCAGGCCCTGTCCAGCTCGTTCTCAAGACTGGCCCTGGGAAAGGACTGGCTCCAGAATCAGAACATGGGGTCCTCCGGGCCTCACCCCTGTCTGTGTAACCTCGGGCAGGTCTTTGCACCTCCTCGGGCCTCCTGTGGAGACTGTAGGGCAGGAAGGAAAAAAACACCTTCTGTAGAGCATCTGCAGTGTCACTGGCTCTGAAGCCCCCTCCCCCCCAGGTCAGCACTGTACCTGGCCCCATTTTACAGAGGAGGAAACTGAGGCTCAGACAGGTCCCGGGGACTTTCCTGAGATAGTAAGTGACCTCCAGCACCCCGCTGGAGACAGGGGGTGGACAGGCCCCTGTAGCAGCACTGTGTGGTCACCCCAGCAGGAGTCCAGCCATGGCCGTGGGGAACATCAATGAGCTGCCTGAGAACATCCTGCTGGAGCTGTTCACCCATGTGCCTGCCCGCCAGCTGCTGCTGCGCTGCCGCCTGGTCTGCAGCCTATGGCGCGACCTCATCGACCTGGTGACCCTCTGGAAGCGCAAGTGCCTGCGGGAGGGCTTCATCACGGCGGACTGGGACCAGCCTGTGGCCGACTGGAAGATCTTCTACTTCCTCCGCAGCCTCCGCAGGAACCTCCTGCACAACCCATGTGCCGAAGGTGGGGTCAGAGGGGGCTGGGGTTCCCCCAACACACGCACTGTCATGACACCAGCTGACATGCATTAAGCACTTACTGTGAGTGGGGCTCATAACTGAAGTCCTTTAATCCTCACAGTAATCCTAAGAGGTGGGGACGGCACCTGTTTCTCGGGTGGGCAGATGACACCGAGGGTGGCATTTCGTATTCCGCTCTTCAGATTATTCCCGCCGTGATCTTTCCCAAGAATGACAGTGTTAGCCAGTTGGGACTAATTGTGCCTGGGGCTCCAGACCAGGAAGTCAGGGGGTGTTTGTGGGTCTAATTGCCAGACTCAGGCCCAGAACTATCTGGGCCTGTCCCAGAGGGCAAAGAGGGCTTTGCTTGTGGAAAAATGGGAGATCTGGGCTTCTTTCCAAGCATGTTACAAGAGGTAAAACAAGGTTTCTATAGTCTTCTAGAACTCTCTTCCTCATTCTCCATCATGGGGCCAAGTTTTGAGCAAAACAATGATCAGACAACACCAAGCTTTTAGGTGACCCCTCACTCCACTCCCTTGACCAGCAGTTACACCAAATCAGACCTGGGAGCTAAGACAGTTTTTATTGTTATAAAGGGGTTTTTTTTTAAAAAGATTTATTTATTTTTATATAAGAGCTGGGGTACAGGCCAGAGGCACAGGAGGGTGAGAGGATTCACCAGAGATAGAGTGGGGAACAGAACAGGCAGACAACTGAAACACACTGCTGAGGGGAGCAGTGGGCGTGAAAGGAGAGGTCTGCCGTGCCATGTGGGAATCTCCCTGGCCGGCCGAGAATGGAACCCACGCTGCAGAGGCTGCAGACAGCTTCACAGCACTGCGCTCAACCCGCTGAGGCACCGGGGAGGCCCAAGGGTTTTTTTTTTTTTTTTTAGAAAAAAAAGTAGATCAATTATATATGTAATGTATATGACAAAGATAGTCAGCAGTTTACTAATCCTAAAATACTTTTGGCCCTTTACATAAAACGTTTTCCAGCCTGATTTTTCTTTTAAAAAATTATCCTACAGATGTAATATTCATTGTATGAATGGAGAAAATACAAGCTAAGTGAAATACAAACTAACTTTTATATAGATCTAAAATCTTTCATTCAACCATCCAAAGATAATCGCTGTGATGTGTCTTTTTCTTTTTAATTTAATTTTAGTTTTTAAACTGCCTTCTTATTTTTTTCACAATATAAGATTTCTTCCTTTAAGTACAGTCGCCATAGTTTTCCCGCCACAAAGTGCTCACAGTCCTCCACCACCCTCCATTGCGCCTCCTCTTCCCCATTCTCTACTCCCCCCTTTTCTCTCCCTTCCCTCCTGAGTGTCTTTTTTTTTTTTTTTTAAACCCATATTTCTTCAGAAATGGTACTGGGCTGTACAGAGTCTAGTAACTTTTTTTCTTTTAGTTTATCATATTTCCATGTCATGCAGTATAGATCTACAATATTTTTTTCTTTTAATTGAAGCACCATTTGTTTTCAGCACTATATAGGTTCCAAATTACATCTTCTCCCCAAGCCTACCACCAAATGTCCAGTCACCATCCACCGCCAACCAATCTGCCCCTTCTACTGAGTCTCTCCCTTCTGTCCTCTCTGGTAACCATCATCCTGTAGTTAGAGTTTATTTTTGCTTATTTTTGAAAAAGATTTATTTATTTATGCATACAAGAGATGGGGTACAGGTCAGAGGTGTGGGGGTGAGAGGATTTACCAGAGACAGAGCGGGGAACAGAACAGGCAGACTGACTGAAATACACTGCTGAGGGGAGCAGCGGGTGATACAGGAGAGGCCCACCTCACCATGTCAGTTGCTTCCTGGCTGACTGGGGATCAAACTCGTGCTGCAGAGGCTGCGGATTGCTTTATAGTGTGGTGCTTAACCCCTTGCGCCACCAGGGAGGTCCCTGTAGTCAGAGTTTAAAGGTTTGTTTTGGTTTTGTCTTCTTTATAGCCCACAAATGAGTGAAATCATACAGAATTTGTCTTCTTCTAATCTATTTCATTTACACAGTATCATCAAGGTCTATTCATGTTTTCACAAATGGCAAGGGTTCCTCTTTTTATGGCTGAGTAGTATTCCATTGTGTATGTGCAGTCCATCTTTATCCATTCCTCTGTCACTGGGCACTTGGGGGTTTCTGTATCTTGACTGTTGTATGTAGTACTGCAATGAACATGGGGTGCATATTTGTTTCAAGTTAGTGTTTCCATATTCCTCGGGTAAGTACCCAGAACTGGAATTATTGGAACATATCGTAGTTCTGTTTTTATTTTTTTCTTTGACAAATTTCTATACTGTTTTCCATAATTGGCAGCATCTATTTTTTTTAAAGATTTGTTTATTTATTCAAACAAGAACTGGGCCACAGGCCAGAGGTATGGGGGGGGTGAGAGGATTCACCAGAGACAGAGTGGTTGGCCCGCCTCTATTTTTTTTTTAAGATTTTTTTTAACATTTATTTATTCATGCATCCAAGAATGGGGTACAGGCCAGATGTGCAGGAGGGTGAGAGGATTCACCAGAGACAGAGTGGGGAGCAGAACAGGCAGACTGACGGAAACACACTGCTGAGGGGAGCAGTGAGCGAGACAGGAGAGGTCTGCCGCGCCATGTGGGTGTCTCCCCGGCCGGCCGGGATCGAAACCATACTGCAAAGGCTGTGGGACAGCTTCACAGCATGGCGTTCAACCGCCTGCACCACCAGGGGAGGCCCCCGCCTCTATTCTTGATCCCATTTTACAGAGGACAAAACCAAGCCTCAGAGAGGAAAAGCAACTTGTCAAAGGTTACACAGCCCAGTAATGTTAGAACTGGGACTAGACTGTCCCCATCACAGAGAGGGGGCACAAGCAGTGCCCATTACCAGGTGGACACTGTTGATCTGCAGTGCCCCACAGCACAGGGCACAGGGCTGGAGGGTAGCTGCCGAGATCCAGGGAGATGAGCCAGGGGCAAGGAGCACTTGGGAGAAGGTGATCCCCGAGGGGCTTCCTTTTGATGTGAATTCTGGTCTTCCACCAGAGGGATTTGAATTCTGGAGCCTGGATGTGAATGGAGGCGACGAGTGGAAGGTGGAGGATCTCTCTGGAGACCAGAGGAAGGAATTCCCCAATGAGCAGGTCAAGAAATACTTCGTGACTTCTTATTAGTAAGATCCAAGGCAGGGGGTGATGGGTGAGTGGGGGGGAACAGCAGATGATCTTGGATGGGGGGAAGCCCAAGGTACTTCATCGTGGGACTTCTGCTCTTGGAGGGGCAGTTCTAGACCCCCAGTGCCCTAAGTGGTGAGCCCCAGCCCCTCCCACCCCTCCACCTGCACCTGCTCCCCCAGCACCTGCCTCAAGTCCCAGGTGGTGGACCTCAAGGCCGAAGGGTATTGGGAGGAGCTGATGGACACCACACGTCCGGACATCGAGGTCAAGGACTGGTGAGTGCCTGGGGCGAGGGTCTGGGTGGGGGGCCTGCCACTCAGGCGCCCCACCCCCACCCTGCCCCCTACCTGCGAGGCCCTGATGGGCCTTCCCTCTGCCTACAGGTTCGCAGCCAGGCCAGACTGCGGGTCCAAGTACCAGCTGTGCGTTCAGCTCCTGTCGTCAGCGCACGCTCCTCTGGGGACCTTCCAGCCAGACCCAGCAACGATCCAGAAGAAGAGCGATGCCAAATGGAGGGAGGTATGTGGTCCGGGAAGGGGACGGGCGACATCCCAAAGCTGCACCTGCACACAGACAAGCCTGGGTTCCCATCCCCACTCTGCCTCTGCGTACCTGGGCTTCAGCCGCGCTGAGCACTGAGAGCGGCGGGTGAGATGGTTCTGGTAAAGCCACATTCAAGCAGTGTTCAAAAGGTTGACTCTTACCACTTCCTGATGTAGGTTCCTGCAATTATCTCCACCAGGGGTCAGCAAATGTTGACTTTAAAGGCCAGATACAAATATTGTAGATTTGCAGGCCACGCCTGTCTCTGTCGACCTACTCCAGTCTTGTGAATGCAACTTCAGACAAGGTGTAACCAAATGGATGTTGAAAAACTTCAGCTACAAAAACAAGCAACGGGCCCATAGGCTAGTTTGCCAACTCCTGATCTAGACCAGTGCTGTCCAGTAGAATTTTCCACAGTGACAGAAATGGTCTGCTCTGTCCAGTACAGTAGCCAGTAGGCTCGTGTGACAAATAGGACTAAGGAACTGAGTTGATTGGATATAATTTTTTTAAAAGGTTTATTTATTTATACAAGAATCAGAGTATGGGCCAGATGTGCAGGAAGGTGAGAGGATTCACCAGAGATAGAGTGGGGAACAGAACAGGCAGATTGACTGAAATACATTGCTGAGGGGAGCAGCAGGGTGTGACAGGAGGGTATGTGGGTATCTCACCGGCCATCCGGGATCGAACCTGCACTGCAGAGGCTGCGGACAGCTTCGCAGTGCAGCACTCAACCGCCTGCGCCGCCAGGGGAGCCCCTAATTGGATATAATTTTAACTCAAATAGTCACACATGCCCAATGAAGACCATATGGGATAGTAATGGACAGTTTGCAAAGCGTTTCCTTCAGTTCCTTCGAAGGATTTGTACCATAAACCCACGGAGTGGGCCCAACAGGATTTGGTCCATTTTACAGGTGAGGAAGCTGAGGGGAGTTTCAGTGGGGAGGGGGTCTGCCCCAAATCACAGGACTAGAATCAAGTTCTACCATCTCCTGGTCCAGCACTAAAACTTCAGCCTGCTCCTGGCCCACCTGCCCACTCAGGGGGAGCTCCCCTGACCTTGCTGCCACCTTTGTCCCCCTCATTCCCCCCCAGGTCTCCCACACGTTCTCCAACTATCCGCCCGGCGTCCGCTACATCTGGTTTCAGCACGGCGGCGTGGACACTCACTACTGGGCCGGCTGGTACGGCCCGAGAGTCACCAACAGCAGCATCACCATCGGGCCCCCGCTGCCCTGATGCCCCCGAACCCCCAATCATCGAACCCCTGACTGGTAAACTACTATCAGAATAAAAGGCTGGGCTTGGGAAAAGGAGGGTGGAGGCCAGGCTCCCCCAGACCTCCTAGTTCATCCTTTCCTCTCCCTTTCTTTGTGGAGCCTCTCAGTCTGTACAGCCCTCAAATGCTGGGGGGTCCAGTTGTGCACCCAAGATCTCAACCTGAATGATGGCCAGGAAGGCACACATGAGCTCTTTAAGAGATGGGGCTCCTGAGGTTAGGCAGGTACAAGGTATTCCCTAGGCTCATCCCCTAGGCTCCTCCGAGAGTGGGTCTCCAAGCTCAGCTGGCAGCCTAGACCTGTGTCTCTACCTTCATCTCCTGGGCCCTCGCAATCTTTGAGGGCCCTGAAGCAGGGGCAGTTGGACATCTGGCAGCCCTGGACAGCACAGATGCTGCGAGGTGGCTGTGTAGCTCAGACAGATCTGGGAAGGAGGGCTCTGCTGGTCGTCCTCTGCTCAGGTCCACCACTGCCAAGTTCTCTTGCTCTGCCCCCGTGCTCAGAGGTGGCTTAGCCCAGAGGTTCAAGTCTGTTCTGAGATGGCAGGCTTAGGGGCCCAGGAGAAAGACCTAGGTCTGGTATGAGATTATCCTCACTGTCACTGAAGCCCAGAAGCCAGATAGCAACCAGGTGGAGGTGAGGCTTCCCAAAAGACCCCCCCAGAATCCTGCCCCTGGTAACCCAGGGCAGGGGGAGGGGGCAGACTTGGGCCCTGATTCTAAGAGCTGAGACATGTGAGCCCTGGATGAGGGGGTAGGAGGTTTTCAAGGACCACCTGTCTACCTCCAGGCCTAGGCCAGGCTCCCTGTGTCTTGGAGAGCATTCCAAGCCCCTACCCCACCCTTGGAACTGCCATTCCCAGGATTCCCCACCCTGCCCGGCCACGTTCCTGCCTCTCCCTCCTGCTGGAAGGACAGCAGTGCTCTGATCTGCCCGTCCTGCATGCGGCCAAATAAAAGGTGTTCCCAGCCCAACCCGCACCCTGTGGTTTCTGGGAGCAAAGGCAAACTTATGGGAGGTCCTGGAATGGAACTGCAGAAGGGGCAACATGAGGGGCTTCAGTGCCAGGTACGGAGAGTGATGACACCTCAGAGGCCCGCCCACCACAGAACCTGGGTATGGGGACAAACCCTTGCTGAGCTGCAAAAACCTCACCCCAGCAGCCCCTTAGGGCTGCCAGTTTCCCCTAAAGACCTGGCCACAGGGCGGGGGGCAGGTGTGTGGCTATCTCTGGCCAGCCCTTGCGAATACCTTTGTGAACACCTCTTATTGGGGTAACACTGCCAAGAGCCTGATGACCTTAGATGAAACCAAAGCACTTAGAGTGGTGCCTGGCACACAGTGGGTACTCAGTAAGTATTGTTAGATGTAATCAGCTCCTTCCACAGTGAGCCAGATCAGAGGAGCACCACTCGCCCGCTGTATAGCAAGCTGGCCAAAGACACCCCTGAGGACGACGCAGCCTGCCAGGGTGAACGCTGGCCGGAGGCAGGCGCGCTCGCGCGGAGCACGGCCTGCACCACCTTTGCACTAGCCTGGAGCAGGTGCCGGCCACATTCCCCCCTCCCCCCCATTCCCGCCGGGGAGAGGAATGGATGAACTTCATCTTGACGTAAACGCTGAGAGGTTTCTGCCCCCGCCCGCCAGTCTGCCGAGGTCCACCCTGGGATCAAACCCTCCGGGTGGGGGGGAGGGGTTGGGAGGGGCCCCACTTCCTCCCAGGTGCGGAGCGAACAGGTAGGACCCGGAGGGCGGTGCGGAGCGGCCCGCGCCGGGCCGGGACTTGGTCAGGGACGCGCTGGGTCCCGGCCGCCGCCGCCCGCCGGGGAGGACCGCGGCTCGGGAGAGCAAGGCCGGGTCCCCCCGAGCGCACCCCGGCCCCGAGGGCCTCCCCGGCTCGCCGGAGGGGCGAGGCCCGGGGGCGGGGGGGCGGGGGGGCGGGGCGGGCGCGGCGCGTGACGCGCGGGGCGGGGCGGGGCGCGAGCGGATGGCGCAGCCGCGGCCTCCGGCTCCAGCTTGACCCGGAGCTCCGGTCCCGCCGGGGCGCCCTGCCCGGCGCCCAGGTCGCGGCCCCGTCGGGGGACGGGCAGGGGGCGAGGGTAGAGGGGCGACAGGCGCGGGAGGGGGGTTGGGTGTGGGGCGGCGGGGCGTTAGCCCGCGGCCGCCGTCGCACCGATTTAGGGTTCCGTGTGTGGCGGCGGGGCCGGGCCTGGGGCCGGGGCGGGGCCTTGAAGCGGGGCGGGGCCGGGGCGGGGCGGGGCCTGGGGCCGGGGCGGGGCCTGAGGGCGGGGTGGGGCGGGGCCTGCCGCCGAGGTCCCGTCTCTCTCTCTCTGCGGATCGCGGCGCTTCCCGGGCCCTTGTCGGGCCTCCTCGCGGCCGCGCCGGCGGCTCCGGACCAGGCTCAGCGTCTGCAGCCGCCCGTCCGCCCCTCGCGGCGTCTCCCCGACCTCCTTCGCCGGGCACCAGCCTTCCTTAGCTTCTGCTGTCGGGGACTTGGGCTAGCGATGGTGCCTCTGGGGGCTCCGGGAGGGCCGCGGGGAGAAGCCCGCGCCGCGTGACCCCGGGCCTGCCCCGGGAAGCCCGTCGCGCCGCGGGGGCCTCACCCCTCCCGCCCCTGCCGGTCCCCTTCCGCCGGGGCTGACGACCGACCGAGTGGCGGGGGGGGGCGGGACGCGAGCACGTGCAGCCAGGTGAGGAGCAGTTCGCCCCCCCAGCGACTCCCCCGACTCGCAGCCCAGCGGCTCCTTGGCCCAGACCTTGGCCCAGACCGTGCTTTTAGAAACCACCAACATTTTTTAATAGGCAGGTTTCCTACTTCAAGAAATGTTTAGGGTTCCTCTTGGGAACTGAGAGGACGGGGCCACGCAGCCATCAGTCTTCTGCACAAGGCACAGGTTCCTTATGTTTTTTCCCTGCCGTGATAAAATGTTTCTCCAGGGCAGGAGCCGGTGTGAGCCAACCCTCTTTTTTTTCTGGAACGATGAATAATTTTCAGTTCTCAGCACTGAAGTATCACTGCAGATCCTGGTGGAGCCCCAAGCAGGGGAGCCGCACACCACCTTACAGCTGACCAGGCCCCCCAACTTAAACTGAAGCAACGTTTTCTAAAGGCAGGGAGGGGCCTTTTAAAAAATTAGTCCCTAAAGACTTTATTAATATTTTTGTGTTCTCTCAATTGTGTATAACATACGATTGTTTCATATTTTGAGGGTCTACTCTGTACTGGGAGGGGCTCAAGTGCTCCCCATCTAACCCTGGGTGCATGGAAGAGGAAATAGCATCAGAGGTGGCCTGGCCTAGGTCCCTGGGAATCTTCTGGCTTCTCTGGTCATGGTTCATAGCGCCTTGCCCCCCACAGGCCTGTGTGCACCTCACCCCACCCGAGCCATGGCCCATGTCAGCATCAACGAGCTGCCTGAGAACATCCTGCTGGAGATTTTCACTCACGTGCCAGCCCGCCAGCTGCTGCTGTGCTGCCGCCCGGTCTGCAGCCTGTGGCGCGACCTTATCGATGTGGTGACCCTCTGGAAGAGCAAGTGCCTGCGGGAGGGCTTCATCACTGCAGACTGGGACCAGCCTGTGGCTGACTGGAAGATCTTCTATTTCCTCCACATCCTCCGCAGAAACCTCCTGCGCAACCCATGTGCTGAAGGTGGGGCCACTGGGCTTATTCCCTCCCTTCCCCCTAACCACAGGGCCTTTGCACTTGCTATCCCCACACCACTTGCCATATTCTCACACATTCCTAACACCTACCACGAGCCCTTGATTCCTTCTCGGTCTCTGTTCAGAGCCTGACCCTGCACCTCTTTCTACACACAGTGCTCCCCACTTCTCTCATGCCACCCCTTCGTGGCACTTTTCATAAGCTGTAATTGACTTATTTATCTCCTTACCTGTTTTCTCTGCCACAAACTTCATATTCCAGGGGCCTGATGGGTCATGCCATTTGGTCCACAGCTGAACCACCTCCCCTGGAGTTAAATCCAAGCACCTGTGTGTGGCGGGCTCCCTCTGTGCCAGGCACTCGCCTCGGTTCTGTACAAATATAACTGCCCTCCCATTATCCCCACTGTACAAGATGAAGAGAAGGCAGGTTTTGAGGGGTGAACACATAGCCTCAGGCCCCTGATCAGCTTAGTGTTCGCTTTTCATTAGGGGTTCTGCCCTTCCTTTGGCACCTGCTCAGAACAGGCCTGCTTCTTGCCGTGGCTCCAGCAGAAATGATTAAGAGACATCATTTGTGCCCTTAGAATCTTTTCAAGTCTACTTTCTCTCTGTGGCCTCACTGAGGATCCCAGGGGTTGGCTCAATTTATGGGGGTTTTGGGGGTGCCAGTGGGCCTCAAGATGAGTGTCTTCTCCCAAAGATTCAGCACTGCCCCACTCTAGCTCTGACGCCTGACTGTGACGTCCTGACTGCCAGAGGTCCTCAGGTCCCTCTCAGAGGCCCCATAGATAGCTCTCAGACACTCAGTCTCTCCACCTGCCCCAGATCTCACTTGGAAGCTGCCCAGCGGGCTGCCAGCCCAACTCACTGCCCTACAGAGCAGCCCTGCCCTGACTCGCCCTGGACCCCAGTCTGACCCCAGTCTGGCCCCAGCAGCCCAGCTTTGCTTGGATCTCCTCTTGGACCTACTCTTGGCTATAGCCCAGCTCCTGCGTTTCCGCATTACTCATCTGGTTCTCTACTGGGGGGCTCCCAAAGCACTCTGGGGAGTATAGATACGGGCCCCTTGTAGAGGGAGCAAGGGAGTAATTTGGAAAAGCTCTTCTGCTGATTGTTCTGGAATGCCTTATTTGCTAAAGGTGCCTCTGGCCCTGCTAAGCCAGTCTGGTGGGAAGACTTCCATAAATAAGGGGTCACCACATGCCACCATGCCAGAAGCTACCTGTCTTCCAGGCTACCCCTCCTACCCTAGACAGAGGGGAGCCAACTTAGGGTAGGAGGTCCCCACTTCCTACCCACAAACCCACAGATCGGTGCTTTCAGGGTCCTCAGGAGGGTCTATAACTAGCCACTGGATGTCGGGGACAATGCCAGTCATCAAGTAGTGTCCCCAAGGCCACTGAGAACAGAAGTGCCATCCCAGGCCCTTCGTACGGGAATGTTTTCATGACTGGAGCTTGGGTAGTTCCCAGAGCCCCACCAAAGTGGGGAAAGGTCTGGTTTATAATTTCTGGTAATGTTCTTTTTTCCAGCTTCATGTTAGAAGTTGAGCTAGTTAGGGACAAAGTGGGGCAGAGAGAGTCCCAGATCAGAGCTGCTATGGTGGGGGGGAGGGGGTTTGCTGGGGAGGGGAATTCTGAAGGGGCACACCAAAGCACAGATGGGGAGCATTCCTTGAGGCCTCAGCCAGCCCTGCTTTCCTGGACCAGGTGGGGAGGGGCTGGACTAACGTTCCCATGGGGAATCTGACCTCCGCTTCCATTTTCCTAGAGGGTACGAGATTCTGGCAGCTTGACATGAATGGGGGGGATAATTGGAACGTGGAGAGCATCCCCGGAGCGCACGGGACAGAGTTTCATGACTCCAGTGTCAAGAAGTACTTTGTCACATCCTATGAGTAAGGCCCACCAGAAAGGCAGGCTGTGTTGAGGGGGAGGAGGGTCAGGTCTGCCAAGTGCCAAGCCTGAGTGAGGGCCTCTCTGTGAAGCTCCAGGGAGGTGGCCCCAAAACTGGCTCAGAGTCAGCTGCTCTGGAGTCAGATCAGTGGCTGGGTTCATAGGCAGTGGGGGTGGGGGCGGGGGGGGGGCGGAGGGAGCATTTAAGGAGGCTGGGAGTCCATGAGGCAGTTAGGCTAAGTCAGGAGTATCTAGAGGCCGGCCCTAATCTGGGAATAAGTTGATGGAGGTGCCTCCCTAGGGCCCCCAACTGGGACCAGATGCCACCCAGCCACAAGTGGGCTAAACTCCCTGCCAGTGTGGTGGGAACCAGAGTCAGCCCCTGGCAGGGACTGTGCTGCTGTGGTCAGGGGTCACTGCTGGGTCTGGGCCATGCAGAGCATGCCTGAGAATGCAACCCTCTCCTGCTCCCTAGGATGTGCCTCAAGTCCCAGATGGTGAACCTCAAAGCTGAGGGCTACTGGGAGGAGCTGCTGGACACATACCGGCCTGACATCGTGGTTAAGGACTGGTGAGTGGGGCCCATGGCGTCCCTCCTTTTTTTCCTGAGAACACTCATAGAGAGCCCACTCTGTTTCTGGGAGTGTCTGGGGCCCCAAACCCCCAAAGAAAGACTGACCACTTGCTCATTCAGCAGCACCTCCAGGCCTCCCCACCCCCTGCATCAGCAGATATTAGCCAGTTTGCAGATGGGGAAACTGAGGCTCACAGATGAGTTGTCACAGAAGTCCTGGAGCGACCCCAGAACCCAGCCTCCCTGGATCTCAGATGCTCACAAGATTCCTTTGCCCTCTGCCTCCTGGCCTTCCCCTGCGATTCAGCCCACAGCGCCTTTCCCCCACACGCCTCTGCAGCGCCATGCCAGGCTCAGGCTCAGCACATGGCTAAAGCAGGACCCCAGTCCCAGCCAGACCCCAAGCCACTACACTGAGGGGGGAGGGGTAGAGCTTGAGGAGGATGCAGAGCTGCGTCCAGAGGAGTGGGGTGCAGCAGGGCTGAGCAGAGGGTAAGCCCTGCCAGCCCGCATCATCCAGGACCCCTTGACTCTCCCATTGAATCCACCTTAGTTCATTATAACATTCAGGTGCGGCCACCCCAAGAGCCCAGGCCTTTATCTCTGCAAAGGGCCTTTTAGTTTTTAAGGTGACATCTTCAGTGGCACATTCCAGAGGGTTACCCCTTTTCTTAGGTGGGATAACTGAGCCTCAGTGCAGACACTGCTTGTCTGGGGACACAGGAAACATCAAATCCAGTTGGGCTGAGAAGGGAAATAAAAGTCAGTGCTCCAGCCGCTGGGCCTGCACCTGCTGGCCTCCAGGGTCCCCTCAGTCTTGGAGTGCACAGCCTGAGCCCCTCCATCCCCCAGGTTTGCTGCCAGAGCTGACTGTGGCTGCACCTACAAAATCCGTATACAGCTGACCTCGGCCGACTATATCGTCTTGGCCTCCTATGAGCCCCCGCCTGTGACCATCGAACAGTGGAGTGATGCCAGATGGAGAGAGGTGAGGCCTCACCCGCTTGCCCGTCCCAGAGCCAGGATGCAAGAAACACAGGGCCTCACTAGGGCCCAGAACACCCCTAGCACTTCCGTCTGGAGCTCCTGCCTTCTGGCCTAAAGGGCTCCCTTGCAGGGCCTAGCTCCTCCCATCTCCAATTGAGGGGTCACCCCTGTGGCCCCCTCCCCACCCCAGTGATCACTTTCTCCTCCCTCCTCCCAGGTCTCCCACACCTTCTCTGATTACCCCCCGGGCGTCCGCCACATCCACTTCCAGCACGGGGGCCACGACACCCAGTTCTGGGCGGGCTGGTACGGACCCCGGGTCACCAACAGCAGCATCACCATCAACCCTAAGATGACCAGGAACCCGGCCCCCTCCGAGCCTCAGCCCGAGACCACGCAGAGGGCAGAGGATGTCCACATGCCCTCTGTACCCCGCTACGTGTCCTTTGGACCCCACGTGGCCTTCTGATCATCCACCACCTGATGGCCACCAGCCGTCCCTGCCCCAGGAACTCCTGTCTCCTCTCTGACCTCAGCACACCTGCCATTTTGGGTAGCCTTCTGTCATTTTTGTCATAATAAATGTTTTCAGTAAAACCAGCCTGTGGCGGCCCGGGTCCCTGGCACAGGTAGAGAAGCAGCCTCCCTGCAGGGAAGCAGGCTACCCCGTTCCTCCGCTCCAGTAAGTGACAGCCTGGCTCAGCCCTTGGGGCCCCTTTATTGAAACAATTCACAGCACAGTATTTGAGACAGACAGTGTTGGCCGGCTGAACCCCAGGAGGCTGAGAAATTGGGGTCCCAACACCCTTCACTGCCCTCCTGGGGAGAATTCCTCCATGGAGGTGACCACGCCTGCGCATCCCCAGCTGGAGGGCGGGTGGTCCACACACAGAGGCAATAAGAGCACTTGGAATCAGGGTGGCCCTGCAGTGCGGCCCTAGGTCGGCGCCCCCCCAAAGTCCGATGGGTGTAGCATCAGCAGGGGGACAGGCACACCCTCAGCTGCTTTTATGAGCTCTCTCTTCCACGTACAGCTGCATCTAGGGGACAGGGACAAACAGCACGGTGAGGCGGGCAGCCAGGGCACGGACTCAAGAGGTCCCGTGAGCCCCGGCAGGCAGTGCCCCATCAAGAGTGGGGTTGTGTGGCCACAGCCAGGGAGGAAGGGGAAGGATAGAGATGGGAGGAGCCCATTTACACAGGCCTTCCCAGTCGACTCCCCTAAGCCTTGATCAACCAGCCTTTGGCAGGGCCTCAACATACCCTAAATAAAGGTTTGCGGGTCCCCATGCAGCTCACCTTTAAAATGTCTGACGTCATAGTTTTTAGGGGTATGAGTCGGGGGTCATGCATGTGGACATCCTGCTCATCTGCCAGGATCCAGGGGAAGTCCTGGGGAGGGGGCAGAAGTGAGGGGCTCGCAGGAGGCTGCACCCCGGCCTGCCCTCACTTTGTATCCCCCTCCCCCTCCAGAGCTGGGGCTCTCGGGCTGGAGAGAACGAAGAGTCACTAGGGAGCCGCTGGCAGAGCAGAGTCCCAGGCTCCTCCACCAGAGGCCAGGTCCGCAGGTCAGAGCTGGACCGGGAGCCCGAGTGACTGAACAGGTGGGCAAGGACACCCTCCCTTGAGAACCCCCCACTGAACAGGGGGCGCCAGCCTGCGGCCCCACCCTCCTCCCACTGCTGAGTCGGGGGGAACAAGGACAGGCACGTGGCCACATAGTTACACGAGACGAGAACCCCCGGGTGCCCAGCACTGTCGGAAACGGTGACTGCTCTGGACCTAGGCAAGACCCCTGCCCGCTCCGAACAGCACAGGCTCCTCTCACCTTGATGACCTGGATCTTCTCCATGTTGCGAGTGGCAGCTTCTCGCGTGTGCACTAAGACTGTGAATGTACAGCCTGAAGAGGCAAGAGTTTGGTCAAGGCTGGGCCATCCCATGTCTGCACTGGGCAGAGTCTCCGCCCGCTTCCCCTGGCCAGCTTGGCTCCCCACAGAACAGAGAGTACGATGCAGCTGAGATAAGACTTGGTCAACAGAGAGCCTGAAGCTAGAGAGTCAACCAGGGTAGCTTCCTGGAGGAGGAGGACTGTCACAGGGGCTCTAAGGCAGAAAGGAAGGGACAAAGCTCCATGCAGCCAAATAGGGGCTGAGAACAGACTAACCCAAGGAGGCTGTGGAAACCTCAGGGAAGAGGGGCTGGGGGCTGAGCACACCTGGGGGGTTGTGGTCCAGCACAGCGTCACACACGCTGATCTTCAGGATGAAGGCTCGGAGCAGCTGCTCCACATGTGACAGCAAGGAGTCTGAGCTGGGAAGAGAAGAGGGGGAGGTTCTCCCATCACACTGGTACCCCATTCTCACCAGCAGGTATTCATGCAGCCCTGGAAGCTGACCCGAGGGTCGAGGGTCCCTTTGGAGCTGCTGAGAGTGCTGGCTTCTAAAGGCCCAGCTACCTGTATCAGCTGCAGTTAAAGTCCTCCTAAGAGTTCAACACCAATGCTGAGCGCCACCCCAGACTCAGTAAGTCAGAAGGCAGGGGGACGGAGGAGCAGGTGTAGGGAGCCCCCCATAAGTGGTTCTAATGTGCAGCTGGTCTGAGAACCAGCACACAGCCGGAGGCTCTTTAGACCCCAGGACACGAAGGGAGGAAAGGGCTTGCCAGAGGCCACACAGTACATGGGGACAAACTGTGGTGCCCTGAGCTCACCAGAGGAAGGCCAAGGCTAACCAGCTATCACCTGCGCAAGGTCAACTTCTAGTTGAGTAAGCATGACACCGGACTAGGAAACCTGTCATCTCTCTGGACCTGGGTTCCTCTGTCTGTAACATGAGTTTGGGGCTAGCCATTCACCAGTGCTACGACTGTGCAGGGTGAGACAGGAGGACCTCTGTGTGACCTGGGTTGACTTGGGCAGCTAACGGGCTATGTGAGGTTGGCGTGACTTGCCATGTCTCGTCTCAGACCTTTACCAGGGGCTTAGCTTTACCAAGGGCTGCCCCAAAGGGATAGGAAGGGGGTATTGCCCAGAACCTCATACCAGGCAGGGTAGCAGATAGAGAGGGAAGAAACGGGGGTGGGGGTGGTTGGGGAAAGCTCACTTGATGGACAGCAACGGCGGCTGGGTGATTTCAAAGACAAATTTCTCCACTGGGCGGTGTTCTTTGTCCAAAATTACCACCACCACCTTCTCCACATCATTCTGCAAGGACAGGAACCCAAAACTCCAGAACAAGGCATCCCACCCAGCCTGTACCCACTCCCTCCCAAGAAAGCGTGAGAAAGGCACACACACAGGATCCCTGAGAGCCTAGAAAGCAGGTTTGAGAAGTTCAAGTAACCACCCCTCAACATGACTTGTACAGACTGAGGAAAAGATACTTGGGCCCCATGGAGGTCCCCAAAGTCTGAGAGAACAAGACAAAATAGGAGACCCTGAGAGGTCAAGTCCAGAGATAACTTGGGAGTGCAGGATGAGGAAGAGAAACAGATGTGAGAAAAATCCAGAATCTTCCAGGGCAGGCCAATTCCACTAAGTGGGGTTCCTGGGCCCAGCCCCCCCTGACCTCAACCCATTAGCCTGGGGCCGGTGTGGGGTAAAGGTGGGGGTTGCAGGAAACATGCTTATGGGTATGAGGAGTCATGGGATCCAGCATGGTCCCGATTTGGAGTGGGGTCGGGAGAACAGAGGAATACACTGAGGGGAAGCAGGCTAGGGGTTTGGGGGTGGGAGGTGGTGCCTCACCTTCTCCAGGAGCGGCTTGACGCAGTGCAGCGTGTCCTGGATGTACTGGTTCAGCTCCGGGTGGCAGGACATCTGCACACAGCCCCATGATGCAGGTGAGGACTCGGCAGCCAGTCCTACTCCTACACTTACAGGGGAGCCACCCACCTGCATCCGCTCCAGGAGCCCAAGGCCCTGTGCCTTTGCAAAGGGGCCCAGCGGTTCCTGTGCCCACAACACAGACCAAATTCCCACCCTGGGGCTAAGGACTATGAAAACTATGAATAAGTCACAAGGGAAGATAAGTTACAAGATCAAAAATTCAATCTCAACATTAGCATAACATCAGGGGTTCCTAATGTGGGCTCATGGCCTCCTCCAGAGTCTGAAAATTCCCTAAATTGTAGAGTTGTGCGTGTTTGTGCATATGTGCACACATTTAATCAAGTTTCAAAAATTAAAAATCGAGCTGTGTGGCCTCAGACAAATTACTTCTCTGAGCTTCGATGACAGGACCTATGAACAGTTCCTAGAGAAAACATTAAGATTAAGGAAGATAAAGACCTACTACACCATGGGAACACAGTGCTGAATCTTTTTTCCATTTCCCTGTATATTCTTTAAATTTCCACCTCCTTCTGGTATTCTTCAGTCGTTTATTCTAGAGTTTACTGAACCTTCTAAGGGGCAGACAATTCCAGAGACTTGGGGTGGAGTTGTCCCTGCTTTGTCTGCCTTTTAACCTAAAACAACCCCTTACAATTAATAGAAATAAGGGGAGGGAGAGGGTGCCAGAGGCTTACAGGAATCCCCTCTCCAAAGGATGCCCAATTTCAGGAGCTCTTTTAAAGTACAACCATGTCCTGGTCCCTAACTTTGGGCGAGGGGAGCTCCCAGCTCTGAGGGGATGGGAGGTAGGGCTGCTGCAGTGATGGGTGGGGCATGGCCAAGACCAGGTCAAGGCCATGGGGAATGAGGAAGCTGGGCCCCAAGGTGGAAAAGAGTTAAAAAAAATTCCACCCCTCCCCCATGTGCCCCAGTGTCCCCCACCCCGCCCTGGAGGCTCACCTGGACCGGCACGTTGTACTTCTTACGCTTCTGGAAGATGCCCAC
Organism: Talpa europaea; assembly: GCF_964194135.1. Lineage (NCBI taxonomy): Eukaryota > Metazoa > Chordata > Mammalia > Eulipotyphla > Talpidae > Talpa > Talpa europaea. Next base: position 5,754,459 of record NC_140076.1, read on the forward strand.
CGGGTAGACCTCGCGCACGTACAGGATCAGGTGCACCGCCACCTCCAGGAACTCGCAGAGCACGTCGGCCACCACTGCGGGAGGGAGAGGCCCGCGAGTGCCGGGAGGCCCGCCGGCCCGGCCCCCCGCGCCCCCGCCCGGTCCGCTGGGCCCGCCTTCCTACCCTGGCCAAAGTTCAGGTCCTGTCGCGTGAGCGTGGTCATCCTTCTCGACACCTAGGGGTGGGACAGGAGTGGGGTAGCTCCGCAGGCCCAGGGAGACGCCGGGCCCGCCAGCGTCCCCCGCCCCTCCCCTCCGTTTGGGGGAACCCGGGCAGGAGCTCCCCCCTTTACACAGAATCAGGGCATCTGGGGTGGACACCCCCAGCACACACTGGCGGCTGAGCTTAGCGGCACAGGCTGCGCCGCGACCGGCCTCTGCCCACCGCCGGCCCGTGGCCCCCCGCCCGCGCCCCGGGGGCCGCGAAGGGCAGGGCCGCGGGCGCGGGGGGGCGCGGGGCGCGCAGGGCCGGGCGCCGGCGCGGGACACGAGGAAAGCGAAACGAGACTGGACTCAGGCTCCGCCCCCACCTGGCGGGCTTCCTCCCGGAAGAGAACCCCGATCCTAGCCCCCGCCCCCGGTGCCGGCTCCGGCCTCGGTTCCCCGCTCGGGGTCCGGCCCCGGCGCGGCGCGGGGAGCCACCGACCCGGCCGCTCGCGCCTCCCGCTCAGCCCGCGGCCGGGCGCCGCGCCGTGACGTCCGCAGCGCTCCGCCGGGCCCCGGCGCCGCTGGCCACGCCCCCCGCCAGCCGCGGGCGCCGCAGGGGCGGGGCCGGAGCCACCGGGGGCGGGGCGGGGGCGGGGCCTGGTCTCACCCGCCGCCCCGCCCCTCCGCTTCCGGTGGGCGTCCCCAGCGACAGCCTGGTCTCCGCGCCGGGGCCGGGTGCTTTCCCGCCCGGGGCGCTGCTCTGGCTCCGGAGGAGCTGGCGGGCGGGCAGGTGCGGGGGTGAGAGCGCGCGGGGGCACCGCGGGGTCAGAAGGCGGCGCGTCCGTCGCCCGCGCCGGAGTCCCGGCCCCGACCCTGGCGGCCCCACGGAAAGCGCCCCCGGGGCGGGGCGGGGGGGGGACGGGGCGCCCCCGGAAGGCCCCCCACTCCCCCCCCCACCCCGACCCTGATGCGGCCCGGCGGACTTCCCGTGGCCGGGACTCCGCGACAGTAACCGGCTTTCTAGAGCCCCAGCTGCGAGCCGGCCCCCGGGCCGAGTGCGGCCCTGGGTTATCTGTCTAAATCCTCAGATTCTGCCCCATTTTACAAATGAAGTGAAGGAGGTTCAGCAGGCTGGGGGGGCGGGGGCGGGGGGTATTTCTGTCACTACACTCTACAGTTCTGGCCCTCCAGAGGCCCGGACCCCAGAAAGACTGAACCATCCCCGGGAGATAACTATTAATATTAAAATAACTACTGACATGGGCTGAGCATTTATTAAAGTGTCAAGCATTGATTTTTAAAAATCTCCTCTTGACTCTGAGCAAAGCACCCATTTTACAGCCCCTCTGACAGATGGGAAAACAGCCTCAGGCGCGTTCCTTCGTTTCCCAAACCACGCAGTTGGAACAGACCCAGTTATGTCCACTCCTCTGCATCCAGGGTTTCAATTTGATTCCATTCTGCCTCCAGGGCTTCAACCCTTTTATTTTACAGGTGGAAAAACTAAGGTCAGAGAAGTGGCTGCGGAGTTACAGACAACAAATCAGGACCAGAAACCAGGGAACCTGCCTCTCACCTTGCTGGCTAGCTGTCACATCCATCTCTTGGTATGCAGACCCAACCAGGAACGTTTACCATTTACAGCTCAGTAGTGAGCCTCACCCTCCCTCCTTCAACCCCAAGGCCTGCAAACACGGATTTACACACTTCTGAGTAGGGGGTGGGGGTGGCAAGGGACTGAAAAAATAGCCATTAAGCCAGGAATGCAGCAGGAGCATTTCTCAAAAGTGGTCCTAAGAACTCTGTATCAGAATCCCCTGGGGAGCCATTAAAGAGCCAGATTCCCAGCCCCCCTGACCTAGCATATTAGAGTGGGTACTGGCTCTTTAACAAGCTCCTCTAGGGCCCTGATGCCTGGAATGTGTGGGGATCACTGTGGTGGGTTGGGTGTCCCTAGAGGAAACCTGCATTTCATAAAATTGCAATGCTTAACCCAAAGGGATGGGTGATTTCATTTCAGAAATTGATGTACCTGGCAGCACATTTTTAGGTACTGCAACCTTATCAAAATGTGGGGACCCTGCCCACATCATGCAGGAGATGACCATTTACACACAGGGCCAGCTGAGCAGCTCAGTGACTTACAATAGAATCCCCTGCTCATTGGGGGTGCCCTTACCCTAGGGACAAGCCAGGGTCCTTCTTTGCCCCTCTCTGGAGGCTGTTCAAGCAGCTTTTTCATTAGTAATAGGAAGTGGCTATCTTGGTTGGAAGTGGGGGGCTGGGGAGGGACACAATTCTTTGTAGAGGGTCCCTAGGATTGAGCCTGGTGATGAAGCTCAGAGCCCAGCTATCCCTGGGGGGTGACCTCTGGGGCTCAGCATGCGTGACATGGACTCATACCAGGCACTCTTTCTGTGTGCCCCCAGTCTCAGCCCCCTGCCACGGCGCAAGCCATATGTTGGTTAAGCCACACCAACTAAAGGTCTTCAGAGAAAGCTTCCAGGACATACATCCAATGGTCACATTTTTCTGATGGGGAAACTGAAGTCAATCTTTGTGTGACACTGGGGTACCCTCTTGCCAACCAGAAACCTGTGGATAAAAATGCCTGGGTTTGGAGCCTTAAATTCAGAGTGAGCTATAAACAGGAAGAGGAGGAACAGGGGGCAAGTGGAGATGGAGCTAAATGGATCTGATCCCCGACCCCCAAAAGACCTCCATCTCCTCATTTGTGAAATAAACAGACTGGACAGATGTTCCCTAAACTTCTGATGGCGTCTGGGCCTATGGGAGCCAAGATTCTGGGGGTGGGGCTGGGGCCAGGCTAGGGCACTGAATCAGCATGGGGCCCGTGGGGGAGCTCAGTGAAACCTCATCTGTCATTTGCATCCAGGGGGCTCTGCGGCATCTGGTTTTTCATATCTTAATCGCATCAGCATGATGGATGGTGGTGGGGGGACCCAGATTTCATTATGGGGTTAATTTATTACATTTTTGAATACCCATTTGCTGGGAGGCTGTTTTTCAAAGTTATTTGCATATTTTTCATCACTAGACGACAATATGTAGGAGGGAATCTGGGAGGGAAGGATGGATGTTTAGAAGGAGAAAGAGCTTATTTGCCAACTGGAGCAGGTCCCGGAGGGTCTGCAATGGGGAAAGAGAGAAAATCACTCCCAGGAGATAGTTAAATTGAAACGAAGAGAAACCAAGATGCAACAAAGTCTTGCCAAGAAAGGCAAGATCTGCATACAATCTTTACACTCCTGGAGCAGAGGGAGGCTGGCACAGGAAAGGAAAATTCTGGGGTTTGCTGAACAAACACGAATTGAATGAACTGGGTGAAACAACAGGCAATCAGTTGTCCAGGCCCCAAAGATGCTTCCAGAGCCCCCACTCATACCCCCCCAGACTGGTCACAGGCCATATCAGGGACCCCACCCTGAGTAAGCCCACCAAACACAGGGTGTGGGAGGAGTTGCCCAACACAGGGCCTGGGAATTAGCTACCTGTAACCTGGCGATATCCCACTGATGTCCTGATGCCCAGGGACCCAGGCAGTTACTGCAGCACCTCACCCAGTGCCTATCCAAATCCAGGTTCTCAATGAGTGTGCATTAAAAGAATGAATGAAAGAGTAGAGGAATACAAGGAAGTGGACAGTGACTCATGGCTACTTGCCCAGCCTGCTGCTTCTTTCCCCACCACTACCCCTTAACCAGTTGCAAGGCTGGTCCTTCCCTCAGTGAATCTCAGCATCCTCATCTGTAAAATGGGCACATGGTAACACCAGTTCCATAGGTTTGAGCACGGAAGAAGTGAGATGTTGGTAAAAATATAAAGGGTCCCATGCCTGGTCCCATGCTCGATTAGTGGCTATTATGACAATGATATTAAGATCAACACAAATCCTTTTAAGTCCCGAGAGCAAGCACTCTGGACCAACCATCACACCTTCAAATCCCCATCCATGGCAGCCTGAGGAGCATCCACCTTGTTTCCATTTCCCAAGACAGAGGGCCAGGCGCTCTAGGGGAGGACATGCGTCCTCCCTAAAGATTAGGAGCTGCAGCCACAAAAGGAGCCTCTCCTTCCTCACATGGTATTCTCAGATCCCAGGGTCCACTGCTGATCTCAGGCCCAAGCCAAAGTCCTGACTTAGGCCACTGAGTGGCTTCCAACCCTTCAGCCCGGGCAGAGCCCACACACGTCACTCCCTCCTCAGGGTTCTGCCGACCCAGTGGATCAGGGTGTCCCTACAGATCATGGCTTCTTAAACTTTGAACCTCAGCGATATTAAATGTCTTCCACAAGTTCCCTCGAAAGTCATTCTGGACCACAGATGCAGACCCTAGATCCAGCTGCAACTGGCACTTTAAAAAAAAAAAAAAAAAGCTAGCGGCTATCGTTCATAAAGCAGAGAGAGCACCCTTTTAAAGTGTGCAGTTCATTGGTTTTTAGTATAGTCACAGAGCCGTGCCTCAATCACCGTGATCAAATTTCAGAGCAATTTCATCACTCCAAAAAGAAAAATCCTACAGACATTAACAGTCACTTCCCAGTCTCTCTGCCCCCAGTCTGCTTTCCATGTCTATAGATTTGCCTTTTCTGAACATTTCATAAAAATGCAACTGACAACATATGGCCTTTCTTGTCCAGCTTGTTTCACTGTGGATGATGTTTTCAAGATCATCAGATGTGGCATGTACTGGTAGGTCGTTCTTTTTTTGTGGCCAAGTAATATTCCACTGCATGGATAGGCCACATTTTGATTAGCCATCAGCTGATGATCATTTGAGTTGTTCTACTTTGACCATAAAACTACCACATTTAATAGATGGGAAAACTGAGGTCCAAAGTCACCACAACCTGATGGGATAGGAGGCCAGGCCTCTCCACTGCATCTAGGGGGAGCCTGGAGGACAGAGAATCCAAGCCTGGAAAAAGATCATCCCCCTGATAGCAAGCCTTGAACCAGTTCCAATGCTTTGTTTCCGATTCAGTGAATGTCAGGCTGCCACCTGCCCCTGGAAAAGGAAAATCTCCCTTCCGGACCTAAGACGCCATCGCCTCTTCTCAGTTACAGCTTCTAGCTGCTCCCCTGACTTTGTCCTTGTTCCACTGCCGTCTATTCTTGTCTTTCTAAATCAGAGTAAATTTGTTAAACTAAGTCAGACCACGCCTCTGCTGTGCTCACAATCTTCCAGTGGCGTCCCTCTCACTGCACCAAATGCTGGTCCTTCCTGTGGACTTCGCATGCCAGCACAAGCCTGTCCCCCTCTGAACCCCCTCCCTTAATTCCGGCCTTGCTCTTCCTGAAATACACCAGCACGCTCCTGCCTCAGGACCTTCGCACTGTTTCCTCCCTCACCTGCGTCACTTTTCTTCCCACCACATGGCTCTTTACCTCATTTTCTTTGGGGGGGGGTTGGGGGGGCCACAAGAGGCCTTTCCTGGCAACCTTATATAAATAACACCTCTTCCTGTTCATACCTTCTCCCCTTCATGTGTTTTTTTTTTTTATTGGCATACATCACCCCCCCCCCCAACTAGATGTTCATTCATTCATCTTCTCTGGAATGGGATCCCCACCGAGCAGACATTCTTGCCCATGCTGTTCATTCCTGGGGCCCCAGCACAGCGCAGGTGCATCGGGGAACTGCCCAGGAGTGTTTATGGGATGGGGGGAGCAAAGCTTCCAGGGAATGAACAGTTTCGACCTTGCCCTGATCCAATCAGGCCCCCACTGGCCTCACAATATTACAATAACAGCGATTCATTTTTCTATCGCGTTTCCTATGGGCCGAGAGAACGCCTTCCCCGGGCCTTGACCCTCAGGCCTCGAACTCCTGGGAGTCGGGGATCACGATGGGCTGGGACAAGTTAGGTGACTTGCCCGCGGATCCGGGAATGGCACCAGAGCAGGACCAGGCGCCTCGCCCTGAAACCTCCAAGCTACCCTTCGCCGCCCTGCAGATGAGAGACGGCGGGGACCGACGGCCCCGGGCGAGCCCTGCGCCCGCCGCTCTGTGATCTCCGCAGCGCCAGCGCCCCGCCGACCCCGCCGTGAGTTATGGGGGCCGCGGGAACCATAACGCAGCATTCCGGGGCTGCCGGGGTCGACAGCACGCGGCGCCCCGCGCGGTGATGAATGAGCCGGTCCCGGGCGCAGGCTTTGTCCGCGCGGAGCTGCGCTGGGGCGCAGCAGCGGGACTTTGGACGGGGCGTGGCGAGGGGCGGGGGCGGGGGGCGCGCGAGGGCGCGCGCAGGTGGCGGGCGGGGGACTGTCTGTTTCTCCTCCCTCCCAGGCCGGTGTCTGTGGCGGGAGGCGGCGCGGGGCGCAGGTGCGGCCGTCACACTCCAGGTCCTCACCAGGTAGAGCTGTGAAGTTCCCCCGAACCCTCACAGCGCCGCGCAGCCTCCCCGAGAACCCCGCCCTCCACACGCCCCCCGCGCGCTTTCCGAAGCCACAAAGGCGCGGCGGTGCCGGGTCCCGCCCCCCGCTCGGCGCGGCGTCCGTCCCCTGGGCAGCCCGGGCGGAATAATCCTTCTGGGGACCGGCCGACCCCGGCCCGGCCAGGCGCGGCCGCAGCGGAGCTCCCGGCTCCGATCCGTTGTGGGGGTCCGCCCGGGACCCCGGCCGCGCCCCTTTGTCGCCCGCTCCGCGGGGCCTCCCCAGGCGCCGCCGCCGCGTGCCCCGCCTGTCCCGCGGGCTCCGGCCGCGCCGCGGCGGCTCCGACGCCCCCAGAGCCGCGGGCTCGCCTCGCCCGGTGCCCGCACGGCCGCCCGGCGGCGCCCGCCTTTGTCTGCCTCCTTTGTCTGCCCCGCGCCCTCGCGCCCGCGGCGGCCGGGCCTCCTGGGAGCGGCCCCGGGCGCCGAGCGCAGCTGGCGACGCGCGCCGGCCGGGAGCGCGCGGGACCCGGCCCGGCCAGGGGCTGCCCCGCGCCCGGGGGCCGCCGAGCGCCTGCCCCGCCGCCCCTCCCTCGGCCCCTCCCCGCGCGCCCGCCCCTCCCCGGCGCCCGCCCCCTCCGCGTTCCCACCAGCCCCCTCAGCCCGGGCACCTCTCCCCGCCGCCCGCGCCCCTCTCCGCGCCGTCCCTGCGTCGCAGCTCGGCCCTCGGCGGCGCTCGGCTCCCGCAGGCGCTCGGCCCCGCGCCCCGTGGCCCCGCCAGCCGGACAGGTAAGGCCTGGCTTTGGCCCGCCCCCGGCCCCGCCCCCCGCCTCACCTGGCTCGGCGCCGGGACAAAGGTGGGCGACCTGGCGCGCTCGGGCCGCGCTGCCCGGCACTGAGGCTGGAGGAAAGGGCGCCGCTTTATTCCCTGCCCTCCCTGCCCCGGCCCCGTCGGTCCGTCCGTGCGCCGCGCCGGCCCCTCGCGGAGGCGCCCTCGGCCCTGGCTCCGCTCCGGCCTCCTGCTTCGCCCGCCCCCGCCGCGCGCTCGCCCGGCCGCGCTCCGACTCCCGACCCCGTGCGCACCCTCGCCGCCCGCTCGCGGGGGCGCCCCTCTTCGCGCGGCGCGGCGTCCCCTGCTCCCTCCCAACACGATCTCTCTTTGTCTCTGCGTCTCTGAGTCTCCGGGTGGTCTCGCAGATCGGGGGGGGGGGGCCCCCAGCCCACTTCCATGGGAAGAAGCTTCGAAGACTCCCCAAGCTCCCGGCAGAGCCGCCGGCGGTGCCCTCCTGCCCTTTCCAAACCTCAGAAGGGGCCGATGGGGGCGGCAGGGAGGGGATGGAGGTCCTCTGGGCGCGCCCCTCGTCCAGCGGCGGCTCCGCTCCCTCCATCCCCGCCTGAGTCAGTACCGCGCCCCGGCAAAACCTAGAGCCTCGGCCCCCTCCCCTGGCCTCTTGCTCAGCCCCTCTGTCCCCACTGCCGGCTCCTTCCCATCGGTGCGCCCATCAGCACAGAGAGCTCCTGGGTTTCCCGCCAAGTCTTCTGGCCTGCCTCCCCTGCGTGCTCCCTGGGCCTCTGCCTCCGTCGCTGGCCCGTGGCGGCCGAGCCGGTGGCATGCAAAAAGTGGCCCGGTGTCCCTCAGCACCACCCCAGGGGTCAGGCCGACAGAGGCTCCGGGGTGGCCTTGGACAAAGGAATGCACTTCTCCGGCTTCCGGGACCCCCTTCTGAAAACACGCTGTAGTCACAGCACCTCATGGTCTGTGTGCAGAGTCGGCGCTAGAGACAAGTTGGATGCCGGCAGCGCACACACTCGGTGGCCACCCGGGGTCTACAGTCACCTCGTGGGGTGGGGACGGGGTGTCCGCAGAGAGGGGGAAATGGATCCAGAATCCCAGACTGAGAGACACTGCCAGAACCTGACTCCCGCTGCCCCAGCCTCACCTCCCCACCCACACCGGCAAGCCAAGCTCACAGGCTCGCAGCCCCCCTTTCTCTCGCCCCTCCTCCCTGCTGCTCCCACGGCGGGGTGAAAGGGGTTTCTGATTTCAAAGTGAGATCAGTGAGGCTGTGCTGATGTTGCCAACAGCTGCTCATTCATCACGAGCGCCCATGTGACTCGTGTCCAGTTCTGAACCTCTGTCCTGCACCATCCCCTTTTAAAAGACCAGCTCGCAAGCCCTTTCCTCTGGGGACTGAGCCCTGGACCTGCTGAGCCGGCACCCAGACCCTCTGACCATCACCTGTGCCGCAACGGCAGGTGACACACAGGTGACACACTCCGCCGGGGGACCCGCAGTGATGTGGGCTGAGTGTGTTCACGAGGGCAGCGTGGGAAGAGAGGTGCCTTCTCCCAGCCGGCAAGTCCCAGGCTCCCTGGCTGAGTTACTGTTTTTGGTCATTTCGGCCTGATAAGCAGAGCCTTCTCTTTAGACAGGCAAGGAGGGGGCTGGCCACACACACGCACCCACGCACCCCATCCAACCACACACATGATCCTGCCCGACAAACAGACTCAGCTTTGCCACCCAGGAACTTGCTGCCATCTGTGCCCCCCGCCTTTGCCAGGAGAGCCAGCTCAGTAGCTATTGAACCCCCTGGGAACTTTACTCAGAACCTCCTTTCCCTGCAGCCACATGAAAATGGTGGCGCCCACTTTACTGTCCAGTCCACCTCTTCTCCCCAGCCTTGAAACCTCAGGGGCTCCCTGTCACCACTAAATGAACTGATCTGCCTGCCTCCCACCACACCCCTGTCTGCAGCCTGTGTTAGCTGTGGGGGGGTCTGATCAGCTCCATTCACTGACTTTCTTGGCACTTTGGCTAGGGCTCTTCCCTCTATCTGGAATGTTCCCCCTGCCCTGTCTTTGGTGGGAGCTTGCTCCTCCTCACAGGCCAAGGTCAAAGGCCCCTCCCATGGGAAACCCACCCTTTGCCCCCTGGGCTGTTGAGGTGTGCACTTCCTAGTGGTGCTGACGCTTGCGGTCACCGTAGCTGACACACAGTAGGTGCTCAGTGCTTGGCTGTTCTGGTGAATGGAATCCTTGGTCAAGGGGAGAGAAATGAACTGAAAATTGCAAGTCACAGATTACCCTTGGGCCCCAACGGGTGAGGGCAGAGGGGACCCCTGAGCAAAGGGGCACGGCTGGGAAGCTGGAGGGGAAAGGGCTACCTGCAGGCCCCTGCGGTTGGGGGCGCTGCGTCTCTCTGGAAAGTGAAGAGGACTTGGGCGCTGATTTTAGCAGAGGAAACTGACACTAGACCAGAAATGACTGCCCGAGTGTGACTGACGGGTCTGGGTCACAGTGAAGGGCTTAGCAGCTGTGCGACCTGGAGGGAGTTCTCCACAAATCTGGTGGAGCTGGGACTTATGTCCTGGCCTCCCTGACCCCACAGACTGGAAAGAGCAGAAGCTCCCTCCAGAGAGGATCCTGGGCATGCTCGCAAGAGGGGCATGACTGACTGAGCATCCTACTCTGAGCCATGCTGGTGAGCCCCGCCTGTCTTGCTGCTCCAGGCACACGGCTCGTCCGCCTCAATCCCTCCTCCCCAGCAGGCTACTTGGGCCATGCCATGAAGGCCTGCCCCTCGAGGACAGGACGGTGGCTGGATCCTTGCCACCAGATCCCCATCCCACCTCCACCCCCACTTTGGCCATCTCCCCCACTGTGCCACCTCATGGCCTGGCACTGACCACTGGGTACACATCCCTGCCGGGGCATAGGGGGCGTGAGGCATGAGGCCCCTACTAGTCCAGAGCAGTTGGACTAGTGTAACTGTGACCCCGTGGGGCTTTAGATGCCCTCTCTGCCCCAGTTAAGGCCCCACGGCCTAACCTGAGAGCCACGGCTTCTGCTGAGTGGAGCATGAGCAGCGATCAAGGATCCTGCCTTTGGAGTCAGATGAGCATGTGTTCAAATCCCAGCTCTACCCCTTAGTCTACTGTGTAGCGTTAAGCAAATTTCTGTCCTGATGTTGGGCCATTGTTCTATTACTATTGTCTGAAAAATAGTGTCCACTTCAAAGGGCTAACTTATCGGGCATGGAAAGTTCTAGGACTAGAAGCATGGATGTCCAATAAACGATATCCAAACAAACATCCATTTTTCAGATGTGGGGCTGTAGCCCAGAGAGGTTAATTGACTTGCCCAGGGTCACACAGCTATTAAGTGCTGAAGCCAGGATTCGTGCGCAGGCTTATCTGACTCAGGTGAATTTTCCCTCCACACCGGCTTGCCTGCCTCCCCTGCGTGGGAGCCCTGCAGCAGGGGTTTGTCACTTGGTAATTAAGGGATGGGGCTGACCAAACAGCAAGCAAATGGCTTTAAATTGTTTGAGGACCAGGATAATGAAGCTTGGGGACTAGAGGGACCAGGACGATTGCTTAGGTGAGGAGGAGGGGTGCGGGGTGGTGGGTACCTGTGATACGGCACTGGGCAGGACTCCATCCAGGAGTGGGTGAGGGGGACCAGCAGACAGAAGCACAAAGCTGGAAGCCTCTGGGCAGGTGGGACCTTCAAGGACCTCCCCTTTAACAACCGCACCCCAACATAGGTTTTTTTGAGGTGTGAGACCTTGGGGGGTAGAAATTCCCCAGGCTGTGGGGGTAGCGGGGAGCAATATAAGCAGATGGGGCCCACCCCTACAGGGAAGCCAAACCTCATTTGCCAAGACAATGGTCCCCTCCAGGCCGGCCTGGGCCTGTCCTGCCCCGCCCCACAGAAGCCATCTATCACCCCACTGAGGACTGAGGACATGGCCACCTGCTCCTGCCCCTCTCACGGGCAGGCCCAGACGCACAAGTGCTACCAGAAAACCCGCTGCCCACTCCCTCTTTTGCCCTTGCCCAGAGTAACAGCCGCCACTGTTGATCAGACCCTTCCTGCGAACCCTCGCCCTATACGCCTTTATCCCTCCCAGGCTCACACCAGCAGCATTTTACAGGAGAGGAAACTGAGGATCAGAGAGGCTAAATGACTCGCCCAGGGTTACAAAGCTTCCTCCGCTCTGTGCGGCGGGGCCCTCCCCACCTCGGCTTAGTGGGCTTGGGTGGCCACCTGCGTGTCTGAGTCGGTGATGCTATGTCTGTGCCTCCCTTGACCTTTCACTGGGCCTGTGGCCTCTGTCAGGACTGTGTCTCCTGTCAGAGTGGGGACACCTGGAGGGCGGGGCTGTGCCTTTGCAGAGTAGAATCTCCCTCCAAGAAGGGTATGTTTTCCCATGTGCTGGGCACTTCCAAGGCCAGAGCTGTGTCTCCTATCAGCTGGGAAATCCCTACAGGCAGCGCCTGATCCCCCGACTTAGACTGGAGGCGTCCCAGGGCAGGGGCCTCTCCCCACGGACTGCGAGTCCCTGAGTTCTGGGGCTGTGTCTCTCTTCAGTCTGGGAATCCTCCAAGCCCAGACCTGGATCTCCCTTTAAAAAAAAAAAAAAGGATAGAATTCAGCCCTCCCTGTCCAGGGTCCCTGGAGGGTGAGCTGTGAGGTGCCTAGGAGTAGCCCATAGGCCAAGGAACCCAGACCCATTTCCTCTTGAGAAGGGAGGACTCATCTGGGTGAGGACGCAGCACCCAAGAGCCAGGTGGGGTGTTCAGGGCGAGTGCCATGTGTTCTGCTCCAGCTGACTACTCTCAAGGGATCAAACATCTTTGCAGGTATTTCTTGACGTCTCGGGCGTCAGAGGTAGCTCTCCCCCCAAATTTGGCAGGGGTGAGTGCCTTTGAGTTTCTTATGAGGTTGGGGTGTTTCCATGGAGACATCATTTCAGACCTGAGCCAGGGCCAGAGGAGTGGCAGGAATTAGGACCCCCACCCCCCCCCCCCCGTCCAACCCCCTCAACCCCAGCACCTTGCACCCCTTTCTGAAGAGTCCTTGAAAGACAGAAGTGCCTCATCATCCCAAAGAGACTCCCATGGTGGCCTCAGGGCACCCACGCCAGCTGCTTGGGACTTGCCAAGCAGTCCCTTGCCCAAGGGACTCAGAGGCGCGGGCAAGGCAAGTGGGAAGGAGGCTCAAGCACGGGGCTGTCATTACTGCCTGTCCTTGCGTTTTGTTTTCTCTTTCAACATTCAGAAATATTCCTTTCAGTTCTTGTGGTTTTGATACATACCCCCGGGCCCTGGGAGCTCAGTCCACATCTTTTTTTTTTTTTAATTTATTTATTTATGCATACAAAACCTGGGGTACAGGCCAGAGGTGCAGGGGGTGAGAGGATTCACCAGAGACAGAGTGGGGAGCAGATCAGGCTGATCTACTGAAATCCACTGCTGAGGGGGTGCAGCAGGCAAGACAGGAGAGGTCTGCTGCACCATGTGGGTAGCTCCCTGGCCGAGGATCGAACTCGTGTTGCAGTGGCTGCGGATAGCTTCATAGTGTGCTACTTAACCCCTTGCGCATCCAGGGAGGCCCCTCAGTCCACATCTTAGTGGGTATTATCTGTCAACCCTCCCCACGTGGGGCTGGCACCGGGACAGGCAACAGATGGAGGAGTCTCATCACTGTGGACCCGAAGTTCCCAGGCTCCCTGGGCATAAAGGCCCCTGACGCCACCTAATCCAGTGGGCCCATGACCCTCCTCCCCACGGCTCCCCTTGACCCAAAATGTTTCTCAGCAGTGCAGATCATCTCCGTGCAGCCCAACCCACAGTCCCAGGACATTGGGCCAACAAGGCCTGTGTTTTTTGAGCAGTGTCACGTGTCACCGCTGGTGGTGACCTCTTCCTGCAATCAAAATGTTCTTCATATTGGGCCTCTTGGGTGGCGCAGTGGGTTGAGTGCAGCTCTGTGAAGCTATCCGCAGTCTCTGCAGCTGTCCACAGCCTCTGCAGCACGAGTTCGATTCCCGGTCGGCTAGGGAGCTACTCACATGGTGCGGCAGACCTGTCCTATCTCGCCCCACTGCTCCCCCCAGCAGTGTATTTCAGTCAGTCTGCCTGCTCTGTTCCCCACTCTATCTCTGGTGAATCCTCTCACCTTCCCGAACCTCTGGCCTGCACCCCAGCTCTTGCATAAATAAATAAGGCAGAAGCGATCAGACTAAACCCCCTTGGCCTCTCCTACATCAAGATGCTGTGCAGCCTCTGTTCTGCCTCAGTTTACACTATTACCTTATCTGAAGGTAAATCGATGAGAAAAAAAGAAGCGATTCTTAAGGACATATATGAACGAAAAGGAGGTTGGTTGCACAGGAGCTAATTTGGGTGCTTTGTGTCCGGAGAATCCAGGAGCTGGAGGCCACGCTCTTTCACACCCTCCCCAGGAGGGACCCAGGGGAAGCCCCCCTCTGACCAGGGGGGCTTGTGTTAGAACCGGGTAGAGAAGGCATATGAGGATGCCTATTATTTACACCACAGTTTTCAAAATAGCCTAAACATATTTTTTAAAGTGAGGTTAAAATTCAATATTTACGGAAACTCCAAAACTCCACCAAATATGGGGGCTCAGAAGTATCCCTTTCACACCTGACAAGGAGACACCGAGGGTCAGGGAGGGGGGTGATGGACCCAGGACCTCCCTGGAAGGGTTGAGGGGTGACAGTCAGGCTCACAGCCTGGAGGGTGCCTCACAATCCCTGGAACTCACTGGAGCACCCCTGAACCCTGGCCCTGTGTTCCCTCCATCAGACCCCTCAGCCGGCCCCCCTCCCTCCCCCTGAGTCCTCCAAGCAGCCAGTGAGTGATCCCTGAGCTCTCAGCCAAGCTCTCAGTGACTCCACAGTTGTTTGCCAGGTGGGTATGGCAGGAAGCCCTGCCCCCAGGCTCTGGCCCTGGAAGGCAAGGTTGCTGGCGGGGGGCCAGGGGCTCCGTTAATTGCTTTCATTTGCATGCGACAGTGAGTGCATCTGGCAGCCTTGCCTTAGAGGGGGCAGTCCAGCTCTCCCCACTAGAACCTCCTTCAGTCTCCTGTTCCCACCTGTCGGTGCCTCGCCCCCTTCCTGGCCGTCACAGGAGCTGACGTGGGACAGGCTGGAACCGCTGATGAAGCTGGGGGCAGGGGTGGCAGGAGGCTGCATGGGGTGCCGAGAGAACCCAGGCTGTGAGGCCCGGCTTTGCTGCTCACGTCAAGTCGTCGTGGGGCTGTGGTTGCTGTAGTTTCCTGCTCTTAAAAAATGTGGGAAATGATCCGAGGGCAGGGCCAGCGTGAGGAGCCCAAGACAATCAAAAAGAAGCCAAGTGCGAGCCTGGGCTTCGTAGCTCCGGGAGGAGCCGGGTGGGAGGAGGTGCCGGTTACTGTGTAATTGCCGTGGGTTGTTTTTCACTAGTCCCTGTTCGCGCTCCTGTGACAGCCCGTCTCCTGGCGGTGGACCGTGGGCCCGATGCCCCTAGACTGCTCTTGTCTGAGCAACTCCAGGCTGCTGGGACCCCCAGTCTTGGGAGGGGGTGCAGGGATCTGAGCCAGGCCCCTAGAACAGGCCTAGTGAGCCTCCCCTAAGGTAGAACCCGGGGCTGGCAGGGATGGGGGAGCTGGGGCGCCTGCTTGGCCTGCTGGGTGCTTGGCGAAGCCACCTCCAACAGGCTTCGGAGCTACGGAGATGGATGGGGGTCCTCGACACCCCCTCTGTGACAGCCCATGTTTCTCGAATGGCTCTTGGCCAGGCTGGATCTTGGCTGCTGGGCTGTGCCAAGATCCAAGTGAAATCCTGTGGATTTGGGGAGAGGGTGCCATGTAGTCTTCAGAGCAAAGCTTGCCAGGACCCACTCCCACCCCAGTCGTCCCCTACACACACACACACACACACACACACACACACACACACACACGCATACCCTGGAAATTTATAATTATCTGCTCAGGCTGCAGTTTGTACTCGATTCACTTCCATTCAGAACCACAGTCAGAGTGTCTATTATTTGCAGGATCCTGCGGGATCGATGGGATGGGAGGGAAGTGTGGGATAGCACCCCTGGGAGCTTCCTGTTGAGTCACGGGCTTTAAAAGAAGTTGCTGGGTGCGTGCAGAGTGGGGTGGGGGGGTGGGGGTGGTGTCATCTCCAAGCCCTGCAGGAGTTGGGGACTCTGACCCCTGAGACCAGCCCGTGAGTCTGCCCACCCTGACCCCTCTGCCAAGCCTCCTCTGGTCTCTGGCCTGCACTTCTGGGGGTCCTACCTCCCTCTTCTCTACCCGCAGGTCAGTGGGGAGGGGTTTCCATTCATCACTAATTCGGTTCGCTGTTGATGGGGTGCTCCCGCAGGCTTCTCTCAGCTCCCCACATCCCTGCAGGACAGAAGGGCAGGGCTGGGTCAGACAGCACCTGACACCAGCTCAGAGCCATCCTGGCCACAGTCGGGCTCCAGGGGGTGGTGGGGGCAGACCAGGAAAGTTTAACTGACAGGCTTTTAAAATGAGTCCCTCCTCTTGGGGTGGGGGTGGGGCGGGTGGAGCCTGCCTCAGGAGTGGGGAATGTGCAGCCCAGCTGCAGGGGCACCAACCCAGAGCCCTCCTTATGGAAAGGCCGGCAGGAGGCTGCTGGGCCAGGCAGGGTGGGCAGGAAGGCGAGGAATGGGTGGATGTGGGTTGTCACACACGCCGCTCCCAGCAGCTCCCCCAGGCTGGATACGCGGGTGGCCCCTGCCCAGGGGCTAAGGTGGGAAGTGATGGGCAGAATTGGGGGCCAGGGCCTGGGTCTCCTGGGACCAAGACTTGCCAGTCTGGGCTGGTGGGAGAAGAAGGGCCTTCATCCAAGAGCAGGAGGAGCTGTGCCCCCACCACACCCTGCTCTGAGGGGCCACCCCCTGGGACCCTAGCTTCCTGCCCTGCTCCCCTCCTGGTCCTCTCACTCAGGGTGGGCTCCAGGGGAGCCTGGGGCGGGGGCCCAGAGGCCTGGAAGGAGAGGCCGAGGATTGACCCGCCACCGCTCCTCAGCCCTCAGCGGAAACAACCACAAATCACCTGAAACGGTTGTGTAAGCACATTTGTGAGCCTAATGGGCTAGCAGGAGGCCTGAGGAGGCCGTAAAAATCCAATCAGCCTGGCCAACCTGGAGCCCACCCAGTTGGGATGCGTCAGGCAGGTGAGGGCTGGGGCAGGGGGCTGGGGAGGCAAGGGGTGGGGGGGTGGTCTCCAGAGGTCAGCAAACGCCCCACCATGCCCCCAGCCAAGGCCTCATGAACCTCTACTCCCAGGTCCTCTACTTCCAGGGAGAAAATGGGTCTCCCAGGAGACCCCATTTCTGGTGCACAGTGGGGGGCTGTCCAGTGTCAGAACCTGTGGAGACCTTGAAGGAAAGGAAAGGAAAGGCCCCTCCCAGGGCCAACGCTGTGGATGCCACCGGCCAGCCACCACCACAGGAGGGGTCTGGGCAAGAAGGAGCAGGGCCCAGACCTGCCCAGCAGGGCCCAGAATGGGGATGTGGTCACCGCCACCAGGCAGGCCTCCAGACTGCCAGAGCCTACTGACAGAGCCCGCAGCGGATCCGGGACAACAGAGAATCATGCAGGAGCCACCGACCAGGGGTAACCTCCCCTTGGTCTTAGTTCAGATAACAGGAGTCGCTTCTGAGGGACTGAAATAAATCCACGCAAAGACTTAGCACGGCCCCCACCTGTGGCGGGCTCACTATGAGTAGGTTTGCTTGACTTAGGCTTGGAGTCAAGTCTGGGGGACCAAGGGGCGTGTTTCTGAGCCTGGAGACCTTCGGCTCATTTGGGGACGTTTGTGCAGAGAAAGGAATTCGAGCCTGTCTGGAACCTTGTTGCTCTTTCAACTATTTAAGCCAGGGCTCCCCATCCTGGGCCCTGTGGTCCATTTAGCTTTATCCTGCCCCCACCCCCAGGTTCCACAACCAGTGCTGTCTCCTTCAGGCCTGTCGCCCTCCCCCCTATTGAGAAAGTCTAGGCTATAAGAATGTGAGGAAAATGCAAGTTCGTTGTGAGTTTGGAGCGCAGCTGAAGATACGCACTTCTGAAAACAAAAAGGATGTGTGTGCAGGGCTTTGGGAGTGAGGCCTACCCCGAGAAGCTGCCCCTCACTGCACTGCTTTTCTTGCAGGGAGGAGCTGATGGCTGGGCCCGCAGACTCTGTTGCCCCCATGCTCTTTCTCGCCCTGCTGGTGTTTCTGGAGCTGAGCCCGGCAGGCTCCCTGGGACCTGGAACTCCTGCCCGGAACCTCCCTGAGAATCACATCGACCTCCCAGGGCCAGTGCTGTGGATGCCGCAGGCCAGCCACCACCGCAGGAGGGGTCTGGGCAAGAAGGAGCGGGGCCCTGGCCTGCCCAGCAGGGCCCAGAATGGGGATGTGGTCACCGCCACCAGGCAGGCCTCCAGACTGCCAGGGACAGGAGGGCTGCTGCCTGGGCAGAATCCTGCAGGCCTGTTTCAGGATAAGGATCTGCTTCTCGGGCTACCACTGCCCTACCCCGAGAAGGAGAACCGGTCTCCAGGGTCAACAAGGACCAAGAAACGCAGCCGGGAACACAGGAGGCGGAGGGAGAGGTTGAAATCGCACAGAGGTAGTTGGAGGTCTGCAAGGGGGTGGTGTCCTGCAGAGGGAGAGCATGGGGAAGAGGAGGGGAGAGAGCTCAGACCCAGGTGGCCAAGGACTCCAGGGGCAGGAAGGAGGCCAGAGGGAGGTGTCAGTGGAGTAAGGTCCCTGGGAAGACATCCAGAGGCCCCAAAGGGGGCAGGGACTGAATAAGGTGAAGGAGGGAAATTTGGTGAAAGGGGGAGCTCACCAAACTCAGAGGGGTGTGCAAATAAGAGGCTTGGGGGTGGAGCATAGGTGGAGGAGAAAGCGGTGTGGCAATGGAAGCTCAGGCTTAGCAATAGCTGATCCTCCTAAATCAGGAAGTTTTACTTTGCATCTGACCTAAATCCATCCTGATGTAAGCTCCCAGCAGAGATGGAAGAGGTCAGTGCCCTCCAAGCACATCATGTAATCTGCCCTGATGCCAGATATGCCCGAGTTCAGACCCTGGCTCCATCGCTTTCTAGCCTTGGGCAAGTCCGCTTTCCATGCCTCAGTTTCTCTCTCTGCAAAGTGAGGATAAATGGCTCCAACGACCCTCAGTGTCGATTCAGAGACACTTGACATGCAGAGCGTTTAGAACATGGGGTCGTGATGGTGGTGATGAGGAGCGGCTGGCTGCTGCTTCTTAGCTTTCTCTCGATGCTGAGTCAGTGTCCTCTGAGCTGGACACAGGTGACCCAGGAGAGGGGTCCCGTCCTTAGCCCTCCTGCTTCTGCCCTTTTGTTTCATGGGCCCCCTCTCCTTGGCCCATTCTGTCTCTGAACAAGCAGGTCCCAGCAGCTCCCCCGACATGGCTTCTGGCTCCTGCCACCTGGCCCTGGGCCCACGCAGACTTCCAAGTCCCTTCAAGTGACAAGACCGCCTGCAGGGGCCGGCCCAGTGCCACCGATGTGGAGGGGGTGGGGTTCTGTGGGAAAGAGTGATGGAGACTCAGCTCCCCTTCTCCTGCCAACAGCGGGGCTGGCTTCCCTGCCAGGCCTACCCTGTGGGCAGAACACAGAGGCGGGCAGAGCTCACTTAACCTCTCAGCATCCTCCCCTGGAGGTCAAGTATCCCACATTGAAGCAGAGGCTGGCTCCGTGGGGATGAACCAGAAGACACAAGGGCCATGGCCTTGTCGCAGCTCAGCTCCAGCCCCCTACCACCCGTGGATCAAGGGAGCCCTCCTAAGAGTTGTCAACAAAAGGAGGAAGAGATGGGGGGTTGTCTCAGGCCAGGCCCAGCCTTACTGACCAAGCCTCGGGCTCCCTGTGCCTTAGTTTCCTTGTCTTTAAAATGAATGGTTGTACACCCCTCTTTATTCTTTGGGGCTCACCTCCAGAGGGTGGGGTGACCCCAAATGACCCAGCCAACCTTAAAGTCAGTTTTTGCCTGAGAAAAACAGACAAGGATGAGCCCAGGACCCCTAACTCCTCCCAAAACCCCCTCCTGGTACTCCCCCGCAATCCCCTACACTGTCCCCACACACTCTCCCTACCCTAAGCCCACATGTCTTAGAAATAGCCCTTCATGTTAAAAGCCCTGGCTTTGCCTTCAGACAGATCTGGATTTAAATCCAAGCTCTGCACTTAACTAGCTGTGTGCCCTTGGGAGAATTGCCTAACCCTGCTGGGCTTCCGATTCATCCCTGTAGATGAGGCGGAAGGAGTATCCACCTCCCAGAACTTCTGTAGTGGCTAAATGAACCAGTGCTTGTAAAGTAGCTCATCAGGGTCCCAGCACACAGCAGGTGCTCGATAAGTGCAGTGATGATTACCCGTCACCTAGAAAAAACTCATTTGTGTGTGATAAGCTTTGACTCTCAGCCCCCAACCTTCTCAAAGGCCTCTCTCCCTTGCAATGCCTCTCAGTCTTATCAAGTTGCTCCCTTACTCAAATGTTACCTCCACCAGGAAGCCTTCCATGGTTAACACTACTAGATTCCATCTGTTGCACTTGCATCCCCGGCTGCATATAGTCAACCCAGACTTCTACTTACTGGAATGATGCTTTGGAGGGAGAATTCTTGTGCTACCTCCCCAGCAATACGGCAAGCTGCTCATCTAAAGCATTTCACCACTACCTTGTTCCTGCCTCCCCAGAAGGATGAGCAGCAGGGAGGTTGGTTGGGCCAGTGTCTTCGGCTTGTTACATAGTCGCCGCCATTCATGTACCAGAACACACATAGGGTAGGACTCCTTTGCCGCAGGAAATGTGGGTTCTGTTGTGAGCTGAGATGGGTTTCAGAAAGGTCAAGCCCCTGTGTTTGCTGCTCCATGTCTCAGGCCGAGCCCTGGTCCGAGGTCCCAGCTCCCTGATGAAGAAGGCTGTGCTCTCAGCAGACCAGGTACCAGACCAGGCACCGGACGTGATGGAGGAATCCTCCACCAGCCTGGCCCCTACCATATTCTACTTAACCACCTTGGAGGCAGCACCTGCCACAGAAGAGTCCCTGATCTTGCCCGTCACATCCCTGTGGCCCCAGGTAAGGGTTCCCAGAACAGTCTTGGAGCTGGAGGGTTCTTGAGACCAGATCGTGCAACCCCCTCTTAGTTCATCTAGGGAAACTGAGGCACAGGGACAGGAGGGAGTTGGTCAAAGCCACCAGGGCTGGGTTGAAACCAGGTCCCCCCATGATGGCGCAGCCAGCTGCAGCCTGGTGGGAGCCCTGTCCGGAAAGGGCTGTCACTGTCCTGGCAGTGGTGCTGGGGGCCCATTCTCAGGGCATCTAAGGATGCCCTCAGCACACCAGTGTTGCATTAGGAAGATCAAGGCGCTTGTGGAAGAATTTTATACCTATCAGAGCGTCGAGACTAACAATGTAAAAAAATGTGTCTCCATGATCCAGAATTAATAAGCATCAGTTAATACTTTGACCTGTGTGCTTCAGATCTTTAAAAAGAGATATGGGAAGAGCAAGCTGGCAAATGTGGCGAATATACTAACCATCTGGTGGTTCTGGATGAAGGTTACTTAGGTGTTAATCACATTTTTCTTGCAATGAACAAGAAGTCCTTCATTCTTGCACCTTTTTTGTGGCTTTGAGATTTTTTTCATAAAAAAAAAA
This sequence comes from Talpa europaea, assembly GCF_964194135.1. Taxonomy (NCBI): domain Eukaryota; kingdom Metazoa; phylum Chordata; class Mammalia; order Eulipotyphla; family Talpidae; genus Talpa; species Talpa europaea. The sequence continues at coordinate 5,775,542 of NC_140076.1, forward strand.
TCATTTAAAATGATCAATGAAACATTTAGAAGAAATAAAACTTATTTATTTTTTAAATTTTTTTTTTAAGATTTTATATTTGTGTAGAAGAACTGGGGTGTAGGCCAGAGGTGCAGGGGGTGAGAGGATTCACCAGTGACAAAGTGGGGAGCAGAACAGGCAGACTGACTGACATACACTGCTGAGGGGAGCAGCGGGGAGACAGGAGAGGTCTGCTATGCCATGTGGGTCAGCTTCCTGGCCGGGGATCAAACTCAGGCCTTAGCAGTGATAGTGCTGAGACTTAACCCGTATGCTACCAGGGAGGCTGAAATAAAACTTTTTTAAGCAGTAGATCTTTTTTATTTTCTTTTTGGGTTTTGCTTCTCCTTGACGGTTGATAAAAGCTACAGACCACCTAGGAATACAAGGTTCCCTGCGCCATCGCAAGCCCCTGATGTCCATCTGCTGAGAACCCAGCCCTAGAAGGTGCCAGTATTACCCATGTCCTGCAGCACTGAGGCCACTGACCAGGGCTGCGAGTAGAACTGAGCTGTGATTGTAGCCGCCATGGTGCACGGAGAGCTGATAACTGCTGCAGGGGAGAGTAGGGCTGGGGCAGAACTGAGTGGATTCATTCAGCTCCCCTGTGTGGTGCAGAAACCCTGAGCAGGCAGGCGGGCTGGCTTTCCAGCCCCTCGCTCAGAGGCCTGATAGCCTGTCCGCATGGACTGTATATAGGCACCAGCCTTGGGACATGGCCGGTGAGTGGGTTGGCAGCATAGGAGCCCCGGGCAGCCGCCCCACATCCCCAGACTGGGATCCAAGCTGCCATCGAGGATGCACTGGCCTCCGAGGGCCCCTCCTAAGCCCTCTGGCTTGAGGTGCCATATTCTTCCACCTGCCTGGGCTCCAGAATCCCTTCTCTTTTCACCTCTGCAGGCGCAGCCCAGGCCTGACGGGGAGGTGATGCCCACCCTGGACATGGCCTTGTTCGACTGGACGGATTACGAAGACTTAAAGCCCGATGTGTGGCCCTCGGCCAAGAAGAAAGGTGCGTCCGCCTGCCCTGCTACCCCTGTGCCTGCCTCCCTGCCTCCCCCACCGGCTGTTGTACTGGGGGCCCAGTGAGGCCAGGCTGACCTACAGATGCCCAAAGTTGGGGAGCGGAGGTGTGCGGTCTGAACAGGCGCTGACACCCCAAATGGAAACGCTGCTACGGAGGCTTGGCAGCAGCCGAACGCTTTGCATAGCAGCGCATTTTGTCCTGAGAAAAAGAAAGTTGTTAGAGCACGTTTTGCAGAAGACTGAGGCAGAGAGAGGAGGTGTGCCTCCTCCAAGCCACACAGAGGAGGGAGTGGCAGTTCCAGGCGTTCGAGGCCTCAGTCTCTAATGGCAGATCTTCTTGTCCCCAGAGAAACACCGGGGAAAACTCTCCAGCGATGGAAACGAAACATCGCCGGCAGAAGGGGGGCCATGCGCCCATCACCAAGACTGCCTGCCAGGTACTGAGCACACCCCGATCCAGGCCCTGGCTGGGGCTAGGGGAGTCCGTGAGGGTTGGAGGGGGACGGAGGCATGTGAGCGGGGCTGCGCATCCATGACCCTTGGGGAGAGCCGCCACAGCTACCCCTTCCCCGAGCGTTGCTTCATCCTCACAGCCACCCAGAGAGAGACCCTGACAGCTCCACAGTTCAGGCAAGGAGATAAAGCCTCAGAGCGGTTAAGTGTTTTGGCTGAAGTCACACAGCAAGGAAGAGGCTGGAGCCTGGGTGGGCCTAGTTCTCACCTACTGTCCAAGCTGCTAGGAGTCAGGATGACCCTATTGTCCTGACTTCTAACACATGTCGGAGCTTAATTCCGTCCTCACGCCCTCGACACTGGCAGGCTTTCTGGGGATGCTTTCGATGGCCTCCTCGCCTGCTCAGCAGCTGAGCCCGCCGAGACGGTGTAAAGCAAGGCCTAACGTTTTGACTAATGTGGATGCCGAGGGGGCTGGGGCAAGGCTGTGAATGATTAAAGGGGGGGAAGCAGGACTAGACGGGAAACCTGGGGACCATGACCCAGCTCTGGGAGTTCCAGAGCAAAGACAGCCCGCAAGGAGGCCCCCGTTAGGTAGAGACGGCCAAGTCCCAGACCCCCGCCTGGGCAGTGGTCAACTGGGCTGCCAGTGGTCAGCTGGGCTCGTGACATGGACCAGGTCTCCCCCGAAGGCTGGAGGCCATCAGCTAACTGGATCTTCCTGAAGGGAGAGGGGCGCACCCCCCTCCACTGTGCCTCGCTTGCTAACTCAGTGGCCAGAATATTCTACAAAACAGTGGCCGAACCCGCAGTTTGGCGTTGCATAAGCCAGGCCACCAGCTCCCTGACGGGCTGTTCCTTTCCAAGCCATTGTTTGCACCCTGAGCAGGGAAAAAAAAAGGCTGGAGTTTGGGCCAACTGGAGGGGGGCTGGAGCGCCGGCTCCGTGCTGGAGGAGGCAAGGCCAGGGCCGCCCTGCCACGCCCAGGGGCTTGTGGCCCATCTGTCAAAAGGGGACGCTGGTGTCAGTGCTCAGAGGCCCTCCCGGTTAGGAGCCGACTCCACATCTGGCAGTCCCCAGCGGCCCCACCGCTCTTTCTTGGGGGGGATCGGACCCTGTCTTTGCTCCTCCCAAGATCAATCAGTTGCCCAACTGGGGCAGCTGGGGTCTCTGCCACTCCCTCAGGGGCCTCGGCCCTGACATCTGTCGGCACCTCTGGCCAGGAGTCTGGTGCGCCAGATGGCCCACCCCACCGGGGCGTGGCCCTGCCACCGGATGATGGATCTCCTGCCCAGGGTGGCTGCAGGGTGGCGGGGAGGGCCCGCTCAGCTTGGCTGACCGCGTGTGCTTGCCATGTGGGCAGGGACCTGCTGTGACCTTCGGGAGCATCTCTGCACACCCCACAACCGAGGCCTTAACAACAAATGCTTTGACGACTGCATGTGTGTGGAAGGTGGGTCCGGACCCCCTGGAGGGAGGAAGTGGGCACAGGAGAGTGAGGCTCCCTCGAGCTCTGAGAACCCCCAAACTTCCCTTTCTCCTGGAAGCTGGTTCTGCACGCAGTGGGGGACGCTGCTTCCTGGCAGAAGGCGGACGGGGGCCGGCGGGGAAGGAGGAGTGGGAGAACCCCCCGGGAGCTGAAGAGGAGCCAGGACAGCTTTGCTCGATGCCTCCCCAATCTGTGAGCTCATTTAGTCTGCAGGCCTGGCACCACTTCTCAGATTTGCGCTTCTTGCCTCTTGAATGCAAGCTGGCACCAGCTCCCCTGATTGGGAGGAGGGGAGAGGAGCTCATCTCTTTAATAAGATCAAACCCGGGAAGGCCGGCGTGTTCTCCCTGGGATTCTGTCCCAGGCTAGGATTGCAAGTGGGTAACAGGGTGGGGAGTGGCTCTCCCACCCAGGGGAGGATGCATTTGGCCTGCTACTTCTTTGACTCCCCTGAGTGCCCACCCGCAGCAGGGGGACGTCTCCTGCCAGGTGTGCCTGGCTCTGTACTAAGCACTCACCTTATCTCCTGTGACCCTCCTGAGCATCCTAGGAAGGGAATAACTAGGATCCCTGTTTTACCCGTGAGCAAACGGAAGCCCACAGAAGGTAAGTGACTTGCCCAAATTCGCACAGCTAGAGAAGTGGGAATATTTAAAATTTGTAACCTGGAGCATTGCAAAGACACACCAGAGTAGGCGGGGGAGTATCACAACCTCCTCACCTGGTTTTACCAATTACCAACCCACAACCGATCTGTGCTGTCTCTCTCCGCCCACTTCCCCCATGCCGGTGTGGTTTTGAAATAACACCGGTGAGTTTACAGAAACTTCATCTATGAAGATTTCATTACATGTCTTTCAAAGATAAATACTCCTTTGAAAAAAACACCAAAAACGAACAAAATTTACTCAGCATGAACCAGTGAATTTCCTGAGTGGGTGAATTTGGGGTTGTTCCTCTGTTACTCACCCAGGGATACAGGGCCCCTTTTTGCTCACACTGACCTCAAACAATTATCTGTTGTGAATGCAACAAAGCCACTTGGGTGCAATGATGCCCGTCAGCCAGCGATAGCTATTGGGTGCCCACAATGTGTCAGGTACTGTTCTGGAGGCTGGGGATTCTCAGGTGTGAAAAGAACAGAAAGTTCTACACCCATGGACTGTTCTAGTAAGATAAACGAACAATAGCAAACAAACAGATAAGATGTCTTCAGAACGTAGTAAGTGCTGTAAAGAATTTAATCCTGGGTGGTCAGATAAGGAGTTTTAGAAAGGATGGGCAGGAGCAGAACCAGCTACTTGAGGATGGGACAAGGGTCAGTTCCAGGCGAGTGGCAGCGTTTGAGTGGTTCACAGTGGGCAGGTGGCACAGAGGAGGGGAGAGAAGCTGGCAGGGACGATCAGGCAGGACCTGGGCAGGTTTTAGGCAGGAGAGTGACATGGTTGATTTACAAGTGGGGGACAGGAGTGGTGCCAGGGAGAGCCAACTGGGAGGTGGGGGTGGGGGTGCTGGGAAGCTGCCTTCTGTTCCTGTGTGCAGGTGGGGCCTGTTTCCCAGAAGAGGAGCCTGGGTTACAGAGCAGACAGGGGGCACTCAAGGTCAAGGAGCCCCAACAGCCAGCACTGGGGTTGAGCCCAGGTCCAGTTCTACTCCCTGCCCACCACTTGGTGAGGCTAGTGGCTCTCCTGAGCTGCACGTGTCTGCCCCCCAAGCCCCCAACCCCATGCCCAGCTGGGTACCCACTAAGCAGCACCTCTGCCCAGGAGCCCGTCCCTCCTTCTTCCACTGGGCCTCAGGTGGGAGGAGTCAGCTATTCAGGTGTCTGAAAGCCTGACTGCTCCCCCCCTCTGGTCCATGTCCCCGCTGGCCAGTCCCACCAACACTCTTGCTTCTTCCCTGGAGACTCAGGCCCCAGAAAAAAAGTGAAAAACAGAAATGACAGCTTGGTCCACACCAAGATGTCACACCCCAGGGATCTGGGGATACCCTTAGGAGGATGGGGAGATGCCCTGGAATGTTGGACACAGGGCCCAGTGCCAGAGATCAAGGCCAGCCTGGGCTCTGCAGGGTTCCAGAAGGGTTTCTGCAGCTCCCAGCCACTTGTGTGCCTAAGTCCCCTGCGCCTGCAAGTGTCACTTGTGTGATCACAGCCCCGAAAGCCCAGTGGCCCAGGTATGAGTTCTAGGCCCCTAAGCACAGACCCTGGGGTCCCCCATTGTCTTGATACGTGGGCCTTAGGATGGTGATGTCCTCTCTCCCCGTTCTTCTAACCTGCAACGCAGGGCTTGCTCAGGTCACAGTGACACCTCCTTCCCCTGCTCTCAGAGGATGTGGCCTTCTGTGACCTTCTGTGAAAATTAAGTCTGTGGCTGTGACAGAGAGAGGCAGAGTCAGGAAATCACACACACACACACACACACACACACACACACACACACGCTGGCGGGTCAGGAGAGTCACAACCACCTTACACAGGGTGATCAGGGAGGGTCTCTTTGAAGCCTAAGGGCCTTGTAGGAGCCAGTATGGACAAGGCTTGGGGGAAGGAATTTCTGGCTGAGAAATGAGCAAAAACAAAGGGCCTGAGGCAGGAAATGGTTGGATCCGTGGGAAAAACAGTAAGACTGGGTGTGCCTGGAGTTAGAGGGGTAAAGGGTGGGAGTTGAGGAGAGACTGGGGTCTCCGGGGTCTTGTAAGGCAAGGTGGCAAGATCAGATTGGTTCTGTGGGGGAGGGCAGAGTGTGTGTCCCTTACAAAAAATTTTTAGCAAACTAAAACTAGGATCACAAAGAATACAGAGTTCTCCTATACCCCCGCCCCGCCCCGCAGCTTCCCCTGGTATTAGCATCTTGCAAAAGAGTCCACTTGCTGCAGTCCAGGTGCCAGTACTGGCACGTTATTATTATGAACTGAGATCCGCCAGTTACATCAGGGCTTGGCCATTCTGGGGGTTTGGACAATGGCTCGATGACACGTGCTCACCATCCCGCTGTCAGAGAACCGGCTGCTGGCCTGACCCTCCCCTGGGCCCCATGGCTTCCCCCTCCCTTCTCCCTCTGAGGAGTCGCTTTCACCTCCTGCAGCCGCTTGGGAAGGCAGGTGAAGACGGGTGGAGGGGCTGGGGAGGTGGGGAGCGGTGCAGGTGGCATGGGGGTGTGGGGGGTCGTCCTGACGCCCTGGCCTCCCCTGCCCAGGCCTGCGCTGCTACGCCAAATTCCACCGGAACCGGAGGGTCACCCGGAGGAAGGGACGCTGCGTGGAGCCCGAGACGGCCAGCCGCGACCAGGGGTCCTTCATCAACGTCTAGGGCCCGCGTGGGGCACCTCCCGCCGCCTGGGCACGGAGCGAGGAGGTTTGGGGGACCCGGCGACTTGGTTGTCACCAGCGGTGGAAGATCAAGTGGGGGACCCGATGACTGAGGCTGCAGGCTCAGGCCCAGAACGCGCAGCCTGGACGGGGAGCGGCGGGGCGAGCTGCCCTGCCCCGGAGCCGCGGCACCCCTGCACCCATCTCCCAGTTCCGGGGCGACCCTGGCGCCCTGAGCTTTCCGGGCGCCCCAGGTCGCCGCGATGGAAATGGCGAGAGTGCCCTCTACTGTCCAGTCCTGGAACTGCAGCAGCCCCCCCACCCCTCCCCGCCCCACCTCCCAGCGGAGATTCTTGAGTGGAACCGAAATGGAAAATCCGGGAGAGCAGAACCAAGGGCAGGATAACTGCGGAGCACCTGCTGGGCACCGGGCCTGCGCCAGACACGGGGTGTGCACTAGTTCCTTTAGTTATCGCGGCGACCTTTTAAAGCAGGTATCACCGTTTTACAGGTGAGGCAGGTTGAGTTGCATGACTCCTCCAGGGTCCCGATCAATGCCCCTCAGATCTCAATAGGGTAGGGATGCCCTGGGCATCAGGCTAAAGTGCGGGTTCTGAGCCAGTTGATTCTTCATTTCTAATTGGCTCCGGGTCATGCCCTTGGTGCTGATCTGGGGGCCCCACTGAGCACACCCAGGTCCTAGGGAGTAAGTGGAAAAACTGGGGTCTGAACCCCCCCAAGACCATCAAGCCACTAGACCCATGTTCTTGCTCCTGCAGACTGAGGACTTGCTCCGGGCTCTCTGTGGCTGACAGGGAAAGCTCCCCGGTGGCCCTTTGTTATGATGAAGTCGCAATAATTGTTTCCTTCCTTTCCTGGACCAAGGTGTGTCATCTTTATAAATGAAACTAAATGTGTGTTAAGCACCTACATGCCCATTAGGCATGACTTGGGCAGATGGGCTCTGGTGCTCTGGGATGGGGCGTGTTTGGGGAACCCCTAATGCTGTTCTGTATATTTCTACATCTCTGCTCGCCCAGTCCTGGGACATGTACTTTGAAGATGCCTGAGAGCTTCCACTCCACTGGCTCCTTAGCTTTTGTAGTTTATGTTTTTTGAGAATCTATTGCAAGCATGGACTCAAAAAAAAAAAAAAAAAAAAAGGCATCCACGTGCACCCGCTTTGCCTATGTCTTACTGTATCCCAGGCCTCCCAAGACCATCCCAGACACCTCCACCCTTTCTGTGGCAGAGCCCACTGAGGAATTGGGGCACCCCTGAGGCTGAGGTGCTCTCTGAAGCTGCCTCCCACAGGCCAGACCCAGGATGCCATCCTAAACATCTTTCCCAGCAGACCTGGCTCCAGGGGCCACCCCAGGAGAGCCCTCTAAACCCCACACCTGGCGTCTCACTCCTGGCCAACCCTCTGATTCAATTGGTAAACCAGGTTGCAGTTGACGAAAGCCTTCGCCATCCCAATTCCTGGCTGGCCAGGATGGCTGCTGAGGGGCCAGGCCCGTGGGATGCCTGGGCTGTTTACTCCATTGGAAACCGCCTGGGGGGTAGAGGTCTGGCACCAAGGAAAGTGGGCAGATCTAGGAGAAACCAAATATGCTTGTTCTTCTCTCCCTATTCAAGTTCCATGCCCCCCCCCCCCCCCCCCCGGGAATCTCAGGGGGAGGGCAGGGAAGGGAAACTGAAAGAGATCAAAGTCAGCTATTTGGAAAGTGAATCCACCAGCAGTTTGGGCTGAGATCAGACAACGCCCTGCTGCGTCTGCTCACCTGGGGTGGCCGCTTCAAGGTTATGACATTGTAGAACCTTAAGTGGGGGGCTGCAGACAGTGAACCCAGCATTGGCCGTGGGGTGGGCAAAGGCTGCAGTTAGGGTGGTTTAGGACATCCGTCGTGGAAAACATAGATCAGGACAAAGGTGACAGGCCCCAAAGAATCACCCAGCAGGAGAGTTCCAGGGCGGAAATTCAGGGCTGACCCTTTGTTCCAGCTGTCTCAGTGAGGAAGGGTAGAATCCTCTTAACTCCAGACTTAGGGACCCCAAAGGCCCCTCAGTGCTGAACCCAGCTCTCTGCCAGGAAGTTCTTCCTTAGATCTAGTTTCAATTTCTTTTGCTGGAACCGAAGTCATTTTCCCGTAATCCAGGGCTTGGTAAATTTATCATCCAGGGCCAGGAAAACGTAAGGCCTTGCAGGCCGTGTATTCTGACACAGCCCACAACCTCGTGTAGCTCACAGCAGCCAGCCAGGGACAGCCCACAAAGGAAATGGGTGTGGCTGGGTGCCAATAAAAATATGGGCACAGGTTTAAATGTCATAATTTCCACCTGTCACCAAAACATTCTTCTTCTGATGTTCTAAAGTGTATTTACAAACGCAGACACCGCTCTTAACTTGCAGGCTACATGGAAGCGGCAGCAGGTGGATTTGGCCCAAGGCTGCCAGTTTCAGAGCCCGGGCCTGGTGCTCTGGCCTCCACCCGGGCTGCACATCAGGGGAACTTTCAAAGGCGCTGATAGTCAGGGCTGGGTCCCGGCTTCCAGGGCTTTCCAAGCTCTCCAGGGGACATGACTGTTCAGCTAGACCTGAGCCCCTCTGTTCTCACCCTCCAATCTGGGAGTGCAGCCTCAGCTCTCCCGCCTTGGTGACCTTGGGGAAGTCACTGCAGGTTTCTGTGCCTTGATTTCTTCATGTAAAATGAGGATGAAAATGCTTCATAAAGGTATTTCCCAAAGTAAATGCAAAATCCTTAGAATGTGCTTAGGAGGGTGCCCGGCACATCATCAGCCCTCATGTTAGTGCGTCTGTTTTCCAGGCTAATTTTAACAGGTGTTCTGCTTTTCGACAATGATCCATCACCTGCTCAAAGATCATTTCTCAGTCACCATTCAGCTTCCTTCCCCAAATGTGTGTCCTCAGGAACACTGGGGCCATATGAGGTACCATCTGGAAGGAGGGGGTAGGGCTCTAGGATCAGAGCGGTTTGGAATCTGGCTCCGGACTCAGCCCGAGGCACTCTGTACAGATACTGGGCACTGAGGCAGAGCAGGCGGTGGAAGTGGTTTTGCAAAACCAGGTTCACAAGTCTCCAAAAATGCATGGGGGGGGGGACAGGGGTGTGTGAGGAGAGAGCTGAGCAGAGGCCAAGTGCAAGCCAATAGCTCCTGGGAAGGTGCCCTCTGCCCTCCACATTCCTCCACAGTCTTGGCCATTCCTTAGAGATGGTCCGGGTTCCCACGGGGCTGCCTTTCTGGGATCTGTCTGCCGGTGTCAAGAGCAGCTCCCCAACCTGCTGGGAACAGGCTGAGGGTCAGAGCAGGGGGAAACAGGTGAGGGCCTCCAGGGCCAGCCTCATTAGCCCCTTGACGATGGATGCAGCCACAGGTGAAATCCCAAAGCTACACCACCAATCCCCCTACCACAAGCCGCCCGTGGACCCTCCCGCCAGCATCCACACGCCCCATGAAACCCAACGTGCAGATGGTGGTGGACACACAGCTCCCGGGACGGCATTCCCTGCACCAGGGGGGCCAGTGAACACCCATGGACCCCGCAGGAACATGTTTTTAAAAACAGCAACAGTAAGGGGGAAACAGGTGTCAGGAGAGACAGTGGGAGATGCAAATCATTTAGCTCCTGGTTGTGGGTTCTCCGGGCTGGAGGGGGCCCATCACCTCCATGAGATCACGACTCTAGGGGAAACAGCAAGACGTGTGCGTGTGTGCTGGGCAGGGGCGGCAGGAACCAGCAGCTTGGGGGACCAGAAGGAAACTTCCACTCCTTCCCCAGTCCGGAGGCAGGGCGCGCGGTCTGGTGGAAGAGGCAGGGCCTCTTCCGGGCAGCCGGCGTCTGAGTCCCTCTTCACTCTGCGTGGTCCAGGCCCAGCCATGCGGCATCACTGGGGGGCATGGTAGAGACGTGGGACCCTGAAACGGAATCTCTGGGGTTGGGGCCCAACCGTGTGGGTTTAGCAAGTTCTCCAGGCCATGCATGTGCACCCTAAAGATCGAGTTTGAAAGACCAGGTCTAAGAGGCCGAGCAGGCACAGAAGCATTGGCTGGCCAGGGACACTTGGATGCTTTGGGGGCTCTTGTGTTCAGGTGGGAGCTGGCAAATCCCAGACCCAGTTTACCTAGTTCTTAACCGGCAATGCCAACCACGTGGGCTCCCAGGTGCTGCCTCCTGGCTGGAGCTGGTCTTTATTTTTAGAGGAAATCCAGTGGAGGCCCTGGTCCTGGGGGCCTCAGTCATTGGTTTTCCGACTCTCAGGAGCCTCCCAGGGGTGCAGCAGGGGTGAGGGGTTCTATGCCCTGCGTCCTGGGATGGGCGTGTCGCGTGTGCTCCTGACCTGTGAATAAACAGGTGATGGTGACGAGCTGGCTGGCGTCTCTGTCTGCTGCTCCAGGAGGCGAGGGCCGCAGGGTACCTGGAGGGGACCCTTGGGAGTGTGGCCCCCACACTTCCCATTCATTCACTCCAGCCCTGGGATTGGGTGTTTGTGCTGAGCTCAGGGCACATAGGCAGACAGGATCTCCCCCCACCTCCACCCTATCCTGGCTCCTTTCACCACACCTCGTGGACGGGAGTTTCACATTTTGTTCTCCTCATTTTACCATGGGGCGGCTAAGATCTCAGAGAGATCGCCAGGTTGGCCATAGGTCTCATTCCCCGCCTGGGTGGCCCCGTGTGGAGATAAGCAGACGCCAACCCAGCGCAACAGCAAAGGACAAAGCACTACCGCCTAAAGAGGGGCCTGGGGAGGCTCCGATGCTATCTTGGGAAAGGCCGTGACAGGTTCCCTCTGACTCCAGCAAGGAAAATGAGACCTGGCCGGGTCTGCACAGGCCAGAGCCAGACCCCGACGCCTCGGGCAATGTGCCGGCCAGGAAGGAGAGGATGAAATGAACCCCAAGGTAACCCCACGGCAGGGTGGCATCTTGGGGGCTGCAAGGCCCAGAGCTGGCCTTGTTTGTGCATCTGGGCAATCCTGCAAGTCAGTCAGTGCCCTCGAAGCCTCCCGTGACATTCCGGCCCCAAAGAAGAGGCGGCGGCCTGAGCTCGGATGGAACAGGACGGGCAGGAGAGGCAGGAGGCAGACACTTAGTGAGGCCTGGCTCTGGCAACAGGGCTCGGCCCTGAACAACATGCTCAGAGTTGGGGCTGGAAGGGATGGGGGGGCGGGAGGAGAGTGCACACACACGCACACACACGCACACACATGCACACACAATGCCATCGAGAGCACTGCTGGAGTGTGCACAAGGGAGGTGAAGGAAATGCACAGGACAGAGAACTCGGGGGGCGGGCCCGAGGGGGTGCTGGTCTTGGTCTTGGGCAACAGTCTCTTGCATCACGTTCTGGCTGTTGTCTAACACAACGGCTGTTTCCTGGCTTACAGCGGGCACAGAAATTCCCTTTTCTGCATGTCCACGCTCACCCAGGCCCTTGGGGTGTTCGGATGGGGTCTCTGACGCCTGAGGATCTCACGGTCCCCTGGAGGGACAGGGTGATATCACTAAGTGAGGCCTTCCCAGGAGGGGGTCCCACAGCAGTCATTGTCATAGAGCCCCACTGAGGTGGCAAAGTGATAGGAACATTAGGAATTATTTGCTGCATTTTAAGGCCCAAGGAGGAGTATTAAGGAGCCTGACTGGGGCCTTTAAAAGTCGGTGATGGATGAGGCTGTAAATTTGAATTCTGTGCCTCTGGGACACATATGTCAGCATCAGGCCCCCTTCGTTTTGACTACTCACAAAACAAATATGCCTCTGGAGAGCAGGGTTCTCACACCTTCCAGCAACGTCCAGCCAGCGGGAAGCCGCGGCTGCCCACCCGGGCTCCGTCCAGGCACCGGCCTCCCCCAGGGTCACACCTACTTCCTGGCTTTGGGCCACTGTGAGCCGCGATGGCATCTGATACTTTCATAATCTTGACCTCAAGCCTGGGCTGGACCGGCCGTGACATCTGGGAGCTCTAGGGTTCCCTCAAGGGTTCCAGTAGCTTCCTTCACTTTCTTCCACCCCCATATCCCGCTGTCTTTGCTCACGGCAGCTGGTTCTCAGAAAGTAGGTTAATTTCACAGATACAAAGAAAAATGCCAACCAACAAAATGCCAGGCCTTCCCTGCCAGGCCTGAGGCCACGGCGGCGTGTTTGTGACAAGCTGCATGGAATGCGGAGGCCCCCAAGTGTCCCAGTGACAGTCCATTGTGGCCAAGGGGCCAGGGCTCTGCCTCCGATGCTCTCTGGCCTGCTTCCTGGGGAGAGTCTGCTTTCCCTGACAGTGTCAGTTATTTCCTCTGCGCTGTTTCTTCTGGTTTGACTTACCCCTTGAGGAAAGGAAGTGGCAGGACCACATCAGAAAGGTGGGTGTCCAGAAGCTCGTGGACCAAAGGATGACATTTCAAAGGCTCTTCCTATTCTGTGCCTCCTTTGTGGCTCTCACAGCCCCGGGACTGCTGATTGCTGTCTGCATTTTCTAGATGCAGAAAAAAATCCAGAGATTAACTGTTTAAGACAAGGTCACAGAGAGGCAAAGTGGTAGCGTGGGTAGAGGTCAGGGAGGCAGGCAGCGTGCTGAAATGCTGAGGTCAGTTTCCCAGGTCTTGCCGGTAGGAAAGGGGTGTGTGTGTGTCTTCTCTCCATCAAAGGGGCCTTTTGCTGCTGTTTCCATCCAACAGGCAAGATGGCAAGCCAGGAGGTGGCAGAGGATGTGGAAAGAAGCTGGTTCTTCTCACGGCAGAGGGATGGCTAGCCCCATGTGCATTGAGGGAGTGCCAGGAGCTGTGCCAGGCATCTCACCTGATCCCCACAATCACACTTCACCTAAAAGGACACAAGTCACCCTGGGAAAGAAAAGGCAGTGGCTGCTTTACCATCCGTTTGCATAACTAATGGCATTGACCGAGTGACCACTTGGGCAGAGCCTAGACTCTTGGCTGCTCCACGAAGGCAGGCAGGGAGGTCGTGGCAGGTCTCCTCTGTGCCTGTAATGGAGGAAGTGGTGGGTCGGTCATTTAGGCACTGGGCTAGGTGCCGAAGTTGCAAGAGCCTCCTGGGGCTTGCAGTGGTTGCGGTGCGGAAGACATCTTCCTGTACCCTTCTGGGTTCTTCTCAGGCTGGTCATGTCATCAAAACCTTATCAGATAGGTTAGCAATGAAAATAACAGGTATGGCAAATTTATGTGGTTGTAAATTCTTTTTTTTTTTTTTTTAAAAGATTCATTTATTTATGCCTATAAGAACGAGGGTGTAGGCCAGAGGTGTGGGGGGCGAGGTGAAAGGGTTCCCCAGAGACAGAGTGGGGAGCTGAACAGGCAGATCTACTGAAACACACTGCTGAGGGGAGCAGTGGGGAGATAGGAGAGGTCTGCTGCGCCATGTGGGTATCTCCCTGGCTGGGGATTGAGCTTGTGCTGCAGTGGCTGTGGATAGCTTCATAGTGCTGAGACTTACCCCCTTGCACCACAAGGGAGGCCCTGTGGTTGTAAATTCTAAAGAATAATGGAGGAGATCGGGAATATTTATTCTGCATCTTAGGAACTGGGCCATTAAGGACAGGAAGTGGGAGACTCTCACATGACAGATAAGCAGGAGAACTCATCCTCACTCCGAGAGCAGAGATTCTTAGATAGTGAGGACCAGTTCACTGATAAACCTAGAAGTAGATAAGACTCCCCACCCCAAATTAATTCATCTAGGTATCTCTTCTTGGTTGAGGGGGGACATTAGGGAGGGAGGCCAGCAGGATTTGGAGGCCTGAAGCTGCTCCTAGCCTTCAGGGCTCTCACAAAAAATAATCTACTTTCTTTACCTGATGGTAACAGACCTCCCAAGGTCACAGGGTCTTGACTGACCTCTAGTTCCCAAATCAAGGTGACAAGGGTCTGCTCCGGACACACTGAGAAAAGCCTACACCGACCCCACACAGTCTAGTGGGGAGATTGGGGTGCAGATAATAACTCATTAAACAATTCATAGGACCCCTCGTTCAGATATTGACAAATGCTGCAAAGGAAAGAAAACAGAATGGCACAGACAGCTTGCGAAACAGTTGGGTAAGTCTGTAAAATTTCAGTCTACACCCATCATGTGATTTAGTCATTCCACTCCCGGCTGTTTGCCCAAGTAAGTGTCAGGAACTATCCCCTGGATGGCTGAATGATTCCGTTCTGCATGTGAGTTTCTTTGCTGAAGGTCCAAGGATAAAATTTGGCAGAGACAGACAGGCTTGGTGAGGGACGTGAAAATTATAAACCTGAATTCCAAAGGTGGACTCCCTAAAAATATGACCCCAAAGCTGGTGGAATGCGGTTATGGGGGGGGGCAGTAGTGTTCCCATCATGGGGACCCAGTCATGGGAGGGACACTGGCTCCTTTGAGAATACAGATAGTTTCACTTTGCTTTGTTCCTCTGCCTGCCCCCATACCCTACGCCATCCCTAGCCATCTGGGTCTTGTGTGCCCCCCCCCCCACTGTCCCCACCCCGTGCCTCTGGCCCCAGCTGGTGGTGATGAATGCAGTGTCCCTGTGTGAGCGGCGGGAACAATCCACAGACTCAGCCTTGTGCTTACCTGGGCTCTCTGTCCTCCCCACAGCTCAGCCTGCTGCATTTTCCTACCAAAGAGGCCGTGGAGCTGACTGGCTCAATGTCAAGGTCCTGGAGCCAGAACTCAATTCCCAGCCCTGGTTCACTGCCAAGCAGCGCTGTAACTTTGGGCAACCTCTTAAGTCTGGCAAACTCAGTCACCTCACTGTAAATGAGGCCTCCACCTGGGGTGATGGGAAGCAGTTACTGTGAATCGCTTTTCACATCATCTGCCGCAAAACAAGGACTTAATGTCAGCTCCAAGCCCTGGAGATGGTTGTTGGCATTTTCTCCTTCTAAGCTGATCACGGTCTGCCTACCTACGGGCTGGGACTGAACATCTCTAGGAACTGGGGTTGCAAGGAAACTGGCAAATAATAATATTATAATAATGTGATCATATCTGCCACTCATTAAGAATTACTCTTTTCCAGGTACTTTGCCAATAACAATCTTTAACAATAATTAGCAAGTAATTAATAATGACCGTAGTAGCCAAGGCTGACTAGTGCTTACGACAGGCCAGGCACTGTTCTATATTTTCCTAACAATTTGAGGAAGGTACTATTATTGTCCTCATTTATTTATAGATAAGACGGAAGCACAGGAGGCAAAGCAAATTGCCTGATTTATTTTAATTTTTGCATAGAAGAACTGAGGTGTAGGCCAGAGGTATGGTAGGTGGGGGGGGGGAGAGGGAGGGTAAGAGGATTCACCAGAGACAGAGTGGGGAGCAGAACAGGCGGACTGACTGAAATACACTGCTGAGGGGAGCAGCAGGTGAGACAGGAGAGGTCTGCTGTGCCCTATGTGGGTCAGCTCCCTGGCCAGAGATTAAAATCAGGCCATAGCAGTGACAGCACTGAGACTTAACCCTAGGCCACCAGGGAGGTGGCCTCAACTTGTATAATTTCAACCAGTAAATGGGGACACTCAGACTCCTGAGCTCTGCTTTACAGCTATTCTCCGTGTGCTGTGAATCCCGAAAAATCAACCTAGATAGAGACATAGGATGGGTCTCTACTGCTTTCCAGCTCTCCATCGCAGCGGCAGGGGCCAGGCTGCCTGTTTCCTGGCCCGCAGATAGGCCTGTGGACCCCGCAGCCCTGCACAACCCCCTCCCCGCCCCCATCTGGAAAAGTCCTTTCTTTGTATCTGGACCTCGCCTCAGACCCCCAGGCAGGCAGTTTCTCCCATCCTGGAGCCAACAGCAAACACTCAGAAGGACCAGGAGGGGAACCTCACTCCAGGTGACTTGAAAGCTGGCTTTCTCCAAATCAAAGTTCCCATTTTCTCTACTGATGGGTGAGGATGGGGCAGGAGGCGGGTGGAGGCAGTGGGACTGCTTGTCCTGTTCGGGGCTAGGCGGAGGGCCAGCTGTCTCTAGTGAACGTCAGGTGACATAGCCCTCTCTTCCCTCCGCCCCTTCCCTCCACAGGTGAGGGGCGCCGATGCACCGACTTCTTCTTTCTGGAATCAGGTGTGACCTACAGGACTTCTGCTGGTTGTCCAGGTAGAGTTTTCTAAAGTTTTGGTATGTTGACTCAGGTGGGCTCCTCCCAGCAGGACTGACAATCACGCTGCGTTGTGTGTGGCTGTTCACTGAATGCCGGGCACTGTTCTGGGCACGTGGCAAAGACACTGTCCTCTGAGGCCCCTTCTCAGCCAGACCTGGACCTCGTGTCCATCCTGTCCTTGCTGGGCCTGCACAGAATCCTGCTGAATCGGCTCAGTGAGACCTCCCCGGTGACAAGCGCCTTATCCCCTCCTAGGGCAAGAATCAGGTTGGCTCCGCTGAGCAAGAATCCCCTTCCCTTGATGTCCTCTCAGGAATTTCCAAGCACTGAGCCTCACCCTGTGCCTGCACTAAAAACCTCCACTCCACCGTGCTGTACTCAGGGTGGAACTTGAGCTGTCTCCCTCACTGCTATTGCAATCATCTTGAATAAAGTCTTCCTTACCCTTCTCACAGGTGTGATTTTTTTTTTGCTTTAATTATAATAAAGTAAAAACCAAAATCAACAGGCAACTATAAATCAGAGACACACTGTGGGGGGAGAAGGAAATAGGATCAAAACAGGGGGGGGTGGGAATTTTACGGGGACGATAACCAAGATGAAAATGCATACACTGTACAAAAATGAAAAATGATGTAAAAACACATAAAATAAAAAAGTTTAAAAAGAAATAATAATCCATGGGGTCATTGAGCCTCCCCAGGATCCCACGAGGTGGGAGTTGCAAATGTCTGCACCTTAACCCGGGGGAGGCGGCCCACCTGCCGGGGCACTGACTGGGCAGGATCCTGCGCCCCTGGGCACCGCCTGGGCCGCGCGGGGGTTCGGGTCCCGGCGCCGGGCGTGAACGGCCGGACGCCGTCTCCTAGCAACCGGTCGCCTCACGTGACGCGCCTCACATGGCCGGGAGCTGAGCTGGGGTTGGAGCCGGGGCGGCGGGCGGGGCCGGGCCAGCAAGTTTGTTTCGGAGTTTGCGGCCCCGGAGTCCCCCAGGCGCGCAGGTGCCCCCGCGGCGGCCGGGATGGAGCTGCCGGCCGTGAACCTGAAGGTGGCGACGGGCGGGCCGGGCGGGCGCGCGGGGCGGGCCGGGGGGCCCCCGGGGTGCGCTGGGCCTTTGCTGTTTTAAAGGAGTATTTCCGAAGCGGGAGGACCGAGCGTTGGGGCACAGAGGGGTGCCCGGGAGCAAGAGAAAGTCCAGACCCCGCGAGGAAGCGGGGGGCAGGGACCCCGCGGGGCGGGGCGGGCGCGCAGCGGGGCGGGGGGCGCCACCCCTGGAGCCGGGCCCCTCGGGCGGTCCCCCGGCCGGGACGGCCCGCGGAGGTTCGTTGCGGCCGCGCCCCGGATTCCTCGGGACCCGGCGGCCGGCGCGGGGCGGAGCCGCCCGCGGGCGGGGGGGGGCCGGGGCCGCCCCCCTGCTGGAAGGGGGGCCGGGCCTCACCTGCGCCCCAGGCCGGCGCCGGCCGCCTCGGAGTTGCAGATCAGGCTGGGGACCTCGGTGTTCCCAGGGCAGATGCTCCCACATTCACAGATTCGGCGCCCGCGTCGCCGAGGAAACTCGCTGTGCTGGGAGTTGCGTAAAGACGGACCCCCCCCCCCCCCCCCCCGCGCCGGGAATGCGCCCCAGGGCTTCCTGCCGCCGCGGCTCCGGCGCTGCCCCCATCGGACGCCAGAGGCTCTTCTGCTTTTTCTGGCTCCCCCCCCCCCCCCCCCCCCCCCGCTGCTAAGTCTGCGGGCGGCCGAAGGGACGGAGCCTTTAGTTTGGGCTGGGAAAGTGCAGATCTTCGACCAGCCCGCCACCTGGCGTCCCCGTGCAGTCTCCCTGGAACCCATACCCTGGAGGGACGTTCACTCAGGTGTGGCGGAGCACCCAGCGCCCCGAGGGCTGCAGGAACGGAGGGATGAGCCAGTGGGAGACACGCATCCCCTTGTTTGCGTTATCAGACTTGGTGTGTGCTCCGGCAGGTCCCCTCACACTTGGCTTGAGCAAATCTCCCCGAAGCTTCCACTTAACAGCTGGACAGGCTTAACTGCCAAGGCTTGGGGTACCTGAAGCAGTGGGCTGGGGTGGACATTCAGCTAGGAAGAAATTTGCAGGAGGGTGCCTGAGGTTTGTCCCTGGGATGCTCACACGGTTCCAGGCAGTGTGGGGTTCATGCCTCACGGATGAAAGATCCGGGGGACGTCGTTGCTGGGAGGGCCTCTACCCAGGGTCCTCGATCTGGGGGCGGTGGTGGTTGATTTAATCACAGCTGCCTTCCGAGAAAGCAGACACTGTCATCGTTTCACAGATGAACAAACTTTGGCTCGGAGCAGGTCAGAGTCCCACGGGACTGAAGTAGTGGAGTCAGGATTGGAACCCACTTCAAAGCCGCGTCCTTGCCAGGCCCCCAGTTCGTGGGGGCTGGTCTCTGCCTGGATGGTTTATGGCCACCTGGAGGGCTTGATCTTCTTAGGTCTGTTTTTGAACGAATTTGGGTATTGACAGGCCAGCGTGTGAGCTGTGCTGGATTTTGGTGCCCAGAATGAGCAGCTGGTCCTTCCTAGACTTGGAACATGAGACTCCAGGGCCCTGAGGGTCTTGGCTGCTACTGGTCATCCATGCAAGCGCTGGGAGGCGCTGAGGGCTGGGCCAGGGACCATACAGGATGTCCAGTTGAACTTGAATTTCAGTTCAACAATGAGTGATTTTTTTTTTTAGTACAAGGATGGCTCAGGCAATATGTGGGACATACTAACAAATTGTTATCTGAGATTCAGAGTGAACTGCATGTCTTGCATTTGCGTTGTTAAATCCGGGCTCTCTGCGGAGGGCAACCTTGCAGAGAGACACTGGAGAGGGCTGTTCTGAGAGCAGAGCCATCCGGGAACTGGGGCAGTGCGCCCCTGGGCCCTGGGCTCTTGTCCCCCTCCCTCATTTCGTGCACTCCTTGGGCAATGCTGAATGCTTGCTTGTGCCCTGCCCAGCTGGAGTGGACAGTGGTGCGAGGTGGAAAGAAAGGACTGCCCCAGGTCCTTTGCACACAGGGCAGCCCCCACCTAGTGCCACCCACAAGGGACAACCTACTCTGGAAGGCGACAATGTGACAGGCTTAAAAAGGACTAGGTCTTATTAGAAGAGGTCTTATTGGGAAGAGGGTCCAGGAGATAGTGCAGCACTGGGGTTAAGAACTCAGGAAGCCGACCTCCTACCCTGGGGTCGTGATGAGGATGGCTGCATAGGCTGGGCTGGCTGCCTGGGTGGGATGTTTCACACAACTCTCCACCTCCGCCCGAACCCAAGCCCACCCTGTAAAGCAGGCATCATTGCCCCTACTTTGCAAAAGAGCAAGCAACCGTTCTGAGCGATTAGGTGACTTGTCCAAGGTCCCACGGCTTCTACATCATGGAGCCAGGATCAGATCCACATAGGTAGTGCCAGTGCCCACACAGTTAGCCACTGCCAACCCTGCCCCCCGCTACAGCAGCCCCGACTGCTGTCCTTTAGCCTCAGCCACCTAGGGGCTCTTACTGCCTCCGTAACAGGCGGCCGAGTGTTTGCCCAGGTCCGGTAGGAATACCGTCCATATACTGATCTGCCTGGTATGTTAGGCCTGCCTACCACCACCTGTCTGGGAGTCCCGCCTCTGCTCCCCGACTCTGAGTCCTGATCCACAGGACTTAGCCTGCCCTTCTCCAGGTTAAACCTCCCAGCATCCACCCTCCTGCTGCTCCCCCAAGCCTGACAGCATAGCAGCCAGTGGATAGAGCAGACCTGTGTAGAGAAGCCTGCGTTCAAGGCCAGCCTTTGCTGCTTACTAGTTGCGTGACCTTGAGCAGGTACTTTCCTCTTGGAGGATCAGTTTCCTCACTGTGAAAAGCCAGGAAACATAGACCCTAAGACTTCTGGCGATGGGGGCGCATCGGGTGGACCTGGAGGGGGGAGGCATTTTTAGTGGTGTAAACATCAGACCAGATAGAGGGTGAGACTGACACCTGGGCCCTCGTTCTTTAGCCGCACAGCCTGGGCAGGTGATTTAATCCCTCGTGACCTCAGTTTCTCTCCGTAGCTAAGACAGGATTGATACTGTCCCACACAGTTGCTAGGGTGACGGCCGCCTGGCAGGCAGGTCCCCCAGGGCTAGCAGGAGCTTCTGTTGATGCTGTTACAGGACCTCATGGTTAGGGTCCCCGGGGTGCATGTGACCATGTAGATGCCTCAGCGGCAGAGGAACCCTCAGGACATATGGTGATGGGCAGGGCCTCCATCTCACAGAGCAGCCTTGGGCACAAAGGGACAGGCCCCTGACAGGCCCCTGCGCCAGAGCCAGGTCTCCTACCCACAGTCGGAGTCCTCTGACCCCTGCTGCCTTGGCTCATTGCCTTCCCCTGCCCTGGTCTTTTTTTTTTAAGATTTATTTATTTATGCGTGCAAGAACTGGGGTGTAGGCCAGAGGTGTGGGGGGTGAGAACACTCACCAGAGACAGAGTGGGGAGCAGAACAGGCAGATCTATTAAAATCCACTGCTGAGGGGAGCAGCAGGGAGACAGGAGAGGTCTGCTGCGCCATGTGGGTAGCTCCCTGGCCGGGGATCGAACTCAGGCCTCAGTGGCTGGTGAGAGCGCTGAGACTTTAACCCCTGCACCACCAGGGAGGTCCCCCCTTGGTCTTTTGACACATTGGTTGCCACCTGGGCTAGAACCAGGCAGCCCCCCTGGGCTTGGCACTGTATAAAACGCCCAAGAGCTTACACTTACTTCCACTTCCAGAAAGGAAAAAGGCTGCCTGTCCAGGCACTTCTCACATGTGGCTGCTCCCTCCTCTGCAGAACCTGAGTAGCCCTGTCTCCCCTTTGGTTACCAGAAACCCCTGTGGCCAGCTGACAGTTCTTGTGTGGGGGATGAGTCACTGTTCCTTCCTCCCAGGGCTGGTGGGAAGGGCGAGGCAGGGTCACTCTATTTCAGTTTCTTTTTGGAGCTTCCCTGCACATGAAGCCTCTCTGGACGCAAGTGAGAGTGCCTCCTCCCTCCATTACAAAGATGGGGAGACTGAGGCCGAGGAGGCTTAGTCTTCTGTGGGTTTCTTTTCCCAGATGGCTGGGAGAAATGACCAGATGCTGCTAAGTTTCTCAAATATTTATAAAACAAAAGTGACGTCCCAGGTGGAGACCACATGTTGTTTGAGGGCCCGCTGCCTCTCGGGGTTCTCTTTCTCCCCCCAGGCGGTGCTCCCTGGACTTAGCAGGACCTAACACTGAGCAGGACCTAATGCTGAGCGCGTGCTGTGTCCTTGGGCAGGACCCCTCTGCAGGAGGGCTTCCTGTAAGAGGAGATGTGGCTGGATCTTAAGATAAAGATCAGAGTCCTTCCCCCCATGCACAGCTCACACCCAGCTATCCCGCCTCCCAGCTTCTTTTCCCTCCTTCACGCTCCTCTTAGCTTCTACTCTAGACACGTTGGCGTCTTCAGTTTCCAGAATGTTCTACCCTCACTTCTAACACAGAGCCTTGCAATGCCCTTCTCTCCGCTCTGTCCCTGGTTCAGCCCCTGTTCCCCACTCTCCTCTTAAGTGTCACCCCCACCCCCAGAATCGGCCTCCCCTCTGCCCCCCTACCTCAGCCTTTGCCATGCCCTGTCCTCCCTCAGGCCCCAGTCCTGGCCTCCTGGCCTCCTGGCCCCCTGCCCATGCTTCTTCTCGCCCTCCCTTGGCCAGTCCTGCTGACAGCTGCCCTGTCTCTCCAGGGCCTCTGCTCCTTCCTTCCTTCATTGGTTTTCCAAGTGGGCTCCTTTCATTTGCCAGAACTGCAGACCAGTTCTGTTATTTTAAGGATACATGGGACAATTGAAAGGGTGGAATACTACAAAAATCTCGAAAAAAGAGGGCTTTCTCCTTGACATAACCACATCATGTAACCTCCCTGCAGAAAAGCCTCAGTGCCCACGAGACTTTGGAACCCACGCTCTGGCTGCTTTCCTGCTCCCTGGAGGCACTTGGCCTCCCACTGCCCGCCCTAGCACCCCAACTCCAGTGCCCTAAGAAATCAGTTTCCTCTGATCCCCACCACAGCCTCTCCCGTGGAGTCATCTCTGATTCCATAGCAGATGTCCAGGTTCCCCAGAGGAGCCCCCCAGCTTTTGGAAACATGAGGGGGTAAAGTGGCAGCTCCCCCAGCCTGGCCTGGGCTCTTGTTCCTTCTCTACTCTGAGGCCGCTCACTGCCGCCGGGCCAAGAACTAACATTAGTGAGGCCTCAGGTACAAGGCAGGGCCTCCTATATTTTCAGACTCCAGAAGCTTCTCTCCCACCCCACAGCAGTCACATTCACAGATCTCTTCTCCACACTCCCCTCTTTTTTTGTGGCGCAGGCGATCCTCCTGGTTCACTGGCTGCTGACGACCTGGTAAGTGACTCAGCGGGCACCAGGGTCTGTGTGCACTGCCTCCTCTGTCTCTCGTCCTCAAGTCTCCACAGCCTGTGTCCACCTGCCGCCGGGGCTCTGTGTCCTCATGTCTCTAAGGCCCTGGCCAAGGGTCTCCTGGCCAGTTTTGTGAATGTCATCAGTCAGTGTCCCACATCTCAAGGTATGAGAAGGGCGGGCAGTTCCCAGAGGCCTTTGCCATCACTGCCTCCCAGGAGCTCCAGGCCTTCATCCCAGGGGGGTGGCCAGCCCCAGACCGTGCCAGAGCACAGCTCCTTCTTCAGACACTGCCTGAGCCACTCTGAGACTTGGGGTAACTCTGCTTCCTCCCCAAGACCTTTGCATCTGGGAGTTCCGAGGCGCTGAAGCCAGGCAGCTATCTTGCTGGGCTCCCCCGGCAGCGTGGGGTAGACACGGGCAGAACTCCATGTGTCTGTGATCCGGGGTGAGTCACTTCAACCCCCCCGAGTCATTTTCTCATCTGTAAATTGCAATCTGTGAAAGAAATACTGGTAAGGCCTTTGGAAAGTGAAGGCATGGCTTTGGGAACTGCAGTGACCACTCGTGTTTGTTGGAGGTAACTGGGTGCCAGCCTCTGGGCTGAGGGGTCCTCGGTCTCCTCCGTGACTCAGAAGTAGGTGCAGGTTGAAGCTGAGACACCTGGGCCAGGTGGATGCTTAGGGGCCGATCCTCACTCTCCGTCACACCCCCGGCCCAGAGACGGCGGCTCAGGAGACAGATGGACCCTGGCCAGGTCCTGGCTCTGCCATGTTCCAGCCAGGTCCCCTTGGGCAAGCAGCTCCACCCCCCAGGGCCTCAGTTTCCACCTGAACAATGGGCTCAAGGCCAGCTCACTCTCCGGAGCTGTGAGGGAGGAGGTAGCAGCGGGAGGCAGAGAGGGAGGCTTCAGGCTTGCAGGGTTGGCTCTCCTCATTACTGTTCTGTCTTCGGAGCTTCCGGGGACATTCCCCTGCCGAGCCAGGACTGGGAACCTTTGAGCTCACACATGCATTTTGCAGACTTTGAAGCAGTGTACGTGCAAAACAGTGGCAAATGGTGTAGAGTGACCATCGTAGTTAATGATCTTGGGAGCCCGGCCAAAATTTCTTAGCCATACAACCCAGGATTCTGAGTTGGCGAGTCTGGGCTGGGGCCCCGGCTTTCGTAAAATGGAAAGAGAGGATTATTTATTCAAAGACTATTGAGCCTGAGTGTGCTCCACTTCCCTGCCTAGCACCTGTTTTCCATATGGTACATTTGCATGAATGCTGTTTACAAATATGGAGTCCCCCTTCTGCTGGGGCCCAATGGGGATGGTAGGTCAAGCCATGGCCTCCTGAGCCAAGCTGCCTGGGCTCCTCTCCCAGCTTGCCATGTAGCTGTGTGGCTTTTGGCAAGTTGCTTAACTTTTCTGTGCCTCAGTTTCCTTTTCTGCAAAATGAGGGTAATGTCAGTGCCTCCTTCCTAGAGTTGTTACCACAAAAGCAGGTAAATATGTTAGTTTAACACACTTGGAACCATGCCAGCCCGTAAGGGCCCTGTGTTAACTACAATTTTCCTTAGGTTGACAAGCAAGTAAACCTGTCAGTGGCAGTACCTTGAAAAATAAAATGGGGTGGGCATTGTGTTAAAAAGTGGGGGTGGTATTAAAATTGGGGGGGTTCAGGGAAGGAGTTAGCATTTGAAATGAGACTCAAATGACAAACTGGGCTGAGCACTGTCGAAGGACAGTGGCTGGAGCTGAGCCTGGGGCTGTCACAGGCAGGTCCCCGGGCTGCGGTGCTGTTCAGGGACTGACCTGGAGGGGGCAGTGGAGGGAGGGGCGGAGACCAGTGGGGAGCGGCTGTGGTGGTAAATCCTGGGGGGAGAGGACGATGGTTTGGACCTGGAGGGACATGGCCAGATTCTGGGTCGGTCTGGGAGGCAGAGCCCGTGGGACCTGCTGGTGTTTCTGGTGCAGAGCCTGGTGGGGAAGAGCAGGTGCCGTGGCCACTTCCCAGAAGGGCCTGGCCGCCCAGGAGCTTGAGGGCGGTGGCCCCCCCTGTGCTCAGTGCCTCTTCCTGCAGGGGCTGCATGGTGTTCTCGGGCCCCTATGCCTGGGCCAACTTCACCATCCTGGCCTTGGGCGTGTGGGCCATCGCTCAGCGGGACTCTGTCGACGCCATCAGCATGGTGAGCTGGAGGGAGGGCAGCGCTGGGAGCTGGCTTCGGGGTGTTTCCCCTCACCCATCCCAGTCTTCTCTCTTCCTTGTGCCCCCATTTATTAAAATCGTCTAAAGCCTTACAAATAAGCACCCCAGGCCACGGGCCCCATGTGTGTTCCCCAGCCTGGACGGCTTCTCTGCTGGCCTGGCTCAGCTTGCCCAGCGTCTGCTCTTGTCCTGCACGAGAAAGGCACGGGGTGGGGTCCCCAACTGCCTATCCCTGAGGGCCTCCTCTCTTGTGCAGACACCCAGTAACCCTCCCGGGCCCTCTGTTTTGGGGGGAGAACGTGGCAGGTGGACTCCACTACTTGCTGAGGTCAGAGTGAACATGGCCCGGCTGAACTCTCCTATGGGGGAGCTTCCAAGGCCCACTCTTCCCCCTGGGCTGTGAGCACCAACACAGCTGCTGGGGTCAAGGCGGGGCCTCTCAGGGTGACAGAGGGATTCCCTTGGTGATGGGACCGATGGGGAGAACTCTGAGAACTTCCAAATCAGAGGCTCTGGAGCCCATTGTGGCCTCCAGGGTGACAGAGATGGGTTTGGGGGGCAGCGCTGGTGGAGCCAACAGACGTGGGCCCCTGCGCCCCCACTCACAGCCTCGCTGTCCCCAGCCAGGTGTCTCACCCATGGCCCTGCCACCTTGCTTGGTCCTTTTCCCAACAAACCCTCAGGACACAGCAGGCGCAAGTGGAGGTTCCGGTCTGGCATCTGTGGAGGGAGGAGCATGGGGATGGAATGGGGAGTCAGTGCCCCCGTGGGCTGATGACTCAGGGTCCCACCTGCGCTGGCCTGTTTTGCAGTTTCTGGGTGGCTTGGCGACCACCATCTTCCTGGACATCGTCCACATCAGCATCTTCTACCCACGGTCCAGCCTCTCGGACACCGGGCGCTTCAGCGCCGGCATGGCCATCCTCAGCCTGCTGCTCAAGCCCTTCTCCTGCTGCCTCGTCTACCACATGTACCGGGAGCGCGGGGGTGAGCTCCCGTTCCGCACCGGTGAGGCCGCACGGCTGGCCAGCTCCCGACTCTGCTTACCAGCCTGGCGCTGGCCCTGCCGCGTCCCTGTCTCTTCCCTGCCCTCACCCTGCCTGACCCGCGGCCCTGCCCTGTGGGACGAGGCTCACGCAGGGAGCGGCACAAGATGGGTGCCGAGTGCAATCTTCCTGTCTCTGCTGCAGGAGCCCAGTGTCCCTGGCTGCCCCATCTGTGTGAGCGGCCCCTGGCGTCGGGCTTCGAGCAGAGCTGAGGGCACCAGCTGGGCCGCCCTCAGCCCAAGCACAGGCCCAGATGGGCATGTGATTCAGTCAGGGCCACTCCAGCAGTCTGCCAACACCCGAAGGGCAGCTTCTCCTCTCAGATCCCATCATCCCCTTCTTGAAGCCCCCCTCTCCTGCCACGTGGGGTCTGGGTGTCCTAGGAACAGGTGATTCTGGCCTGGACCCCGGGAACCACCCAGAGAGAGCTCTGAGCTTCGGGCAGTCCCTGCTGTCCCTTTCCTTGGGCCCAGAGCGGGAGGCCCTTCCCTGTAGCCCATGTCCCTTCTTTTGGGGCTCTGGCCTGACAGAGCCTGTTCCCCAAGATCAGGCTCCAGACTTTGCTACTACAGCCCCAGGCCCTGCCTAGCATGGTGGGGCCTCGGCTTGTTTGGACAGGTGGACACAGAATGGTGGGGGCTGAGCTCTAGGCCTTGACCTCTCGGTGCCAGGGACCAGCCAGGGTGACCCAGGAAAGCCCAGGCACTGACCTACCTGGGGGGAAGCTAGGCCTCACCTAGCCTGGTGGACTGCAATCCTGCAGGCACCTGCTGCTGTGTGAGGGGGCCCCCCCAACTTTCCTTCCGTCGGGCAGGTGAGGTCCCTGAGGCCTGGAGTCCTTAGCGGTGCTCAGGGTTAGACACCAATGTTCAGGAGGGTGCCGCCTGGAGCTGGGACAGAGGAGTGTGGGCGCTTGCAGCCCCAGCGCCCGCCTTGTACCCCAGGCCCCAGCCCTCTGGGCCATGGGCCTTCTGGATATAGTACCACAGTGTCCAGTTTGCCTGGAATAGGAGCCCAAGGACAGCCTGTGGGCCAGGGCCAGTGCCCCTGCCCATGTTCCCAGCACGTGCTGCTGCTGCAGCGCCGGGGCTAGGAGGCCAAGAGCCTGGCTTTGGGGTGGAGCCTGGGTTTGAAGCTGGTGTCCTCAGCTCCCGGATATAACCTCAGGGAAGCCAGTTCCTCTCCAGCCCTCTCCTCTGTAAATTGGGGACAATAAAATACCTGCCCTGTAAGGATCCTGGGAGGACTGAGTGAACAGTATCCCCAGATGCCAGCTCTGCCCTTCCTGGCAGCGGGGAGGGGGCACATTCACAGTGCTACCTTCCCGACTCCTCACCCTTCCTTTCCCTTCACTCCCCACCCTCCAGGTTTCCTCGGACCCACCCAGGAGCACAGTGCCTACCAGAGGATTGATTCTCCAGAGGCTCCTGCAGACCCCTTTGCAGGACTGGAGGGCAAGGATCATCGTGCCCCCCAAGGGTACTGAAGCTGCCCTGCTTCCTGGCTCCAGCCCAGGGGCCACATTGACGAACTGTGGAGGAGGCCCCAGCCACTTGTGTGCCCTGGACATGATTGTAGGGGTGCTCCTGACCCCCCCTTTCTCGAACCTAACACAGACTGTGTCCACCACGCCCCATCTCAGGCTTGCCTCATTCGAGCCCCATCACACTCCTGTCCAAAGCTCCCCGAAGCCTGTCTGCCTTCCTGGGTGTCCTGCTGGAAATGGGCTGGGAACCAGAGTCCCTTTCCTCCCCTCCACCCTTAGCTGCTCTGTGCAGGCCCCGGCTGAGTCACACCTGAGCCCAGCAGGGTGCGGCCCCTCAGGGCCAGTAATGGCCTCGCCAGCCAGACCCTCCAAGAACTTTGGGTCTTGGCCCCAGGAGTGAAGTCCCCAGGCTTCCTGGGAAGCCCCGGGCTGGAGGCAGGCAGTAGAGACAGCACCTGAGACCCACCAGGCCTCCCGCTGCCCTTCTGAGCCCTGCATTAAAGTTGGGGATTCTGTGTAGGGCTGTGTTTGGAGCCATGAATCCCTTCCCCTTGGGGCTGGGGCCTGGACCTGACTCCCGCCAAGAGAGCTGCTGGGAACCCCTGGGAGCCTGGGCTGAGCCGCCTGCTTTGTGATTGGAGGAAGCAGGAGCTTCCGTTTGACCCACGGGGCAGGCCCGGCAACCAGCTCCAGCCCAGCCTGAGCCAGCTGACGTGATTGTTTGGAATCCTGCTCTGTCACTTACCTGTGTGCCCTTGGGCAGCTTCGCCTCTCTCACCCCAATGTCTTCTAGAAAAGGGATAATACCTGCCCGGAGGTGATACAAACTTAGTGTAAAGAGCCTGGCCTGCGGGAGGCTCCCTGGATGATGGCAGAAGTTGCTGGCGAAGTAATTGTTGGAGCAAGCAAAGGATGCTGGGTCAGGAGAGACCCAGGCTGGGGTATTAACCACTGGGCCCCAGGTGCCTGGGCTTCCCTGGCCACCCTGGCTTCTCATGGGCACCGAGAGGTCAAGGCCTAGAGTTCAGTCCCCACTGTTGTGTATCCATGTGCCCAGAGAGGCTGAGTACCCACCAGCCTGGACAAGGGCTGGGGCTGCAGTGGTCCAGAGTCTGATCTTGGGCACCAGGTGGCCAGAGCCCCCAAAGAAGGAACATGAGCTGTAGGGGTGGGAACTCCCACTCTGGGCCTGAGGGGTGCTAAGTGGCTGCAGTGCGGGAAAACAGGAACAGCCTCACTGTCAGATGGGATACATAAGCCCTGGAGCTGGCATTGTCTGGAATGCTGCAGCAACATTAGCCCCCCAAATATGAAGAGATTGAGAATGGCGTGTACTGCAGGAAGCTGCAGTGTGGATTTTAAAACCTCACAGAAATACCGTTTATCATTCTTGGATGTATAATTAGTAAAACAAAAGCATGGACTAGAAGGACACAGGTCCAGCTCATGATTGTGACCTTCTGGTCCATGGGCTGGGGCCTTAGGGGACTGAGACGAAAGCTCATTCCTAGTTCTCTGGCCTATACCAGCTCCTGGCACTCAGGGGGCTGGCAGCATGTGCTTCTGCATCCGTGCTGTGAACATGTCAGTTTCCCAAAGGGAAGGGGGAGGCGGGTGGGCACGGAGAACAGCCTGAGTCCAACAGGTGGGCCATTCAGAGACCCTGCTCGTCAGCCCCAGGCCTCACCAATCTTTAGGAGCACGGCTCCTGCCTCGGGTGGGCTGCCCCAGAAGCAGCCCTGAGATGAAGCGCATGACTTGGTGCAAAGCCAGTGAAGGGGACTTTCTCGATCTTTTAGCCAAGAAGACCTCTGGGGGTGGATGTTGGGGTACAACCTCAGGACTTCCCAGGTAAAATTTGAGACCAGGAGGTTGCACACGGAAGCACTGAAGAAAAAGGCAGACCTCTTCACACTGGTAGGTGACGGTTTAGTAACCAAGGGAACTTAAGAGGCTTTGTCTTGGGCGAGACAGGTTTTGCGCACCCACCGCCACCCCTCCCCACCAGGTCTGGGGGAGTTTGCAGAGGCTTTCTCTGCCCAGTCACGTCTGCGGTCACTGCACACCACACCACCCATCACAAGGCATTTCCTCAAGTAGGGAAAGCACATTCCAAGGGGAGGGGGTGGGGAGCCTCCCATGGCCAGGGTCCAGCTCTGGGGTCAGCAGGTGGCCATGTACTTTGGATCACCTCCCCCGATAGTGGGGGACAGTGACTGAAACTGCTACTCCAGCTTCCTGACTGCAGGCAAAGCAGCCCCAGGACTGCCCTGTGCGGAGAAGGCACCAGAAGCGCCCAGGACCTGCTGGGGCCATTTCCTCCATCGGGCCACCTGACCCACAGAGCATGAGCTTACAACATTCACGTGGCCAGCAGTGGGAGCCTGTGGGCACTGGGCAACTATACCCCATGCCCCAGATACTGGTGATGCCTGAGTGGGAAAACACCCCTAGAACCCCAGAGATTCCATTGCACAGGGGAGATTCTAGAAGGGGACTCTCATAGGAAGCCCTAAGCAGGCCTGTCCCACTGGAGGGAAGGAGATGAGGTCAGGAAGGCAGGGGGCGCTGGGTGGCACTGGGCTAGTAGGTCACTGCAAGGACTTTGGCCTTTACTGAGCAAGATGGGGGGCCTTGGGCACAGGTGAACATGGTCTGACTTACGTTCTGGAAGGAAACCAAAAGGACAACTTGGCAGAGATGGGGAGTGTGGGTGACAGTGGTCCCGTCAAGAAGAACCCTGTGCGGTTAGCCCTGGGGGCGGGCCCCAGACACTTCTGCCTGCCGTGCCTTGGTAGTAGAGGTGCCAGGGAAAAACCACACAAACCAAACGCTGGGTGGACAACACTGAACGTCAGCCAAGAAGGGACAGTGA
The DNA here is from genome assembly GCF_964194135.1 of Talpa europaea. NCBI lineage: Eukaryota > Metazoa > Chordata > Mammalia > Eulipotyphla > Talpidae > Talpa > Talpa europaea. Next base: position 5,805,950 of record NC_140076.1, read on the forward strand.
GAACAGCTCCAAGTGGGCATCACTGCCCGTGGCCAGTGGGTCTCCCCTGGCAGCTAACAGCTGCAGTGGGAGCACAGACAGAGCAGTGACCACATGGGTGGGACAGGTGCCACACCAAGCGTGTGCCTGAGCAGAACAAAGAAATTCACTTTGCACCTGGCCCAGGAGAGAGATTGCCACACGAAGTAAGAAGTAACCAGCTTGCACAGGCCAGGGTGGGCTCTTTATCTCTCTCCTTTTTTTTTTTTAAGATTTATTTATTTATTTATACAAGCACTGGGTACAGTCAGAAGCGCGGGAGGGTGAGAGAATTCACCAGAGCCAGAGCGGGGAGCAGAGCAGGCAGAAGGACCGAAGGACACTGCTGAGGGGAGCAGCGGGCGGCAGGAGAGGTCTGCGCGCCATGCGGGACCCTCCTCCGGTGGCCGGGGAGCAGCCAGGGATGGAACCGGCGCTGCAGAGGCTGCGGGCAGATTTGCAACCCAGCGCTCAACCGCTGCGCCACCAGGGAGGCCATCTTTATCTCTCTTGAGGAATGTTCCAGGCCCAGGGCCACCTCTCCATGCAGGGCAGGCTGCATGTGTTTTGAAGGCAGAGCAGTGGGGTTTGCTGAAGGACTGGGTGTGGGGGGAGGAGAGGAATCCAAGGTGATAAGGGCCCAGGCCTGAGCAGCTGGGGGCTGGGGCGTCCCCTCACCGGGGAGAGGACGGCAGGAAGCCAGGTTCAGAGCAAGGCCAGGTCCCAGACTCCGATCAGCCACCCTCGAGGTAATAAGACTTTCCAGCCAGACTCTCTCACTGCTGTGTCCTTTTAACAAGGCCAATTTCTGTAGGGACTCAAAAAACAGTCTCTATTATAGTGGCTGGTGTCTGACGTTTTAGAAACTCCACCACAGGAAGCAAATGCCTCCTGCCTCTGGTCTCCTGATGGAGAGTGCTGAAGTCACTTGTCTAACTTGCAAATCCTCTTTGTCTTGTTTTTACAAAGTTGAGCCTCAGGATGAGGAAGCCAGAGAAACAGCTCCAGGGAGATCACTGCCTTCTGTGGGTCAGAACTGGCCCAGAGCCAGTACTACCTGCAGGATCCCCACCTCAGGCCCATTCTCGGGTCCCCCAAGGGAAGGCCTGGAAACTGCTGCACTCACAGCCTCCCAGAGCCAGCGAGCCTTGGCTCAAGTCCCAACAGCATCCTGTGACTGAGCAGTTTCTTCACGTCACTAAGCCTCAGCTTCCACTTCTAGAAAGTGGGGATGATCACAGTGCCTCACTCAGCAATGAGAAAAGGCTGAAAATGCCTACGTAATAAATGCTAGATCTCATTCCCTTTGTTATCGGGTTTGTTATTTAGAGGAGGGGGGAACCAGTGTAAGAGAGGGAAGGTTTTCCCCAATACCCTTAGGGTCCCTGGTTGGGTCTGGATGATAAACTGACAAAGATTAACACAAGGAAATCATATACATTTCTTGTTTTAAATTCATTATTGTTTTCTCCCTTTCTCCCCCAGCATATACATTTTCTTGAATGTTTGTATGTATAGGAGACTTCACAAGGGAAGGAAGACCAGAACAGGAAGCTTTACACCTTTCAAACAAAGAAATGATCAGTGTTGAAGAGTTGATAAGACAAAGGTATTTGGGCTGGAGGTAGTAATTGGTGAAGAAGTAACCAGGAAGATAAGCGTTAGCTTAATAAGGTTTATTTATGCAGGTTTCTCCACCATAAATTCCTTATCTCTGGTGAGAAGAATGTCTGTCTTCCTTGTAGTGCAGAGAGGGGATCTTTCACTGGAGTTTTATGACTTGTTTCAGGGGAAAAGGGCAAAGAGGGAGGTCAGGGTGACCTTCCTGCTTCAGCTGAGGATATCCCATAGGCCACAGAGCAGTATTTTGGGGTATCATGGCCTGAATGGCATCACCAGTCTGTCTGACTACCCCTCCATCCATTCAATTACTATTATTCCTATGCACATTCATCGAGTGCTTTCTACAAGTTTCCAAATGTTTTCTGAGAATGTGTCAGAAAGTAAGACAGAGGTGCTGCTCACTGGCAAAAGCAGGACTCCGAGGGTTCGATTCTCCAGTTGGTTGGGTGCCTGTGTGCACACCTATCAGTCCAGAGATTATCAATAGAGTCAGCGGTGGCTGTAAAACACGATCACATTGACGTTCTAAGCTCAGATCACAGATTCGAACTTGAAGGGGGCTGAGCAGTTCCTTTGTCCAGAGGGTTGAGAAGCCCATTTTATTTCACATGCTTCATTCAAAGGAAATCCTACTCAGTGTATAAAACAGCCTGATGGAGCCCACCCCCACCTCCCCCCGACCACCACTCCAATGTATGAAAAGTGATCTTTTGGAGTCTCCTCATTTCACAACTGGGGACACAGCCTGGGAAAGGGAGACTTGGACAAGGACACACGGAGACACCTTGATTTTAGGGCTGGACCGTGGAGGCTGGGATGCCCCGGAGTGTTTAAAAGGAAACAATTAGAACTACAAAGGAAATACAGTGATTTGAATTTGGAGAGTCAAAGGGTAGGCTGCTTCAGAGAACAGACACAGCAAACAAGAGAATCGTGGCCTTGACAGTGGATTTGAAAGAATTACTCAGTATCAAAAAGGGGCAGAAAATATAAGAGATTAAGAAACAAAGGCTGGAGTGAAATGGTCTGACATCAATTTATGTCTCCTGAGGATGCCAAAGGGAGAGAGGCAACATTCAAAGGAAGAATGGCAGAGAATTTTCCAAATTTGAAAGACATCAAACCTCAGATTCAGGAAGCCAAACAAACCCCCCAAAGAATAAATAAGAAGCCATCACAAGGGACCTTTGTTCGCACACTGGTGTGTCTTCGGCACCTAGGACAGTGTCAGCACCCAGTAAATGCTTTATAATAAAGTTGTAGAACGAATGGTGAAATGAAAACTGCAGAACATTTAGCACCCCCAAAGCATCCAGGTAGAAAAGAGAGCGTCCCCAAAGCAATAACAATTATATATGTCTCAACCGTAGCAATAGAAGTCAAGTGACAGAGGAATAATCACCCTGGTGAGAAACATAACCGTCCACCTAACATTGTGCACTAGTGAGTTATCTTTCAGGAATAGAGATTAAATAAAAACATATTCAGTGAAATCATAATAGAGTTTACCACCCACAGACCTTCAATACTCAACCATTTAAAGAATCTTTTTGTGGAAGTAGGAAATTTTTCCATAAGAAATATCTGGCGTGCAAAAAGGAACTAGTAAACGTGGTTTAGTGTTCAAGAGGAAAATCATTTATGTCAGAGGAGCTGATCTGAGTCAAGTGTTATAAAGTCCTTTATTTTTTTATGTGTCTAGAAGTATGGTAAATACAAGAGAAACTTTAGACTTTGTTAAATATGCATATTAAAATGTCCTAGGGTAACTGCTGAAAGGCTAGAAATAAAATGGACTTTCCAATAGTAATTTCCAAGAAGGTGGGAGGGGGTGAGAAAAAAGAAAACCTCGATCCATCCTAGAAAAGGAAGAAAGGCCTCCCTGGTGGTGCAGCGGTTGAGCACTGGGTTGTGAAGCTGCCCGCAGCCTCTGCAGTGCCGGTTCAATCCCCGGCCGCCGGGTGAGGGTCCCACATGGCGCTCAGACCTCTCCTGCCTCCCGCTGCTCCCCTCAGCAGTGTATTTTGTCAGTTTGCCTGTCTGTTCCCCGCTCTGGCTCTGGTGAATTCTCTCACCCTCCCGCGCTTCTGACTACCCAGTGCTTGTATAAATAAATAAATAAATCTTTTAAAAAAAAAGGAGGAAAAAAAATAAAGGTTGACCATTAGTAAGCACAAAAGTAAGAGGGGCTATATCTATATGCCACAATCATACATTTATAAGTGATTTTTGAAAAATTTCCAGCCATGTTGTGTTTATAAAAGAAATGCCTCCTATATATGGCACAGGAGCCATGCAGGGGAAGGCCACGCCAGGCAAATAAGAGGCCACCTAGAGCTGGTCAAGCTTCGTTAATATCAGGCCAACCTGACTTTAAAGTGAAAAGTATTATTAGCGGTAAGGAGAGGCCAGACCTAAATGATGAAGGTTTCAACCCACCAGGTTTTGCAGAGATTAAATGCAGAGACTTAAGAAGAAAAGAATAATCACCTGCTTCCTCAAAAACTGCCTTCAAGTTGAAATGTTTCATGGCATTTATGGGTGGTTCCGCTGACTCTCACATCAATTCTGGGGAGGCAGCAGAGTCGAGGTCCCCACCCCCTTTTACAGGTGAGGAGCCTGAAGTTCAGAGACATCAGGACCGTGCTCAAGGTCACCCTGCAACCGACCTATTTTTTTTTAAGATTTATTTATTTATGCATACAAGAGCTGGGGTACAGGCCAGAGGTGTGGGGATGAGAGGATTGATTCCCCAGAGACAGAGTGGGGAGCAGAACAGGTGGATCTGCTGAAATGCACTGCTGAGGAGAGCGGCGGGGAGACAGGAGAGGTCTGCCGCGCCATGTGGGTCAGCTCCCTGGCTGGGGATCGAACTCGCGCTACAGAGGCTGCGCATCGCTTCATAGGTTGCGTCTTAACCCCTTGCGCCACCAGGGAGGCTCCTGACCGATTTTTGACCCAAGTTTTTGATCCCAGGTCTTCTGACTCTCGATCTAGGGTTCTTTCCTCTTCCAGGGGGTGTTGAGAAAGGCGAAAACACAAAGGGCGCCCAGCGAAGGCGGGGCACAGGGGGCCACGGTATGGCGGGCTGGAAATGCCCGGAGGCGTGGTTCGGGGCCCCGGCCACAGCCCTGAGCTGAGTGGGCGGGTGGGTTCTGGCCCGTCCGGGGAATTCCGAAGGGCGATGGTTTCACTCAGGTGTGAGAAGTTTGCAGAAGACGCGGTGCCCCGCCAGCAGGTGCACCCACTCCCCGCGCCCTGTGGAGCGCGCGCGCGCGGGCGGGCAGTGGGCGCGCGCCCTGGAGAGCGCGGCCGGACCCGGGTGGACGAGCTCGTGGACCTTCCGCGCCCCTCCCCGCCCGCCTGGGCCGTTAGCCGTCCCGCCCCGGCCCCCTGGGGTGAACCTCACTGGACGAAGGTCACCACCATGTGAGGGCAGGAAAACTGACCGCAAGTTCTTTTGGTGGAAGAAGGAGCGAGGTCCTGCTGCCCCGAACCAGCCAGGCACGGGGGTGTAGCTGCGGAGGGCGGACAGGGGTGGGAGTGGGGGGCAGGGGTGGTCCTAGTCAGGAGCAAGCCCCGGGAGGCGGGCCTGAGCCGAGTGCGCACCTGGGTGGGAGGGTGAGTGTGGAGCAGGTGAGCAGGCAGGAGGGGCAGGTGGGTAGGGGACAGCCGGGTAACCGAGAGCAGGCCTCGGCCATCTTCCTTCAAGGCCGAGACTCTGTCCTGGCAACGCCTGGACTCCGTCCTTGCAGGGAGAAGGTGCAGACCAGCCCCGAGCCGGCAGACACAGCTGGGCTCCTCATCACTTCATCCGCAGAGCGCCCGGGAGGCCTGTGCTGGGCGGGAAGGTGGCCTGGAGGCCAGCAGCGGTGGAGCAGGCACTGAAAGCGGAGACTAGGCCTGGGATGCAGAAGCTCCAGAGAGGCAAGGGGTTTTTTTGGGGGTGAGGGGCAGAGGGAGGGAGGTTGGTTTTGTGTTTGTGTGGTTGACCGGAGTGACTGGGTGAAGAATGGGGAAGTGCCGGCCATGGGGGTGGGGATTGTGGCAGCAGACACATGGGCTGTGCCACCCCAAAACTGGGTCCACTGTGGGGCCAGGGGGTGGTGGGTGCTTTTCCTGAGTCACGGAATGGGGCCATCGTGGAGACACTGGGCGCTGTTCTCCAGCAGGAGAGACAGGATGACCCCCAGGCCATGGGGGAGGGTCAGGCTGGGGCCAGGCGAGGCCACAGGCGTGAAGCTGATGGCAGAGGGGACATGGGGGGAACACATGTGTGGGGGCAGGAGCTGGGGGCAGTCAGACCACATCTCTCCTGTCGGGGTGGTGGAATCGGAACCAAGGTCCACCAAAAGGGCTGAAGGGAGAAGAGGTGGCGCAGGTTTTATTGAGAGAACAGCAACTTTCCAGGCCAACAAGACATGCTGATCGGGGACTGGCACCGAATTGCATTTGGGGGTAGCTGAGTCGGGGGAAACCTAAAATGGGTCCTGGCTCTAGGGGGAAAACAAGAGGTTTTTATAAGCCAGGAAAGAGGAAAATCACATGAATTGAAAGAAAAAGAATTTGTGTTGGTGCCGGTAGCTTTAGTCACTCTTGGCTTCCCCGCGGGGTTGCTGATCCTGGCTCAGATAAAGTCCACAGTCTTCAGCCCTTGTGACCACAGCGATTTCTCAATCACTTGTGGCTCAGACAATTGCAGGCTCGCACCGTCTGGAGGTTTTTGGGCGCAGTTCAAGGCGTCGGGACGGACAGGGTGCTCCTGCGGGACGCCTCCTCGGGCTCCCAGCGAAAGTGACTCCACTTTTGTCGTTTTTTACAGAGTGGAGGGTGAGTTCCCACCTAGAGAGGAGGAGGCTTCTGGAGGCTTATTTTCTAGCAGCCTTTGACTCCACTGATATAGAAGGTGCAGTTTTGAGGGAGGCCACCTGCAGTTTTAGGTGGTATTTTTTTTTTTTTTTTGTGGGACCCTCGCCAGCGGCCGGGGAATGAACCGGCGCTGCAGAGGCTGCAGGCAGCCTCACAGCCCAGCGCTCAACCGCTGCGCCACCAGGGGAGGCCCTTAGGGTTATTTTTTCAGCCACTTTAATCACCATCGATTTTGCCGGAAAAGTGTGGCAAAAAGAGGGAGCCAAGGGGCCGCGTGGGGGCTGAGTCTGACGCTGACGGTGAAGCTGCAGGAGAGGAGAGAGACTGCACCAGAGGGTGGGGGGTCTCCTTGGGGAAAGATGCTTGGAATCAGGGCACTAGAAGGAGTGAGCTGGAAAGTTGGGTGTGACCTTGGAAACTGGAATTGGAGTGGAAATGGTTGTTTAGGATAATGAAGTCTGGGGGGACTGTGGAGCAGGCCGCAGTCAGATGAAGAGCAAGATGGTAATGGGGGGGGGGGCAGGCCAGGAGTTGGAGGGATGGTCCTATGGACAGTGAAATCACCAAGAAGTGCGACAGGTGTGTGCTGGAGAAAGTGAGCCAGGATCAGAAATCTGAGGACTGGGGATACGTCCAGAACTTCCTTCCGTGCGCATCGGGAGCTTAGAGCTGGAGTGTTTTGTAGGGGAGGGGGCAGGATGGTGAGGAAGTAGCAACAGGGAGCAAAGAGGCCCCCCCCTTCTTCTTGGCCCAGGGGTCCGAGAGGAGGCCTCACCTGAGAGGACTGCCCAGGAAGCAGGGGAACAAAAGTCGGGGCACAGGCAGGGGCCTGTAGTGTTAGAAAAAGACCTGAGAAATCTACAAGGGAAGGTGTGGCATGGGGGTGCAGAGAGGAGACCCCAAGGAGGTCTGACCAGAAGAGCAGGGTGCTGATGGAGGGTGGGGTGAGGACCAGGGCTGGGTGGGAGCCTGTCCTCGCCAGCGCACCTTGTCCTTACCCTCCGCGGTGTGGCCCATCAAACAGACTGCCGCTGTGGTGCGGACCACGGAGCTGCTGCCCTGGCCTTGCCCCGGAGCTCATGGAGCTGAGACCAGCCGCCAGCCACAAGGAGAATGTGCCCCCCAGACCTGCGACCCCCCTGCGGCCAGGCAAGAGGCTTCATGGTTCTGGGTCCCCTCGAGGTGTCAGCCCAGAGTTCCTTCCCCATCGGACCAGCCCGGGACCTGGGATCTCGCTGAGGCCAGAGATGACCCGGGCAGGGCCAGGACACAGCCTTCCCAGCCTCTGCCCAAGGGAGGCCAGGAAGTCAGGAAGCGAGATCAGGAAGAGGGGGACCAGGGATGGGGCTGGCTGGGGCCCCTGGCTGAGATGTCCCCACAGGTCTGTCTGGCCCTGGGTGGTCCTGGGGATCCTCCCTGCTCAGGGGCCTGGGGCTGAGTGTGGGGGCCCGCTGAGCACAGGCTCAGGTTTCACGCAGTTCACCTGCGGGTTTCCCGAGCTCCTGCTGTGTGGCCCAGGGCACGTGGCTCAACCTCTCACTTTAGTTCCTGCCTGCGGGCTTTTACAGCCCTCTCTGCCTGCCAGGTCCTGCCAGGGGCCTCACCCTCCCAGGAGGCCTTGTCTGCTGTGGAGTGGACCTGGGCCTGGAGAGGCCTGTTGGGGGGGGGGGGTCTCTGCGCCCCACATTCCCCAGAGCAGCCCCCTTTTAGCTGTTTGATATATTAGGTCTTGCTCCCGCTCCGCTCCGATCACTGCTGTCACCTCCTGCTCACGCGGGAAAACAGGACTCAGCTCCACCCTGCCTTCTCCTCTGCACTCTCTTCCCTGCCTTCACCCCACAGCGGTCTACTTCCTGCCACCCCAGCTCAGCTGTCACCCCTCTCCTCAGGCACCCCCCCCATTAGCTTCCTGCTGCCCCACTTCCCTCTGCCTCCTCTCCACCCACCCTGCCCCTGCTCCTGGCAGCCAGGCACCAAGTCACCCCACCCCTGCTTTGCTCAGGCTCCCCAGGCACTGCCCATCAGTCCTCCCAGGGAGACAGAACTCCCCAGCCCCCCCAAAATCCTAGCCCCCTACTCTGAGGCCTGGCTGGTCCCATGTCCCATCTGAGCACTGACCACCAAGCGCCCTCTGCACGTGCCTGTCTCTCCTCTCTAGAGCAATGGAGACTCCCGAAGAGCCTTGGTGTGGGCCTGGGCAGTGGGCAGGGCCGGTGGGTGCCCACGTGCCAGAGGGGCCGGCCTGGCGTCACCCCCTCCCCAGGGGCGGTGCTGGGCCCAGAGCCCTGGCAAGTCCAGACCAACCTGGCCAGCCCCCGGCCCCGCCCTGGCCTTGCCCTGAAGGACTCGACAGGCCTGCTGACCAACTCTGGCTCCCGACAGCAGAGCAACATGCAGCCACGGGCCAGGAGGCCCCAGGGCGGAGCCCTTGAGTCTGCTGTGCAGCAGAGTAACCTGAGCGTGAGGGAGGCTGGTTTGGGTGTGTGTGGGAGTCCCAGTGGCCCCCGCCTCTGGTCAGATCCTCAGGAAAGGGGGCCCTGCCTGGGGCCCTGGGAAAGCCCCTTACCCCAAGGGTCACTGACCTGCCCGCCCTCCACCCTGGGGCTGGCCCAGCTGCTGACCACAGACACTCCCTGCCTGGGCTTCAGGCCTGCTGCAGGCTTTGCCTCTCTTGATGGACACACACAGCTGAACCCCAGATCCTGGTGTGGCCTGGGGAGCCGGACCTGCAGGCTCCTGGGGGAACCTCTCACCCTGGAGGACCTGGCTGTCCATGCCCTGAGCCAGGCTCCAGCCCCATCCCAAGCTGCTGTCCACCGGCTGCTGGTCTCTGTTCGATGCCTGGAGCTAGAGGTGGCCCGTCTCCGGCACCGGGAGTCCCAGGAGCCCCCAGACTCTGCAAAACAGGGCCCCTGGGCCAGCGATGGCCGAGCACTCCCTGCCAGCCACTGGCCCTGCCAGCTGGCTCTTGCTTCCCAGGATGAGAAGAAGAAGTACCTTCGAGGTCTCAGGGAAACTGGGGGTTTCCCAGAGACGCAAGGGGTCCAGGCTGGTCGCTGGGATTCCAAGGCAAGCGGCAAGCCCACATCACCCGAGACCACTTTGGAGCTGCTGACTGGAGGTTCCCTTGACCCCGAGCAGGGGGTCCTTCCTGCCCAGCCCCTAAGGCGAGGAGAGAGCCACTCTCCAGGGCCACCATATGCCGGGGGGCAGAGGAGGGAGCGCCGGCACCCTGCAGGGGTGAGCAGCAGGGAGGCCAGACTCTGCTCTTCAGCCTCCTGCAGCATGGCCTTGCCTGGGCCTGAGGGAAGGGAGGGCACTCGGGGCCTGCAGGTCATCACGGAGGAAGAGAGGACAGCTTCCTGCCTGCCAGATGCCGCTGCAGCAAGGAGTGACCCGCAGGTAGAGGCCAGATGAGTCTGCAGGAGTGAGTTGGGGTGCTCTGTGGGGGCCTATTGCTCTCCCCAGAAATTCTCACTCCAAGTTGGCGGTCACCACCCTGTCATACCCCCCGCCCCTCAGAAAGGAACAGGCAGGCCGGAAGGGGGTTCCTGTCTTTCGCTTCTCGCCCTGACCACCGTCTTGCCCTTTTGCTCCCCAAGGACCGAGCCCAACACTCCGGGAGCCTGGAGGCCAAGGCAGCTGGGTGAGGCCTGGCTGTGGAGTGGGGCCGGGGCCACGGTCCCGGGACAGCGCCTCCCCTATTTGTCTGGTGGGTGGAGACTGAAGCCTGAGAGTGACAGGACCTGGTGGCAGGCCCGTGCAGGATTTAAGGGGAGACCTTCTTGCACACTGTCCCTCCTGGGGAGTGAAATAATGGGGCCTTCTGGGGGGGTGGGGCTGCTGCTCCTGGGAATCTGACACTTCTGAGGCTGCCCTGCACTCTTGGCAGTCAAACAGGGCATTCTGCCCAAGGGCCTTTGTGTCTGGGATTTCCAGGGTGCACCAGAAGAAGAGGGGAGGTCTAAGCTGGTCTTCTCACTGCTGCAGGGCCCTCACCCTGCGATGCTGGAAAGGCACCAGGGATGGTGCCCTGGCCCCTGGGGCCCTGCTCCCTGGGGCCCTGATCAGCTCTGGTCTGTCCCCAGCCGGCAGCTTCTGTCCAGATGTTTCAGAGCCTGGTGGTGCTTGGTTCAGAAGCAACAGGCAGTGGGAGCTGCATTGGTGCTGAGCCAGCGGCAGCAGTTGCACAGGGGCCTGCGGGCGCTGCGTTGGGCCCTGAGGCTCCGGGAGGCCCAACTGGAGGCAGCGTGGACACGACACACACGGACCCTGCTGGCCTGGAGCTTCCAAAAGGTCAGGGGCTAAAATGTTGGTGATGAAATGTTGGTGTGCCTGGGGGATGAGGCTTTATGGGGCCACAAGTTGTAGCTCCCAATGATCACCAGCAGAGCTGTGGTTGGCAGGCGGGATGCCTGTGTTCCCCCTTTTTACGAAAGGGGTGCTCTGGGAGGACCCAGCTCCAGCTTGTCTCCCAAGGAGAGCCCTGCCTCTTGGGCTCCATCTCTCCATTTGTTCACTCCCAAGGAGGCAGGTGGTCTCAAGGTCAAAGCCACAGGCTTTGGAGTCTGGCAGTGACTTCTGCCCCTGCCCTTCCTGGCACATTCGCGATGCAGCCAACGTCCTTCTTGCCCTTCTCTCTTGACCCAGTGGAGGAACATGACTCTGCAGCAGAAACAAGGGCAGACCTACATCCAGGCCGGTCTCTCACCCTCGGGGCCAGGCCAGGGCCAAGGGTCCCCAGGAAGGAAGCCGGCGGTGGACCTCGCCCAGAGAGGCAGGTAGTCTGGACAGTGTGGCCTGGGTGGTGCTTGTGGCTCCCTGCCCTGCGGTCCCCCATTTTCCCTCCCCCATAAGAGTAAGAGGATGAATCCAGCAGGTATAGACAAAGACTTATGCAAAAAGATGTCCAGTGACAGTATCATTTATTCCTGTGCAGACTTCAAAGCAGCCTAGATGCCTGGCAGAGAGGGAGAAAACTATGCTTTAATCACAGGACAGATCTTGGCAACCGTTCAACATAATGTTTATGAAGATTTAAAAATGTTCTGTCTGCTCTTTTTTCCCGCCCCCTCTATTCTTTGTCTCACTGTCTTTGTGGGTTTTATTTCTAATCATAACACTCATGCATATTTGATTTGAAAAGAACATTCAAAATAACTGGAAGTTCACCGAATAACTACTTGCAAGCATCATCTCCCCACGTATCACCCCGCCTGGAAGCGTTTTATGGGTATCTGTGTAGAATTTTAATGGCAAAGAAGAATGGTTCAATGGGAGGGAAAGGAGAATAAGACTTTTTTTTTTTTAAAGATTTATTTATCCATGCATACAAGAACTGGGGGACAGGTCAGAGATGTGGGGGGTGAGAGGCTTCACCAGAGACTGAGAGGGGAGCAGAACAGGCAGATCGACTGAAACACACTGCTGAGGGGAGCAGCGGGGAGTCAGGAGAGGTCTGCTGCGCCCTGTGGGTCAGCTGCCTAGCTGGGGCTCGAACTCATGCTGCAGTGGCCGGTGATAGTTTGATAGTGCTGAGACTTAAGCCCTTTCACCACCAGGGAGGCCCAAGACTTGTTTTCTAAGCACGTGAAATAATATACAGAAATAGGGCCAAGAGGAAAAATACTCAAATATTGCACAACACAGTGAATTACTTAACCCAACTGAACTGTTTGGTTGGCAGTGAGTGAGATGGTCAGTTGTACCACTATTAGATGTAGAAGCACCCACTGTCCTCAGCCCCGCAGCCCACACACCCCAGGGCAGCTCTGGCCCCCTGGTCCCGCATGTGGCCCAGCGCCGGCCCCTCTCCCTTTGTGCTGCTCTGGAGTGTGGGATTAAAGGTGATTATTTTCTTCTTTGTATGCTCAGTTTTCAACTCTGGCAATATATTGGTTTAGTTCTTATTTTTAAATCAAACTACTATGTTTAATTATAATTATTCTTTCAGTAACTTATTTAACCAATTTGTATTATTTAGTAAGTCGGTAATTTGCCAATGATATTTAAATATTTTAATTAAATAAATGATCATTTCAGTTATATTAAATGATGTTATAAAATCAGATATATATGTATGTTTGTAAAACATAATATAAATATGGGCAAAGTAAATATGATTCAATTACATTTGTAAAATAATATATATTTTAATTATTTAATGGTATTTATATTAATGATCGAAATTTTTATTTAATAATACTTATTTTATTTAAGTGATTTTTTTTAAAGATTTATTTATTTATGTGTACAAGAACTGGGGTACAGGACAGAGATGTGGGGGGTGAGAGGACTCACCAGAGACAGAGTAGGGAGCAGAACAGGCAGACTGACTGAAATACACTGCTGAGGGGAGCAGCGGGGAGACACCCTGTGGGTCACCTCCCTGGCCGGGGATCGAACTCAGGCTGCCGTAGCTGGCGAGAGCTTGATAGCGCTGAGACTTTAACCCCAGTGCCACAGGGAGGTCCATGATATTTATTTTAGTCCGTTTGTTATAAAAAATACAAATAGTGACGCTTCCAAGTGACTGTTAATTAAGAACGCTATGAACTGCCTGGAAGAGAATGGCAGGTGGCTCAGCGGCACCTTCTCCTGGGAAGGGCAGCACAGCCGGGGGCTGGGTGGGCAGGGTGGGCCCGTGCCCTCCCTCAGCCACAGCCTTAGCCCTCCCTGGGGGCTTCCCCACCAGCACAGGGAGCCTGAGGGAGGAAGCAGGTGCTCGGAGGCTCCCGTTGCATCTTCGGCCGAGACCAGGTGGAGGAGCCAGGAGATCCCAAACCCTGCAGGCCCTGCAGCAGCTGGCTGGTGAGATGTGGGTGCCAGGACAGGGGAGGGGAGCTCCGCGGGGGCGGGTGGGGGCCCTGAGTCAGTGTTGAGAAAGCATGGCGGCCATCTTACTTCGTCCAGAGCTGCCCAGTGACCAGCTCGAGGACGTACTGCATCTGTGTGTCACTGGTGCTGGTGCAGCAGGCCCGGCAGGAGCCTGAATGTCAGAGCTGGAAAGTCCCTTGGATACCACCCACCCCTGGGACAAGGAGGCCCAGAGGTGGGGAGCTGTACAGCAGGGTGCTCCAGGCGTCAGCAGTCCCTCCTGGCCGGTCTCATCCCCTCTGCCCACCCTTCTTCCTCCACACCCCCCTTTAGTCTTCCTCCTGTGGTGCCATCAGAAGGAGCGGGCCAGACCGGAGCAGAGGGGTCAGGGAGAGTCTTCCTGGGCCACCCTGAGGACTCAGAGTCTGGGAAGGCCCCCCCAGGCCAGGCGCCCTCCTGCTGCAGACGTGGCCTGGGTGGCCCCCCTGGCTACCTGGTCCCAGAGAGCCTGGATGTGCAGGTAGGGGAAGTGAAGGTGTGTGGGTGCTGTCTTCCCTGAGGCAGGGGACAGGCGCATGGGGACAGCCGGTTCTTGACTCCTGGTACTGAGAGGCAAAGATGAAAATAAGAAATGAACCAGCTGCTGCTTACTGAGAGCCTGCGATGTGCTAGGCACCACCCATGGGCTGGGATTTGGCTATGGGTAAAGCTCAGGGCCACCAGACCCTTCCCTGCCCTGGAGGTGCCCTGGCCAGTGCAGGGACAGACAGGAAATGAGCAGTCACAGAGGGTGCGAGCGGATACCACCGAGTTTAGTGTGGGAAGAGAAGGGACACAGACTCAGAGGGTCTTTTCCCTTATTAATTTTTTATTACGAGACAACATTGTCTTACACAACAGTAGAAGAAGAAATTAATAAACCCCAGTGCCCACCGCTCATCTCCAAAAAAATCACCTGTTTCATCTGTATCCCAGCGACTCCCCCCGCCACACACACGTTATTCTGAAATCCATTCACCTTCCATTCCACCCATAAATACTTCTGTAGCTTCTCTACAAGATACAGACTGCTCAGAAAAAGGAACCACGATACCGTGATCACACCTGCAAAATGAACCATCCTCCCTAACCGGCCACTGTCCGGCCAGCAGTCACCCGTCCAGTCCTTTCACAAGCGCAGGTGACCCTGAACAACCCAGCTGGAACAGCCAGATCCGCACACACGCGGGCTTATTTTTTCTGCCTGCAGCCTCTAAATCCACGAATTCGGTGGTTTGAATCCGCGGGTGTGGAAGCGTGGGTCCGGGGGAAGGGCTATAAATTGCACTCTGGTTTCTGGATGAGGGGGTGCTTGACATCCCTCACCCCCACTGTGTTCAAGGATCAGCTGTATATTTCGATACAGCTTGTTTGAATGGGGATCTAAACAAGGTCGCGGTCGGTGGAAATCTCATTAATCTTTGGGCTCCCTCCATTTATTTTCCTTGCAATGTATCTGGGGGGGAAACCAGGTGTAGTTTTCTGTGTGAGCTATTAACAGAGGCAACTGAGCCGGAGCAGAGCTCAGAGGAGGTGGGAGGCAGGAATGATTGCTAGTGGGGGAGAGGAGACAGGTGAGTCACGCAGAGGGATCAGCATATGCGAAGGCCAGTGACTGGGGCGTGGCCAACTCGAGAGCCAGTGGGTGGGTGGGGCCCACAGTAGTTTGAGATAAAGTTAGAAAATTATGGAGGGAAGGAGGGGGTTGTAGGGGGGGTTGGTGGGGAGGCAGATCATGCAGGGTCTTTTTTGGCTTTGGGGAAGAGTTGCAACTTTGCTCTAAGAGCCAGGGGGTGTCGCTAGAGGATTCTAGCAGGGGAGGAAGATGATTTGATGGTGAGATTTGAAAACAATCACTCTGCTGCCTGAGTAGGAATGGAAGGGCCCAGGGTGGAGGCAGGTGGCCAAGGTGTCGAGTCCCGGTGCAGCCTTGTTTTACAGACACGAAAGCCGAGGCCGGAGGGACGTGGCTTCTGGCCCAGGGTCATCTCAGCAGAGTGTCTGGCCCAGAGCAGGCTGGAGCTGCCGTCCGCCTCGCTGGCACCAGCACTTCCTCTCGGCTATTCCAGGTGCTTCGGGGCCTGGCAGCGGTTCCTGCAGAGGGGCATCCGGTATCGGCACCACCTGGCTGCCCGCCGCTCAGGGGCCCTAAGGATGAGCCTGCAGCAGTGGGTGAAGATGAAGCAGCTCCGGGCCTCGGACGGGGCAAAGGTGACCCAGCTGTCGCTCTGCCGGCAGAAGGCAGGTGAGCAAGTAGCGGCCCCAGGGCCCCCTCTCTGGCCCTCCCCAGCAAGCAGCATCCCCAGTTCCCTCTGCAGAGGGCCCTGGTTGAATTGTGGGCTCTTGTAATAGGAGGTGGTGGAACTGGGAACTGTCTGGGGTTCCTACCTGGTCCTAGGAGAATCCAGGAGGGGTCCCTGGAGCAGTGAGGCCTTGGCTGGGCTCCTTCCCCACCCTCCACTGTGAGCTCCTCCAGGCAGAGATGCTTTTCCATCTTCCACCCTGAAGGGGTCCCCATCCCAGGAAGCTCCCAGTCTGAGGGGGACACAGACAGTGCCCCAGTCAAAGCCTGACTGGGGACGATGAGCTCTTTGACGTGTTTGGCACTGGAGGGAGGCCTTGGCAAGTGCCCGTGGGGGGAGAGGCCCTGACAGGGGCAGAGGTGCAGTCACCACTGGTCTGGGGCTGAGGAAGGTCCCTGGGACCACGCTGATTGGTCTCGTCCTGTTTCTCAGGGAACACAGTTCTCCGCAGCTCCATCCTGGGAGCGGCCACAGCCTATGGCCCAGGGACAAGGGCCCAGGCCTGGGGGCTGCCCCAGCAGCCAGGTGGGGGCTCGCTGCAGGAAGCCTGCCAGAGGCTGGCCCTCCAACGGGCGCTGCTGCTCTGGAAGACTCAGCTCTCCCAGCACCAGCAGGCCGAGTAGGTGTCCGGAGCTAGTGACCTGGGCTTGGGCGGGGGCCCGGGTGGGCACAGGCGCATGCTCAGCCCTGGATGAGATGGACCACGTCCTGTTCTTCTCACGGCCCAGCATGGGGCACAGCTCGTGGTGACGGCAGGTGTGTGGGGCCGGGAGGTGGCCCAGGAACACGGAGACGGTGAAGGTGCAGAGAACCTCGGGGGCGGCTGGGATCACAGGCGTGGACTCTCCCAGGGTGTCTGGAACCTGATGGGGAGGTTGGGATAATGGCTCCCCCTTCCAGAATTTGGAAGCCCACCCTGCCCATCCCCCGACTAGGGCCCAGCCCCAGTGGCAAGAGCCCCAGAGGCCTCCTCCTCTCTGCCCTGCCCCTTGCAGGCGCCCTGGGCACGGAGGAAACACCGTGAACACATAAGTGAAGGAGGCGAGGTGCTGTGCTCTCCGCCCCCGGCCCCCACCTGACTCATTATTCAGCTGCAGAAACTGAGGTCCAGAGGCATTGCGCTCTCCAGAGCTGCTCTGGAAATGTCCGGAAACCTTGCGCCCACGTCATTACGTCACAATCTGTGGGTGGGAGCCCGTGGGCCTGGGTGTTCCTTCCAGCCCGGCGTGGCCCCTGTGTGCGGCTGGGTTGGGAAGCTGGTGTGGGGCTCAGGCCCCAGTTTGACACGTTTGACAAGTTTCCTTCTAGCTCGGACCCCGGTGGGGAAACCCCCCCAACCCCAGCCGTGGGTGAAACCGGGGCCCAGGAACTCACCTGTCTTTTCCTGTAGCTCCTTCTTCCAGGGCTTGTGGCGACGGACGCTGCGGGGCATCCTCAGGGGCTGGCACTTGAGGGTGTGGGGTCTGGGCACAGTGCCAGGCAGCGCCGGGACCACCTCGGCCCTGGAGTCCCTGGGCAGCTGCAGCACATCCCAAAGCTCCCTGGAAAAGGTGAGGGACAGGGCCGGGGGCCAGGGTGGCAGGGTAGATGGGGAGGAACATGGAGACAGGGCAGAAGCTGGAGGACCCGGGACTCCACACCTCCTTCCCCAGGCTTCCAGGGCCCCTGCTTTCCTGGACACCCTCCGGGTGAACTTTCTGCAGGCAGCCCGGAGGCGACAGCAGGGACAGTGCCTTCTGCTCTGGCAGGCGAGGGCCCAGCAGTCCCGGGGTGCAGCGAGGTGGCACCAGCACAGCCTCCAGAGGCGGTAGGCACCCCCCCCCGACTGGGTGAGCTGAGCTGCCCACCACTCAGTGGGTTGTTTGACAGCCCCTGTCCCAGCCACCTGTGGCCCTCATGGCAACCTCAGGGGACTCTGCCTCCTACTTGAATCAGCTTGGGCCCCAAATTCAGATCCTCTCAGCTTTGCACAGTGCGAGAGGTGATGGTTTCAGAGACATCACCGCTGTGGCTCGTTCATTCGCTCGATGCCCCGTGCTTGAATTGGTCTGACTTCTAACCCCAGCCTTGCCCCTCGCTGGCTGTGTGGCCTTGGACAAGTTGCTTAACCTCTTGGTGTCTGAGTCTCTGCATTGTGTGGGGTGCTTCTGGCGCTCGCTCCGTGGGAAAAGCAAGGCAGGGGCGCGTGCCCCCCAGTGCCACACGTGCTCCTCCCAGCACAGCTCCTGGCAGTGCCCATCGCCAGGGGTCAGGCACAGACTTCACACGGAGGGTCTGGGTCCCACCTTATCCTCACGCCTATCTCTGTGCCCCTCTAAGTAGCATTTGAGCCCTCCAGGCCCCAGCAACCCGCCCTGCCCATGACAGACACAGAGAGGAGCCGCCTGGGCCCCTCCACTGCTGAAGGGAGGGGAAGGCTGAACTGGGCCGGCCGGGGTGTCAGTGACCATCCTCAGGGTGGACACCTCCTTCCCAGCGTCATCCTCGGCTGGAGCCACTGGGCAATGACCCACAGGGCCCGGAGAGAGCTGGCCGCTCGCCTGGCATGGGGCAGGAGCTACAGGGCCGTGTTGGGCGTGTGGCGGCTGCGGCTGACTCAGAGGCGAGAGCTGGAGCGGTGGGCCTGGGTGCGAGGCCGGAGACTGGCGCGAGATGCCCTGGGCCGCTGGCGTGCCTGTTGGCAGAGTGAGTGGGGACAGGGCCCAGGACTCCATGCGGGAGGGAAGGGCCAGGTCGGTCGGGAGACTCGGGGTTGCACACCGCCAGCTGGGGCCCCTCCACACACACAGCACTAGGGGGGCAGAGCAGGACCTGCGGGATGAGTCCCGCTGGTGGTCTGGGTATGTGCACCTTAACCAAACTGCTCGACTTCTGAGTCTCAACTTACACCTTTGTAAGTGGGGTGACAGTAGCCCCCACCTCAGAGGGTGATCGTGGGGATTCTGAGACAATACACACAATGAGCTCAGCTCAGAACCCAGCCCTGGTAGATGTCACATCCCATCCTCCTCCTCCTCCTCCTCCTCATCGTCCTCACCTGGTCTTCCAGAGTCACTGGTCTGCCCCTGAAGTGGGCAGAGAGGCGCACTGAGTCAAGGCATCCTCAGAGCACAGTCAGTCAGGGCGGGCTTCCAGGAGGAGGTGAGGAGCTGGCTCAGCGGATAGAGCAGTGGGGAGGGAAGCTGAGGCAGTGGGAATGGCAGCGTCTAAGGTGGCAGGTGGGAAGATTAACTGACCCGGCCAAGACTGCTGCTTGTTAGAGCAGCCCAAAGAATGGGGAGGGCCGGGGAGAGCCCAAGACAGGGGTCCTGGCCTCTGGACATAAAGAACTGTTCTCTTTGCACTTCGTTTGAACCCAGCTAAGGCAGGGTCCCCACTTGAGGGGCCTGCCACGGTATGAGGTTCCTGCTGCTGTGTTAGGAATTCCCAACACTCACCAGTTTCGAGCTGCACACATTATCTCAGCTTCTGTGGGTCAAGCATGTAGTGAGGCTTAGCTGGGCCCTCCTGCCCACGTCTCCATGGGCCCCTTGGCAGGCCTTGCCCTGGGGGCCTCTCTGTGGGCTGTGAAGTTCGCTCCTGGGGCAGCTGCCTCTCCAGCCCTGTTGCCCAGGAGTGCTCTGATGCTCCCCCACTTGCCAGACCTAGTTTTAAAAGAAAAGTCAGAAATTTAGATTTTTATGTGCATCCACCTAATCCCTAAACATCACCAAGAAATTTAAAGCAACACCGTGAGCTGGGTTAGCCTGGTCACGCGGGACACCTGTAATCACGGCCTCCAACACACTTGGGTGGCTTCCTCTCTTCCTGCGTGGGTGGCGGGCAGAAGCCTGGCCGGGCAGGCCCACAGTTACCGGGCGGGGCCTGGAGCAAGGTCAGGAGAGCAGCCCTGCAGCATCTCTCTGGCCACAGGGCAGCAGTTTCTGCATGACAAGTACCAGAGATGGGTGCAAGGCCACCTCCAGGGCTGGCGGAGGGCCCTGTTCTGGGGCTGGCGGCAGGCGGCAGCTCGAAGGAGACACACGGTGGCCAGGCCGGAGCCGCTTCTAATGCAGAGGTGGGTGGACCTGATGGCAGTGGGGGGCAGCACAATCCCACCCCTGGAGGAGCAGGAGGAGGGCCCAGAGGGCCTCAGGCTGCGTGGCCTCTGCTAACCCACCCCGGGAAAATGAGCATGAAGGGAGACCCCAGCCTAGACACGGGAGCCGCGCCCACGCCCTACCCTTGTCTGCTTGGCTGGGGAGGTGTGGGAGAGCAAGCCCCAACCCCGCACTGCACCCCACAACGCCCAGGACTCCACCTTCAGTCCTCTAGCTTGAGGATCCAGTTCAGAGGGGACTCAACTCTCCCATAATGCATGTTGCTTGAGGAATCAGTGTGGGGGGTTATGCGATCCCTGGAGAGATGATCTCAGTGCAACATTTATCATTCATTACTGCAGAAATAAAAGCAGGGGTTGGGTGATGCTCCCAGGGCTGTCACAAATGTGCAAATGTTCCCAGGGTCCCCATCGGGCCAGTGAACCCGTGATTGACTTCTGTGCTTTAGTTTTTGCATCCGCACAGAACTTTCTGGGCCCCTTGGGAAGTAGGGCGGTGTTTCCCTCAGCAACCCCCTAGCCTGTGAGGGTTGGGCAGGGTGTAGTGCTCCCCCGGGGGAGCTGGACTCCAATGCACCACCCCTGTGTTCCCTGGTCCCCTGGGGCAGCTTCTGACCCTGCCCTGCAGGAGTCTGCATGCACCTCTGTCCCCAAACGACAGTCCACGTTCTAACCTGATACGCTGGGTGGATGCAGTTAAGGTACTAGGGCTTCTGTGTGCAAACTCACGTGCACCTGTGGTGCTTGGCGGGGGGCGGGGGGCTGGGGGTGTCTGCAGGTGTAATTTTGCATAAATTCAACAGACTCTGAGGTCCAGCTGGGCCTCTCCCCTGCTCCTGTTTTTCAGCTGTTTGCAGGCCTGGTGTGGGCTTGTGAGAGACAGAGGGGTGCTTGGGGCCATGTGTGGCACCTTCCGGGATGGTTTGAGGACAAGGGCCCCTGGGGCCACTTCTGCCACGTGGAAGGGCACCCGAGTGGCTGCTGCAGCCGGAGCACTGGAGCAGCGTGTGGCCCAGGCCTCCGTGGCTCGCTGGAGGAGCCATGTGCAAGGGCGCCAGGCCGAGAGGCAGCTGCGCAGGGCCCAGGCCCAGCAGGCCTTTGTTGCATGGCGAGTGGCCTTGGGCCAGCACCGTGAGGCCCACCAGAGGGCGGAAGAGCAAGCTCAGGCCCAGGCCAGGATGGCTCTGTGCTGGACGCTGTGGGTGCGTGAGGCTTGCCAGTGCCGGCTGAGCCAAGCCCACGCTGCCCGGAGGCTGAGCGCCAGGTGGGTGCCCAGGGCCTGAGGGCAGCCCCTCGCTGTACTTCCACTTGGGGCCTTGAGCTTGTGTTGGGCAGGGAGAGAGGATATCTGGGTACAGGTGATCCTGGGGTCTGTCCCAGCTCTGGCACTTTCTGACTATGTGAACTATCTTCAGGCACAGTGTCTTAACTGTAAAGGTCAGAGGATTTGCCCTTGGGATTTGCGATAATACCTGCAAGTGGGGGGTGGGGGTGAGGAAGGGCAGATCCCCAGCAGAGGTGCACAATAACCCATGCTCTTGTGAGGGACCAGCGGGGGGTGGGGGGGTGACAATGCAGCCCGCACACCTCTCCTCTCCATCCCCTAAGCAGGATGCTTGTCCTGCTGTGATATTCTGCTGCCTTTCATGTCCATTTTAACTTGATTTCTCTCCATGAGAGGGATGGAGGAGAAGAGGCCTGGGGTGTTGCCTGGAGGTTCTGTTCCTGCAGGGGGCACTGCCAGGCTGGGGAGGGCTCCCTGCAGGGTTGCATAGAGTCCCTGGTCTGCGACCTCAGGTGTGTGTGCTCCACCCTCTTCCCAGGGTCCTAGAGGCCTGGGCTCAGTCAGCAGCCCGGGGTGGCGTCCTGCGTGCTACCCTCACCCAGTTCCAGCAGGCTGGGCCTAAGCGCCTCCTGCGGACTCACTGGGCCCAGTGGCAGACTGTGCTGCTCACGTTGCGGCTGGAACGTGGGGCTGAGGCCCAGGAGGCCAGCACTGCCCACCCCAGGCCCTGGTCCAGGCAGGCCAGCAGAGAGCACCAACTGGCTCTGATGGACACCCCAGCCCTGTGGAAGCAGGTGAGGGTGGGCCCAGGTGGGGTGGGTGATCCAAAATGGCCCCAACCACTGGCTGGATCAGCACGTTTCAGCCCTGGTAGCAAGGGGGGCTGGATGCTTTCCAGGGGCCCGTTGGCCCTGTGCCACCACCCCTACCCAGTTCTCAGACAGCCTCCGGCCTGGAAGAAGCCAACTCCAGGTCGGGAAACCCCTACCGAGTGCCTCAGGAGTGCCCACCCAGTGCAGGAGCAGTGCAGAGATGGGCCTGGGGCCATGCGCCACTAGGCGTCAACACCTAAGCTCGAGGTCCAGGCACACGAGGCAGTAGCGATCTCTCACTGAGCCACTTTTTTATTACTGTAAAAGTGAAAGAAGCTCACAACAGAAAAACGAGGAAATGTCAATGAAAAGAATTTCCTGCATAACTCCTTACCCAAAGACAATCGCCAGCCCCTCTCCACCGGCAGCAGGGAGTTCTGAAACCAGCAAATGGTGACAAGAGCTTGATGACCCAGCAGGAGGGCCGAGGCCTCAAGGAGAGCCGGGCTCCAGTGACCCTGGCAGGCCACAGACGTGTCCCCAAGGGACAGAGCCCGAGTTTCTGGAAGGCCACATGGTGTCCCTAAAGATGGCCCGAATGCAGGAATATGTAATAGATTCTAGAAAGAGTCTAAGAAAAAAAGACCAAAGTACATCGGTAATGGAATTGAAAGGAACTGGCTTTGGTTATTTGCAGAATCCACACGGGATTGGGCGAGAGCAGATTTGGGGGTCTCGAGGTATTTCCCTTCTAGATCCGAGTTACAATCCTTATTTTCAGAGGAGGCTTGCTCCCAGAGACTTTCCCCCATTCCCGGTAGCAAAGGCAAGCAAGGCCCCCACTGACTGATGGAGAAACTGGAGGCCAATAGGAACAGAGTAAGGACTGGGATGGTCACTAGGGGGCTCACCTCCAGGCCCCCTTCTTTGTGAACAGCCTCACCCGGCAGCCCCACCCACTTGGCCCACAGCCCCTTCCAGAGAAGCTGGGAGCTGGAGGCAGACCACACCCAACAGGCAACAGGAAGGGGGGCTTCAGCAAGGGACTTCACTGGACAGCTCCAGGCTGTACCTGGCACAGGTAGCTACTATGCTCCACCCCTTTGCTTGGTCTCCAGCCACGTGGTGGGTGTGGGGAGCTGCAGGGGTGGCCACAGTACTGGGGGGGGGGCCCTTTTCTGCCTCCTCTGGAAGCTCCAGACTCAGCTGAGCCCCAGAGTTCCAAGCCTGTTGCTCAGGCTTCCTGTCTGTCTGTTCCCTCAGATCCACAGCTGCAGGCCCCCAGCCCCAGAACCCCTACTGCCTGGCCCAGCCCAGCACCACAGCCTCTGTGGACAGAGGGAGTGGAGAGAAACATCCTGGGAACAGAGTAAAGAGACCCTGCCGCGGGGCCAATGTCTCAAGTGCAGGGGCTAGGTGGTTGCCAGCCAGCTCAGGCCTGGAAATCAGCTTCAAGTTCTTTTGTATTTTGCTTACCTCACCCATTTCCTTTTTGAACGTCAGCCATTTTGAGAATGCAGCGACATTTTCTCCTTCCCCACCAGTACTTCTCTTTGGGCAGCTGTTCAGGACTTCTGGGAGCTGGGGTGGGGTGGGGTGGGGGGGTGTCACAGTGCTTTTGTTGTCTGCCCCTTGCCATTACTCATGACCTACGAGCAGACTACCGGGTGCTCCGCACTCCTGAACCAATGCCTTAACCTCTCCTGACGACTCCCCTCTCCAGGCGACAGACTGCCTCCCCTCCGGCACATCTCCCTGCTCCGGCTGCAGTGGCGGTGGCCGACACGCACCAGCTGGGCCCGGGGCTGGACACCCGCAGGACCAGAAGGGGACCGCACCCTCAGAGGGGTGGGCGAGGCCCAGAGAAGGCAGCTGGGGTAGGAGCAGCTGTGTGTGTGTGTGTGTCTGTGCGAGTGCCCCTGTACGTGTTCACTTGCCCCCGGGGTGAGGGTGGGACAGGGCCGGCCTAGGGGCTTGCCTGACCCGTGGCCAGCACTGGGCCTCTCTGGCTAGTGCTTGCTGATGGAGGCCAGAGAGGCAGGTGCAGGTCTCAAAGGGGTCAGGGTGTGCTTGTGATCAGCACACACAGCAGCGCCTCTCCCCGCAGGAGGAAGTACCTGCGATGCTGGCACCTTGAGGCTCTGCTTCACCGGCTCCAGGGTGCCCTGCAGGCCCAGCGTCTAGCGAGGGCATGGCGGTGCTGGGCAGATGCTCAGGGGACAGAGCAGCTGGCTCAGATGCTGGTGAGTGGGGCCGGGCCCTCCCTGCCCTCATGCTGACCTCCATCTTTTCCCATTCTCAATCCCAATCCAGAGAAGTCAAACTAGTCTTCAGACCAGCTGAGCCTGAAACCTCGGGACAGACTCAGGACTTGGCCTTCACACGCCTCGGTGACAGCCTCTCCTGCTGGGGCTGCAGCAGGACCGGTGGCGCCGGAGGGGCTGGGGGCTGCCGGTGAGCATGGGCTGGAGACAGTAGGCCAGATCAAGGCTCTCGACAACTGTCCCCACAGCTCAGGCAGTGGCAGCTGGGGTGGGCCTGGAGAACATGGCGGCGGCGGGTCCTGCAGCTGCAGGTGGCTCAGCGATTTCAGCAACAAGAGGACAACTGGCTCCTTTCCCAGGTACTGCTGGGACATTTTCCCTCCCTCCCCCTTCTCCCCACCCCCCATCCCCAGCAGCTTCTTCCAAAACCAGTGTCACACCTGGCCATTTCTGAGCTGGGAGGGAGGTCAGTTCGGTGAGAGAAGAGCTTGGGTTCTGGAGCCTGTGGTTTGGCTGGTGGTCGAGTACTCAGTCAGGCCCATCCTGCTGCTTGGTTTGGGAACGAGGCTTGGCCTCTGGCACAGCTGCCACTCACACTGGCCAGCAGGGTATGGGTCCCTGAGAGTGTCCACCAGCCCGTCCTTATTGCTCCACTGAGCAGAACCTCCCAGGCCACAAATCCCATCTGTTGTGAGCTTGTGCATCTGGCCTAGGGCAGGGCTTCCTGCCTGGGCTAGGGAAGGCAGCTCCTCCCCCTGGGGGCAGAGGATCTGGGCCCAGGCATCGACTGAGCACACAGTGCAGACCCTGGAAGCCACAGAGCCTCTCCTTCCCCCTCCCTGATTCCAGGCCTTTGGGAAGTGGCGCCAGAGCCTGGCAGCCAGAAGCCCAGGGAAAGGAGCCGCCGGCAGCGGCTGTTGCTATGACTTGTTTCCCTGAAAGAGCAGCGGATGGAAGCTGGCCTCCCTGGAAAGGCACTGTCACCCCTGTCCCTGAGCCCAACCATCGGGACGGGCATGCTGTTAGCCACAGGGTGCTCACTCCATAGCCTGGGGTCCAGGCAGCTGCCCTCAGAGCACTGAAGGACAATAAAATGCCTGTCTTAGTTCTAGCTGCTTCTCTTGCTGTCTCTGCTAAAGGCTGACCCTTGGCCTTAGCCAAGGAAGGAACAGGACAGGCCACCCCTCTGCCATCTGTCATCTGCCAGGCCGCTCCCTGGACCTCCACCCTTTCCGCTGAGCCTGCAAAGACCAGCAGGCAGGACAGGAGAGGGTGTGCAGCTGTGTGCAGCTGCCTGTCCCCGCCCTGGGCAACAGGACTTGACTCCTGGGGAGCAGTGCCAGGCAGACAGCTTTGGAGTGGGGGTGAGCAGAGGGGAGACAGCAGCTAGCACCTGCGAAAGAAGCCAGGGAGAAACAAACCTGCTTGGGTGAATCTCATTTTCGCCCTTGCTGGTAATGGCAGGGTGTCCCCATGGCCCGGGGAACGGGGGACAGCCAGGCTCCCCGTGCACGAGGAGAGACGCCTTTAAACCCGCAAGAGGCACTATCTCTCGAGTCACAGGAACATAGAAACCGTTGTTTCAGAAAGCAGCACTGTAGAGAGATGAAAACTCAGCTGAGTTCCCAGGTAGCGCCGGTTAAGTTCCAAGGCCCATCCAGGAGCCTGGTGCCAAGGCCGGCAGGGTAGGTGGACTGGGCACTGGTCTGCCCCTTCTATCAAGTAGGTCATGCCCGGTAGCGTGTCCCGGAGGCCGAGGGGGCACAGTCTCCTTTTGCTGTCTCTCTTCCGTGAGGCCTCAGTGCCTGCGGTCTGTGCTCCCTGCCTGTACTCAGACCCAACAATAAGGTCGCCGGCCGTTCCAGGCGGGCTCCTAGGGGCTGTCCTAGGAGCTCAGTCAGCACAAACCGGTCTCCTCCCCTTCTCGGAGAGGAGGGGGTTCTGCCCACTCTGTCCTCTGCGGGATGGAGGCTCCCACAAAAGAGACTCTCAGCAGTACAGAGGGCACCAGGCTCCTCTGTGGGCCGACTCGGATCTGGCCGGAGCCCAGAAGCCTCACAGTTGTCTAGCTGCCATCGTCCTCTGGGGGTGGAGGCCCGGGCTCAGGGAAGAGGGAAGGAGAATGGGGGTCCCTAGAGAACCGGGCCTGGCGAGGAGGAAGGTGGGACACAGCGGCTTCCGGGTAAGGATGTCAGGGTGCAGCCTCTGTCTCCTGCTCGCCCGGGGAGGACTGCTTGAGCAGCTCAAATGTGTCTTCTACCACCTGCCACAGGCAGTTGTCCAGCGGAAACTCATTGTCCACCAGGTTGACCAGGAAGTAGTTGTCGTGGATGTGCTGGATGATCATGCGGGACGGGGACTCCTCCTCGTACAGCTTGCCCCACTGCTCGATCCACAGGGCGAAGGCCTCATCCTGCACACGTGTGGGCACATGTGCACACACACATAGAGGCAGTGTTAACAGGGCTGTCCTCGGGGCAGGGCCCATGTTCAGGGCTCCAAGGGCCTCTGTCACTGCCCCATGGGCTATTTCCAGGAATAGAACAAGGCCACTGCCAGTGCCAACTTCCACCCCACCCCCAGCCCAGAAATAAACATGGTGAGTCACAGTCAGGCATAGCCAGAAAGGCCGAGGCCTAGGACTCAGCAGTGCTGCCTGGCCAGGGTCCTTCAGGTGGGCAGGGCAAGCCATACCTTCCAGAACATGAAGCTGACAGGATCCACCACGGTGGGCTGGATGATCTCCCGTCCAGGGAAGATGCCCCAGGTGACAGCATTGGGCTGCAGCTCAGGGGCATTGGTGATGTTTTCGCCCTGAGGGAAAGGGTAGGGTAAGAGCAGACTGGTTAAGACCACCTCTCCTTGCCTGGGGCTCTCCACCTGTTCCCCCAGCTCTGCAGCCTCTGCTGAATCCCAGGGGGGCCGTCCTGGGCCTTGCCTGCCCCTTTTGCCCCCTCCTAGCTGTGCTCCAGTGTCTGCCCACAGTCTAGCTCAGCGGGCCTCGCTAGGCTGCTGGGGCTGCCACAGGAGCCTCTGACTCTAGTCTCCCCACCCCCACTGTCCACAGACCAGTCCCTGTGACCTGCTGAAAACATGGGGTCAAGTCACTCCACCATTGGGGATGGCTCCCCGCTGCCATAAGAAAAATGCAAATTCTTGGCAGGGCAGTGGAGACCCTGAGGACTCCATCAGCAGAGTCCTGAGGCCAGGCCTGCCCCCTGCCCTCTCCTCAGATGCTCTTCACCTCGTCCTTGAAGATTCAGGCCACACACAACGCTTCCACCCACCCTTCCCTGACCTCCCAGGTTATCTGTTCCGCTCCTGGAGTCCCAGCATCCTGCTCTAAGCCGGCTCGTGGTCACCTGCTGAGTGGTCTCCCCTTCCAGGCGGGGAGCTCTAAGCCAGGGGCTCTGGGTCTGCCTCAAGCCTGCCTGGCCGAGCGCAGCGGGGTCCCTATCCCCGGGCCCCCTTTCTGGATGCAGGAGCCGCCCACCTTCACATCCACTATGTGGTAATTCACCCGGAGCTCGTACTTCTTCAGCACCTGCAGCAGCGCTTCCACGGTCTTACGGGAAGTGAAGAACTCCAGGTAGGCCTGTGGGGGAGACAGGCACCCATCATGGCAGTGATCCCAAGTCCTTGCCAGATGCCCTCTCTGTGCTGCCACCCACGTATATGCCAGCACCACCAGTCAGGCGCCTGCCCTGTGGCCCATGCGCCAGGTGCCAAGGAGTAGGGACCAGGGGCACCTCAGGATGGATCCTGAACCATGGAGCTGGTTCCTCAGTCTGGCAGGGCTGAGGCTGCACAGGCCTGAGGGCATCTCCACCCTCATCAATGGGCCAGGGAGGGCTCCATGGAGAAGGCCTCACAGCAGCTGCAGAGAAGGCCCAGTCTAGAGCCGTGGTGCAGGTGAGAGGCACATATCCCTCCCCTCCCCACACGCTGGACAGTTGGGGGTAAGGGGCTTCTCAAGCACCAGCCTTCTCTCTGGGATTAAGCTGGGTTGATTTTGGTTCATTTGCTATAAAACTATCATTCCCATTTTATAGATGAGGAGACTAAGCGGAGCGAAGGTGGGTACCTGGGCAGCACTGATGGTGAAGAGACAGCTGGTGCTTAGACCAGGCCTTTCCAGCCCAGAGCCCATGGACATGAGATTGAACGTCATTCTGCCCCCAGGGGCCCCGGAGGAGATGTCTGATGGCACGGTGATCACAGCTCCATTCAGTGTGTGCGTCCCATGTTTTTCCCACATGCTAAGCATCGCCATGTTTCCCCCTCAGAATGTGACGTGATGTACCCCCATTTTTACAGGAGACCAGCCTGCCCAGCTCTGTCTGACCTCAAGTGTGAGCTCCTGCCCACTTGGGTCCACTGAGGCTCAGAATAGAGAGTCCCTGGGGAGGAAGGCACCTTATTCCGCATCTCCCTGGGCACCGTGTGGCCCTACTGCACCTTCTGGAAGACGTAGCCCCCGCTGGGGCCCCAGCCCACCACAGGGTCAGAGGACGGCTTCCCGTTGATGCTGGGCTGTGAGTTGATGGTGAGGATGCCCTGCCGGTTGACCCGCAGCAGCTGCTCCTTCAGCAGGCTGGTCTCAGCTGCCAAGGGCTCGTCATTCCAGGGCAGGCAGGTCACCTGGGAAAGAAGGTGAGCCGGGCTGGGGCTGTGGCCCTCCCTCTCGGCTGATCTCTGCCTCCAGAAGCCTCCAAAAGTCCCAGGTGGGGACTTCCCAACCTCCCCCTTTGGGAGGGGGTGTGTTCAGACACAGACAGGTGAAGCTGGGGAAGTCACAGCCCTGAAGTCTGGGCCACAGAGAGGCAGAGTGGGGTGTCACCAGGGATCCCCCCACAGCACTCACCTTGTAGCCATTCGGGTTTGGCTCTCCCGAGAGGTAGTGTGCAAAGACTTCAAAGACGCTTTCTTCGCTAGTCAGCTCCTCCCCCCACATCTTGAGCAGCTCTTCCCTGGGGGACTTGCTCTTCAGGTAGAAGAGGTAGTAGTCCTTCAGCTCCCCAAAGGCTGGGGAGGACGAATTGCCCCTGGTGGAGGAGGTGCCCACAGGTCAGGACCCACTTCTGACCTTGGGCTCCAGAAGCAGGACAATTGTCCCCAATGCCCAGGGCCGTGGGGGGTCACCCTGTGCATCTTGTGCCTCGTCCTCCAGGGGCTCAACATGCAACTTCCTGCCTCCCTCCTCCCGAGAAACAGGATTCATTTGCCAGGGGATGACTACAGGTGCTCACCAGCGGCCATTGGGGAATTCATCCCACTCCTGGGTGCGGTAAATGTAGCTCTTTGGTCTGGAAGCCCAGAAGATGGGGCGGACATCTTCCTCCCGGCGCTTGGGGTGGGCACTGACAGCCCAAGGCAGGGGCCGCCTGGGTGAGAGGGAGAAGAGGCAGCGCTGAGCTGTGTTCTGCAGACTGAAACCCAAGGGTACCGCTGGCCATGTCACAGACAGCCCTCGGCCCCGGAGGCCAGCACAGCTTGGCATGTTCAGTCTATGACTCCGACTCTGCTCTGTGGCTCCCGGGTGCGGCCTCACCTGGGGTCCTCATTCCACAGGCCCAGGCGCTTCAGTACCTCGGTGGTGGCCATCTCACGGTTGAGGGTATAGAAGTGGAGGCCAGGCACCAAGCCACTCGCCAGGAGCTCCTGGCACAGGCTCACGGCCAGCTCGATGCCATAGTTGCGGATGGCAGCGTCATTGTCTTTGATGGGCTCGATCACGTCCTTGATCTGCTGTGGCACCTCCAGCTTGGACAGCTTCACAAGCTGCCGGAGGGAGTGGTAGCCCTGTGCGAGACACGAGGGGTGTGGGTGCACCTCCCCACCCGCCTCGCTCCCTGAAGCCGATCCCCTGCACCTCCCCACTAGACCAGGAAGGGCTGCCGAAGATTCTGAATTCCGGCCATCTGGCTCGGAAACCACTGCTTGCGCCGGCTCCTTCCCCGCTCCTGGGGTACAGCAGCTGTGCTTCCCCGCCATCAGTCTGAGCCAGCTGTCTAGCCCCCCTCAATGTATTAATTGATAATAGGGTGGCCAGCTAACCCAGGGGTTCCCCAGCCTCACTCATCACCAGGAGCCCCAGCAAAACTGAGGAAGTGATAAACAAGTTCCTAGGCCCCTGCTCCATCAGAACTTCTCAGGATGGGATCTAGAAAAGGATCTTTTAGAAAAACGTTATCAAGTGATTCTGATAAAACTCATGTTGGGAAATACCAATCTGACGAAAATTTATGAGGATTCTAATTCCCTTTAGTGACACTTGCCAGCGAGCCAAAGTACAAGCCCCTCCAACAGACAGTTGCTATTTTGGGGGGAAGGGAGGATGAGCAGTCACTAAAATGGGTGGCAGGACACGATGTCTGTATCTGTCTGGTGGGAAATCTAAGAAGCATCAAAGAAGAGCTTGACCTTGAACTTGGCGCTTCACCCCAAGGGCTAGCCAGTGCGAGGAGGAGACAGAGGGAGTCCACCAGCCCTCCTGGAACCCTCACCTGGATGGGAAAGATTCCGGGGAGGATGGGGCAGGTAATGCCTATCTCGGTGCAGGCCTTAACAAAGTGGAAGAATGTGTCAGCCTCAAAGAATAGCTGGGTGATGATGAAGTCAGCTCCCGCAGACACCTTCTCCTTCAAGTACTTCAGGTCGACCTCAAAGCTCCCTGCGTCGGGGTGGCCTTTGGGGTAACCTGCCAATAGGGATGACAGTAGGGAGAGGTGGCTTCACCTGTTTAGGTGAGTGATGAACAGGGAACACAGCGTTCTCTGCCTCAGGCTGCAGACGTGTGCCTTCCGATATCACAGCATGGGCAGGTGGCATGGTGAGAGGCGGGGCTCACACTGACACGCCACCCCCACCCCGCACCTGGGGATGACTCTCGGTGATAGGTGGCTTATAGCCACCCTCCCAAGGGAAGGGGCGAATTGTTCCAAAAGCCCCAGGCTGTCTTGCCTCATGGCCCTGGCAACTAGCTGGGTAAATCTGGCTCCCCTCTAGGTCGTGGACAAGAGAACGGGCTACGTTCAGCAGGCAACACTGGGCTGCTGGGCTTGACTCTAGGCACTGGACTGGGCTCAAGAGTGAAAACTTAGGAACCGTGTTACAGAAGGCAGAATTGAAGAAAGTGGAGGTGACTGGCTTGAAGGAAAGAATGAAGAAGATACAGTAACCACTTCCAAATGCCAAAGGCATGTCCCAGAGAAAGAAGATTCCTCTTAGTCAAAATCTGTGTTGCTTCTGCTGGCAGGACCAGAATCAGGCCCAGGGGTGGCCTGACAACGGGACGGCAGCCCCACAAAGGAAGGAGCTCCTGGAGGTGAAATGCTAGGCTGCTGGGATGTCAAGTGCCTGGGCTGCCGAAGATTCTGAATTCTGCAGCTGCCTGGGAAGGACCTCACTTCCCTAACTGACTGAAACAGCACTTTCCTCCTGGCCTGCACAGGAAGACAGGGCGGGGGCTCTGCCAGCAGAAGGCTGCGTCTGGGCCTGAGTCCAGGGCTGGCCCCCAAGGTAGCAAGGGGGCAGGCCTGTGACCCAGGCTGTTGGGCAGCCAAGCTGCTTGGCTATGATAAGGGTTTCATTCTTAAGAAACCCTTGAGTCATCAAAAATGGACATATAAACGATTGTTTTTTGCCAGCAGGAATTTGCAAAACAGAGGTTTTAGTAGCTCAAAGTCTGGCTGTGAAACCTCCAAGCACCCAGCCAGGCTCACATTTGCTTTCATTTGGGCCTTGCTCAGTTTATTGTGTTCTCTGTCGTGGCAGCTGCTGCCTTCTAATCCCATAATCCTCTTTCTCACCCACCTCGAGGCTCCTCACTTCCCTGACTGACCAAAACAGATCCGGCAAGGCACCGGAGCACGTGTTGACAAGCTCACGGCTCCGCCGGCTCCCACTCCTGACCACCTTGGCCCACTGCACTCACCAGCTGACCGACTGCCCAGGGCCCGTGCGAGCAACGGCACTTACCAGCGCCGGTCCTGCTGCTAACTCTGATGGGCGGCCCATGCTCAGTCATCTAAACTCCAGGATGAGTGGACATGTGCGTGGGGGCCTGGGACTGAGCCCTAAGTCATGCCTGAGCAGTCATTTCCTCAAAGTCACATGGCTTATTTTTTATATTCAGATCACTTTGATATACGACTCCATAACGTCACTATGTTTAATATGAAAATGATGCAGTTTTCTTCAAAGTATTTGAGAAAAACTGTCATGTCAAGATGATGTGACACATGACTTCCTGCACACACGTGCCCCTTGCCACACCCAAGGCCTCCCTGGAGAGTCTGGGCCTAGTCCCGAAGACGGGGGGAGAGGTTAAGCCTGCCCTGTCCATTCCTCACCACTTGCGATGGACTTAGAGCTGAAGTGACGTGATTCCTGGAAATTAGGCACTGACACTGGGACTACTGCCTGAGGTGAGCACTGACTCCGGGCAGGTGGCGGGCGCGTGTGGAAGGCACATGCCTGCCAGACAAGGCAGGGAGCGGGACAGAGATGTGGGGTTTTGGCCCCAGAGAGAATGAGGGGGACGTGGTTTCTGACTGCTCCCTGGCTCCAGCACCCAGTCAGGTCTGAGGACATTCCCCGTCTGGGGTCTGAGATTCCCTGCCTCCTGGAATCTTAACACCCTCTTTTGTTTTAAGAAAGAAGACAAGGGCTGAAAGCAGACTCAGAGCGCGCGAAGGCCCGGAGGCAGCGGTGGCAGACAAGAGCGAGGATGCTGCTGGAGTCTCCTCTGCAGGCCCTGGCGCACCGGGGGTCTGACTGATGACCAGCGGGCTCTGTGCCGCTCTGGGGTCCATCCCTTCCTGTCTCCACACACTGGGACACTCCAGCTACTCACCTGCCACACAGATGTCAAAGTAGTCACCGAATTCGCTTCGGATGTGCTTCACCAAGTCCACAGCGAAGTTGAAGCCTCCTTCTTCCTCCTCCCACTGGTCACCAATGGGGTCTGCAGGTTGGCGGAGGTCAGTCACCGGGAAACCCCATTTCCAGGTAGTCTTTCTGCTCCTTCTCCCCTACCCCTGCACCCAGGACTGAGAGCTCCTAGAAGGCAGAGTCTCGGCGTTATTTAAGCTTATGTCTCCCCTCTCTAGCAGAGCACTCGGTAAACAGTGGGGAGGAAAATAGCGGCTAGCCGGCCACACATTTCGGAGGGCTGACCGCGGATGCTGTGCCGGCAGCATGGATGGACAGCCATCACTCCTCCCAGCCTGGGACTCTGGGAGCCTGCCCCGCTCCAATGCCATCTGTTCTGGTGTCCTCGGCCACTCCCATGCTTGCTGTCCAGCCTCCTGGAGCTTTTACCTCCCAGGAGAACCTTCTGCTCCTCTCGGCTGAGAAGTGGCCTTGTGGCGGGGAGCGTGAGGCCGTCAGATCCCACCCATCTGGCGCACCCTCCCACACCTGGGTGGCCCCATGACCAGCACCAGAGGCAGAAGCAGTTACTGTCACTCCTGGGCCCCGTGCCAGCGCCGTGCTCATCGATTGGGCCAAGAGCTGGGTGCTGCCAGCGATTGATGAAGCAGTGTTAGCCAGGGCAGGGGGTTATCAGGGCCTGGCTGCATTCCTCATTAAACTCCTAAGTGGAGGGCAAGAGGTCAAGGCGTGGCTCCACCTGTGCAGGGCCTGTGGTCCTCACTACCCACAATGCCTACTGATGCTGATGGCAAGGAGAGCGCCCTGAGGGTGCTCAGCGTGGGCCCAGAGAAAGGTAAGGGATCACTCCAGGGACAGAAGAGGCCTTCGGGAAGGCGAGGCCCCAGAGCACAAGTGCTGGCTGCATACCTCCCCTCAGTGCCAAGATGTTCTTCAGGCCCAGCCGCTTGGCCTTGTGCAGGTAGCCCGTGATCTCCTCCCGGCTCTGCCGGCAGCAGGTCATGTGCAGGACGGTCTCCAGGCCACAGTAGTTGACAGCCGTGCTGGCGATCACCATGGAGGAGGTCTCCTTGTCTGAGCCAGGGTCCCCTGCGGGGTGCCAGGTCACATCGATAAAGAGGGGGCCGCCTGCCCCCATCTGGTCAAACCTGTAAGGAATTTCTTTCTGATGAGGGCTCCTGGGGGCACATCGCCCTTCACCCCTGCCCTTGGGGCCTGGAAGACAGAGATGCAGCAGACGCAGGCTGGAAGCAGCGTAACCTGTGTGTGTGCACAGTTGTCCTGGCGTTGCTATGTATTAGCTGTGTGGCCTTGGGGAAATTAATCTGTCTGAGTCCCAGTTTCCACATTTCTAATATGTGGCAGTGAACAGCGCTGGCTTCATAGCAACACTGAGAATATCATGTTGGGGGGCTCCCCAGCATTTAGGGCAGTGCTGGTGCACACTGATGGCCCCGTCAGTGTGGGCTGCCATGATCACTATCACTGTCATGGTGGAGATGATCTACCACGCTTATTATGTTGGGTGTGTTAAGACATTTGGATGGTGTAGGGTTCCGGGAACTCTAAGTGGCAAGCAGAGGCTGATTCTAGGACAGAAAAAAAGGGGGTCAGCAGACAGTTGTTTTTATGTTGCCCCCCCACGGCCCCAGCCAGCAGCCATGTTCCTGCAGGGCAAAGCCACAAGCCTGGAACCACTTGAGAGCCATGGGCCGTGTGCACAATGCGCCCGGATTACAAGCTGTGATGCGGTGCCTCCCCAAATCTTTGTGCCTTTAAATTTCAAAACCATGGGAGCGACACATGAGAAGCACAAACAGGGAAAGTACATAAACTTTGAAAAAGGAACTGCAGTTCATAAAGCACTAGCGTCATTCAGTCGGCATTTCCAGATTTCAAGAAGCACAATGCAAATTCCTAACTTGCTGAAAATGTTCCCTAAGCCGCTGCTCTGACTTCCCAGAACTTGGCCCAGCCCCAAGTTCTGCCAGAGGACACAGTTGGAGAGAGTCCACCTTTTATTTTAACCCACTTAAGAGCCTAAAAATTCCAGTTATGAAAGGACATTTAGGGGCAACCAAGAAATTGCAGATCAAGTGACAGCCTCTGCCTTTGCTTTCCCACCTCCTCTGGAGGCCTCTTCTGGAGGTCAAAGTGCAGCCCTGTCACCAGGCTGACCATACCCCTCCCCCAGGTTCCCACCGCCACTCTCCAACCCAACTAATCCTGAAACTTCCAGCAGCTCACCTTGAGATGAGGTTGACAGCTCCCTCAGCAGTCCGAGGAGGGAAGAATTCTAGGGAGAACCACTTGTCACCAGATTCCATCCGCCGCCTCATCTTCTCCCGGAGTCTCTCGTGCCGTTCGGGGTCCAGCCCTGGTGTGGAACATCTGGAACTCTCCTTGGAGCTCTCTCCACCACTGCTGCTGCCCTCTGAGTGGGGGCTGGGGCCGCCACTGCCTCTGGGTTCGTTCACCATGGCTGAGCTCCTGCTGCATGGGGGTGGGGGGCAAGGGTATCAGTGGGCAGGATCAAGTGAAAGATGATACATCTCCTCGAAGGAAGAAGGCCTGTGCAATGACAATAACCCCGCTCAGTGGCCCCTCGGCTACCTCTCTCTAAGCTGTTCACTCAAAGCCTGGCCAAGCCACTGCCTGGCTCCTAACAGACAAGGCCCCCACCCGGCACAGAAACACCTCCTTCAGCCTGCGGGTCCTGGCAACAGCTACCTGATGGAGGGTGGCACAGAGAACCTCATGCTGCCGGCCGTGGAGACCCGCATTCCTAGGGCGGGGCAGCGGTGACCTGCTGGGAGGACCTTGGGTTTTGGGTGGTCCATCTCCGCCAGCTTACACCCAGAGTGGGTGGGGAGGAAACATAGGAGCCTTCCCAGCGGGTGTATCCGACTGGGCGGAGCTGTGACAAAGGAAGAGACTTGGCCAGAGCAGGGGCCGGCTCAGGGGCGGGGGCAAGGCTTCCAAGCGAGAGGGAGGGTGAAGCTCTGGTAGAAGGCAAATGGAAGGAGGGAGAAGCGGGGGCGAGCCGGCAGGAGTTGGTGGAGACAAGGCCAGCAAACGTTCAGGGTCACTGGATCACTCTCCAAAACAGGAATAGCTCCTCTGCCCTGGCCCTGTCTGGAACATCTCCTATTTCTCCTTGGAAACAGTTTGCATGCAGCGTGAAAGGGGTGAGGGCCAAGACAAAGCAGCCAGATAGCTCCCGAGTTCATGAGCTTCTCCTAAAAAGACCCGTGTCATGGGTTAGAACTTGACGTTGGTTGGATTCCAAGAGCAGTCAGGCCCGAGTTCAGTAAGGGCATGAATTTATGTCTAACTCAGAACAAACGCTGCCCCGTCTGGGTCTGCCTTGCAGGCAGCGATCCTGACTTCAAGTAATTACAGTGACTGTGCAGCCACCACATCCGAAACCCCGAGCCACGGCAACCACAGCAGGCCAACAGGGGGCCCAGGGTCACCTGGCAGTTTGAAATAAGGCATAACTTAAAAACAAAACATCACTCTCTCTTGCACGGTGGTGTGCAGACACACGGTCGTGAAAGGCTGGTCTGTGGTGACATGGAGCCTTAGAGGAACAATCAGGCCAAGTTCATCCCTTTCGGGAAATGTCCACAAGCTAAGTGGGGTCCTACACGAGAAACTCATGAATCCGCTGCCCCTCTCCCCAGAAACAACACAAGGACATACACTTGGGTTCGTCCAAAGCTCCTTAAGGAGTTGTGACCAGACGAAGGGCACTTGTGCCAACACATCTCCCTATTTTGATTCTGACCTAAAACTCCGGTTTCTCAGTGGGGATGGCCACGGGAGTGAGAGAAGGGACAGTGCCGGGATCAGCCTGGCTGGCCTTTCTGTGACCTGTGGGCCGGACCGGGAGGACCTGAGGGGTAGGAGGCAGAAGCGCCAGCAAAGGGTCTGCTCTCTCACTTGTTCAATGAAGACATTGGATTCCAGGCAGGGGCCAGCCACATGCCTTTTCTCACCTTTCCTACGCCTCGATGTGTCCATGATGAGTTGGGGACCCAGAATACCCTGAGTTGTAATTGTGGGTTCACAGGTTTGCTTCCCCCCCCCCCCACCCACCCCACCCCCGTCCCTGAGATGTGCGCCCAGGGTCCTGCTTGTGGAAGCCCCAGTGCCGGCCCTCAGCACTAACCACCAGCCCTCACCGCGCCCCAGGGGCTCAGGGAAGACCCTCCACTCAAAACCACCCTCTGCGCCTGCCGCGCGCTGCCACCCGAGTCAAGCACCGGGCACCGGGCCGCGGGCGAGCCAGGGCGCCCCAGCCCCGAGGGTCCCGGCGGGCACCTGTGAGGAGCCTGGCGCGGTGGCCACGGGGACAGGACGGCCGGAGCGGCTCCCCTCCCGGGGCCGGCGGGCGGGCCAGGCCGCAGGGGCTGGAGACGAGGCCTCGGCGCCGCCCCCCGCTCGGGCCGCCGTGGTCCCCCGGCCGCACGTCCAGGCCCGGGACGGAAAACGCCTTCGCTTCGGGGTTGGGGTCTCAGCCGCGGGCTCCCCGGGAGCCGCAGGGGCGCGCAGAGGGGCTCCCGCCCCCCGCCCGGGCGGACGGGCGGGCCCCGCTCAGGCCCGGGTCTGCCCCCGCGGCCGGGCCTCGCCTCACTCACCCTCCCGTCCCGCGTGGCCGAGGGCGCGCGCGCGCCGCCGAGAGGAGGCCGTGGGGTGCGCGCGGGGGCGGGGCGCGCGGGGGCGGGGCGCGCGGGGGGCGGGGCCTCAGGGGCCGGGGCGGGGCGCGGGTAGCCGGTGGCCGCGGGGGGCGGGCCGCGGGCGGGCCACATCCGTACGGCGGCCGGAAGTCCCGCCCCAAGATGGCCGCGCCCAGCGGTCTGGTTGGAAGCCGCCCCTCCGCCGTCCTGTGACGCGGGCGCTCGCCCCACCCGCCTGCAGCCACTCCCTGTCTTCGTCCCCAAGCGCGAGGGGGCCACGTGACCCTCCCGGGGCCAGTCACGTGAGCGCGAATCCTGAGTGGGAGGGGGTTGGCCGAGGGGTCCGGGGTGCCAGTAAAGGAGAAAGATGGCGGGGTGCAGGGGGTCCCTGTGCTGCTGCTGCAGGTGGTGCTGCTGCTGCGGCGACCGCGAGACCCGCACCCCCGAGGAGCTGGTGAGGAGAGGGTGGGGCCGGGCCGGGGCGGGGGCGGTTGCTAAGGGACGGCGAGAGGCGTTGCCGGGGGTGGGGCCGGGCGAGCGGGGCCTGCAGGTGGCCGCGGGTGGGGCCGGGGCGCCGCAGCCCGAGCTCCCCAGCAGCTGCCGGGCTTCACGTGCACGAGTCTGAGTCTGTGCTCAGGTCCTCTCCCGGGACTGTGAGGAAGCGTCCACGTCGCCCCTAGTTCATGCCTGCCGTGTCTTCCTTTATTGCCATCAGGAGTTTTGAACGAAACAAGTGTTTTCAGAATGGGCTTCTTCCCTGGACGTGGGGCTTGCCGAGCAGCCGGCCTCGCTGCTCCAGCCC
The DNA here is from genome assembly GCF_964194135.1 of Talpa europaea. Classification (NCBI taxonomy): domain Eukaryota; kingdom Metazoa; phylum Chordata; class Mammalia; order Eulipotyphla; family Talpidae; genus Talpa; species Talpa europaea. The sequence continues at coordinate 5,844,457 of NC_140076.1, forward strand.
TTCCTCACGCCGTCCCGCACTCTTTCTGGGTCACTGACAATCCAGCTTCCCCTTGCAAAGCACCCTGGGAGAACTGGAGTTGCAGTGTTCCCCGAGTTGACAGGTCTTTTCTGATTTCAAATTCAGCACTGTCGTATGGACAGTTTCTCACACACACACACACACACACACACACACACACACACACACACGCCAAACTTGCACTGAACATCTATCCCTGAAGAGAAGAGTGATTATTTGAAAAATGTGCCATTAGTAATGAAGAGCTCAGCTGGAAGACTAGAACCCACATCACTCCCTCTCTGTCCCACTTTTTGAGTGTGTGTGGTCTTGTTACCGTTTGATGATAATGGTTCCAGAAGATTGAGAAACTAGCAGCTGATTTCAGTAAATACTTCTGCCTCTTTCCACTTTTAATCACTCAAAGGGTCTTCTTTCTGTGGCTCTGTTTTTCTAGACCATCCTTGGAGAAACCCAGGAGGAAGAGGATGAAATTCTTCCAAGAAAAGACTATGAGGTGAGATTCTTAGATGCTGTTTTGAGTAACAAAACTAGGGAATGACTTGGTCGCTGCTGTGGATAGAAGCATTCGGATTCTCTGCAGGGAGTGAGTGGTTAAGAGGTAACTTCTCCCAGGAAGGGTCTGTATGTTGCCACGCTTTCTTGGTTCTTTGGCACCTTAACCTGGATTGAGTATGTATTTGCCATCAGATTATTTGCTTTTACAAATTGTAGAGACCTAGAGTCAAAGCCACTGACAGTGTGTGTTCATTATAGGTGTGGGCTACTCTTCTGAGAGACTTAGCCTCCAGTTGATTGCTTCCTGCTCAAACAGTTTCTCTCTGAAATATTCTTGATCATAGTTTTGGTTTTCAAGTGTGGGACTCTGTGTGTGTGTGTGTGTGTGTGTGTGTGTTTAGTAAAATCAACGCTGCTGGAAACTTAACATACATGCCTTCTTATCATTTAATCTGTTCATGATGACATCTCTGTGGCTTTTGAAGTGAAAAAAGCAAACTGTGGTTGTGATAGAGAATTCTTAAACTATTTACCAAAAAAAGATAGAGAAAAACTTATAACTCCACTCACAAGAGATGACTATTAACACCTTACTAAATATTCTTTTCTATGCTTACACATGTGCTATTTTTAAGTAACAGAAGTGAGTTCTATTAAATATACTGTTTTTTTCCCAACTTGATAACAATTTTTATATTGTTAGATGCTTTTCTATAATATATTTTTAAAGAGGATTAGGGTTTTATTGTGACTTTCCTGTGTGATAAAGTCCTTTCTTGTTCATCCTTTTTTTTTTTTTTTTAAAGATTTATTTATTTATTTATGTATTTATTTATTTATACAAGCACTGGGTACAGTCAGAAGCGCGGGAGGGTGAGAGAATTCACCAGAGTCAGAGCAGGGAACAGAACAGGCAGAAGGACTGAAGTACACTGCTGAGGGGAGCAGCGGGCGGCAGGAGAGGTCTGCACACCATGTGGGACCCTGCTCCGGTGGCCGGGGAGCAGCCGGGGATCGAACCGGCGCTGCAGAGGCTTCGGGCAGCTTCGCAACCCAGCACTCAACCGCTGCGCCACCGGGGAGGCCCTCTTGTTCATCCTTAATTGCTTCCTTGGAATTAATTCCAGGATGTAGAATTAATTATATATATGTTTAATCCTTTTTTCTTTTAGTGTCATAAAGTCTTAAAAAATGCAGTATCCTAAGGGCCTCCCTGGTGGTGCAAGGGGTTCAGTCTCAGCACTGTGAAGCTATCCGCAGCCACTGCAGCATGAGTGTAATCTCTGGCCAGGGAGCTGACCCTCGTGGCACAGCAAACCTCTCCTGTCTCGCCCACTGCTCCCCTCAGCAGTGTATTTCAGTCAGTCTGCCTGTTCTGCTCCCCTCTCTGTCTCTGGTGAATCCTCTCACTCATGCACCTCTGACCTACACCCAGTTCTTGTATGCATAAATAAATAAATCTTTAAAAAAAAATTCAAATTCAATATCCTAGAGCAGTAACATACCAAATGAATTTTCTTTTTAGCATTTCATCTTACTTTTGCTGTAGAATTTAGTGAACCTAAATTTATAATTTGGAGAGTAGCATGGAGTTAACTTTTACTGTAGAGAATTTCAAATGCTGAAAGATGAACAGAATAGGATAGTGAAATCCCTTGTTCTCATCACACAGCTTCAGCAGTGACTCCTCTCATGCCCAGTCTTGTATCCACGCTCCTATCTGCTCCCCCCTCTCATATTATTTCAAAGGAAATTCTATGCGTCACATCATTTCACCCATAAATAATTCAATGTGCATCTCTAGAGGATAAAGACTTTTAGCATAATACAATACCATTTTCACACCTAAGAACTCAATAATTCCTTGATATGAAATATCCAGTGTTTTCATTTCCCTGTTCTTATAAACATCATGTGTATTTTTAAGATCTTTTGTTTGAATCAGGTTCCAAATAAGGTCCTTATGTTGCATTTATTTGATATATCTTTTAAATCTCTTAATCTGGAGGCTCCTTCTTCATCCTTTTTTTTTTTTTCCCTTGTAGTTTACTTGACAAAATTACTTCGACAAAATAATTTTAGGGCTCTAGGACTTGCCAATTGCACCACCATGGTATAGTTTAATATATTACTTATGATGGGTGTGCTTCTAACAATTCAAAAAGTATGTGACATCCACTGATGCATTTTCTCATAGGTCTCAAATATTTGTTTACTTGTTCATAGGTGAGAGGTTTGCAAGAATTAGTATAAGACACTCCACGTTGTACCATTTCTTTGCAGTCCCTCAGAGAGTCTGGTGAGATCTTAACTGTATTATCTGACTCTCTGGAAGCTTTCATCCTACTCCTGGGAGTTCACCGTGTCCTCCCTGCCCCATTACCCTGCTGTTCCCTTCACGCCTTTCACTAAATTGCACTTGTATTTGTAATGCATTTACTTTCAGCTGATATGCATATTTATGTCAGTTTTATGGGTTAATGTTCTTTCATGTGAGTCATTAATATTTCTTAATTAACCATCTTCATGTGAGCTTCTGGAGAGCATTCACTTTGTATAGAGCAAATTTAGCTAGGCACTTAATTGGAAGTCTGCTCAGATTTTATTTTTTGGTAAAGGTCCCCTAGAAAGCCTGTTGAAAGTTTTCTAAAGTGTAATCCTTCTTGCCCTGTAGGAGCTTATTGTACATACTTGGCTCTTTTTTTGGTAAGATGGGTGTTTTACAAGATGTTAAAATCCTCTTCTTGATTTCCATTCTCATTATTAGTGGTTTAAAAACTAAGAACCCCAATTTGTGACCCAGGGCTATTGCCAGATCCTAATGTTTCTGTGCAGGTCACAGAGCACATCCTAGAAGAACATTTACAGATGCAGTTTCTAAAAATATATCGAAATTAAGTGAGGACTTGTTATTGTTCTTTTGAGCTACACAGAGCCCCCTCTTTGCCCCAAGCATCCCCTGAATGTGCTTTCTATGTGAGCACTAAGGTGTCCTTCCTGGTTGAATTTGAGCTGCATTCTGACCCCAACTTTACCCCGTGGCCAGGTGCCATTTTACTTATAATCAAGGGCAGCAACCCTGCAGAACACCAATAAACATTTTATTTGAAAAAAATTTTTATTATCAAAGAAAAAGTTGTTAGTCCTCCAACTCAAAGAGCAGAAATAAAGGGAAGTTAGTCATAGCAAAGAAGTAGCAGTATCTAACCTTAATAACAGATCATATAGTCTACTGGTAGTTAGTTACTATGTTGAAGGTCTTGAACTATTAAAAAAGTTAATAAATTCTTTTTTTTTAAAGATTTATTTATTTATTTATATAGGAACCGGGGTACAGGCCAGATGTGCGGGAGGGTGAGAGGATTCACTAGAGAAAGAGCGGGGAGCAGAACTGGCAGACTGACCAAGTACACTGCTGAGGGGAGCAGCGGGTGCGGCAGAAGAGATCTGTGCGCCACGTGGGACCCTCGCCGGTAGCCGAGGATCGAACCGGTGCTGCAGAGGCTGTGGGCAGCTTTGCAGCCCGCGCTCAACCGCTGCGCCACCAGGGAGGCCCCCAAAAGAAGTTAATAAATTCTTCCATTAAAAAAGGAAAAAGTCGATGTCCTGGTTGGACTAAGTGCCCTTCTATCAGCTTTATTGAGCTATAATTCACCTACTATGCAGTTGACCCACTAAAAGTATACATGGCAGTGGGGTTTTTAGTGTGTTCATAGAGCTATGTAACCATCAGCAAATCAATTTGAGAACATTTTCATCATCCCAAAAAGCAACCCTGTGCCCATTAGCAGTCACTGCCCATTCCCCTTGCCCTCACCCCAGGTGGCCACTAATCTGCTTTCTGCCTCAGTGGATTTGCCTAGAGTGTGTGTCTAAAAGCCTTTTAAGTGTTTAAGGAGGATTTTGGACAAAACCATCAAGCAAATAATTAATTGGTCAGTAATTCCTATATATATCTGATGTGAAGGATATTTGTTTTTTCAATATTTTAATTTGTTCCCCGTTTGTTCCTAGAATGGGAGATTATTTAATTGATTTTTAAAAGTGTGTGTGTGTATTCACTCATGATGAGGCTGGTTTTCCAGCAGAAGTATTTTTGACCAACTATGGTGTTTTTATTTTATTATCCAAAAAAAAGGACATGATGTTTGCTGGAAAATCCCAAATAATACCACATGTGAATACCACCTCGGAGAAAACCACTGAGTTTTCCCAGATGTTTTTGCATTATATGCTAATGTGAAATAACCTTGATTTTGTTTAATCAAAATGGGATATTGTACTTTCCATCCTGTATTTAGCTTTATTTTTTATCTTGCTTTTTTTGCTTAATTTTTGCACATTTTCCCCATTTATCTATGAAGACATGTCCTAATCATTTTATTGCTACATACGCTTCCCTATTTGGGTGTGTGATGATTGACTTAGTCACCTGTTGATATTCCAGTGTCCTTTTAATTTTTTTTCTTTAATTTTTTTTTTGAAGATTTATTTATTTGTGCATGCAAGAACTGGGATGTGTGTCAGAAGTGCGTGAGTGAGAGGATTCACCAGAGACAGAGTGGGGAGCAGAACTGAAATACTGCTGAGGGAAGCAGTGGGTGAGACAGGAGAGGTCTGCTGTGCCATGTGGGTAGCTCCCTGGCTGGAGATCAAACTCATGCTGCAGTGGCTGCAGATAGCTTGATAGTGCTAGACTTAACCCTTTGCACCACCAGGGAGGCCCCTCCAGTCCCCTTTTTTAAACAGGAATTTGAATTTGGGGTAGTTGTAATAAATAGTCACATGTCACACCTGTGTTTGCCTGGGGGTGCGGCCCCAGGCCAGGGCCCAGCTTGTTCACTAACTACCCTGGCGGTAGGAACAGGTTACTGGAAGCAGAGAACATGAGGCAGACCACCTTCTGTTGTCACCACACTGCTGCTTCTCCCACAATTTATAGAAATAAAATCTCCTTTGAATTGTTTCTTGAAATGTCTCTGACACACCTGCAAGTTGTCTGCAGAATAGCAGTGTTCGTGAAGCACAGTTTAAGGAATACGGCTGCAGACGAAGAATTTTTAGGATCTGGCCTCAATCCGTGCCTCTGCCTAACACAGACTGGAAGTTGCTTGTTACAATAGTCTCCAGATTTGTGTGTCTTGTGACTCACCCCTCTATCACAGATGCTAACAAGAAAAGATACTTAAAAGTAATTGACTTTCTAAATCAGTTTGGCTCTGGTTCACTGAAGTTTATTCATTGAATCAAGTTGGTAACACTGAATGCTGAAGATCTAATATTCAGCTCTGCTTGGATGTTCCGTCAGAGACCAGATGTTTAAAAATAGGTCATTGAAAACTTTTGAGGTATGAACCCTGAGCAGGGCTGCTGAAGTGTTAGGTATAAGAAGTGCAGAGTCAGGTGCTGCCAGGTCTGAGCAGCCTGCAATGCTGCACTGCCCACCCCACCCTCCCGGGAGCCACTGCTCTGCCCATGCCCAGAACCTGGAGTTCCAGCCCTTTGCAAGTGTCGCTAATTCCTCCCCTCTGGTTGTGACTTGTCTATTCTCATGCCCGTCTTTCAGAGTTTGGACTATGATCGCTGTATCAATGACCCTTACCTGGAAGTTTTGGAGACCATGGATAACAAGGTAAGTCCCTTATTGCTTTCTTGAGGTTGAGTAGGTCTTAAGACAGCTGTTCTTTCTGTTTTAAATGCTTCAGTAAATACCCTAACCCCTTTGGATCCCTTTCGTGAGATATCGGCATTTGTTCTTCAGACCTTTATCCTGCCAACCCTAGTCCCCACTATCAATGCAGCTGCCCCCGCCCCTAGAGTCATTATTGTAGCACTGTAAAGCACCCACCCTCTCAGAATTCTGCTGCACTGTGCCCACTGTCCATGCAGAATTTAATGTCAGAGCGATCAACCAAGATACATTCCTTCTCGTACTGATCTGGCCCTGTAACAAACTGAGCCACTCTTTTCCTGTGTAAACAGAAAGGCCGGAGGTATGAGGCAGTGAAGTGGATGATGGTGTTTGCCATTGGCGTCTGCACTGGGCTGGTGAGCAGGCGGGGGCGTGGGGGAGAAGGGGCGGGGGTCAGAGGGTGGGTTCTGGCCGGGCCAATGAGTTGTTTATTGGCATAACAGAGAGGCCTTTCCTTTTTTCCTCTTCTTTTCAAATTAATAATCCTGACACTTGCTTTTGCTTTGCAAACTGAAAGTGAGCCATACAGTCATGCAACTCTGTTGCTCTTTGAAGCACTCAGAGCCTTGGTCCAGACCTATCTCCCAGGCTAGAGTATGGTCCTCTCAGGTAGGTGACGTGGTGGGGAGAGTGCCTGGTGAATGTGATGTCCCTCTGTAGGGGGGCAGCAAAGTAGTGGGAGCACAACCATGAATGTGCCCTTCCTTTTAGCATGGCAGGCCAGCAGGCAGGACACCGTTGCCCTCGGTGAACGTATCGTGCTGTCCTGGGCTGCTTCCCTGGGCACTGCTCATTTAATCCAGAGGTAGAACTGGTGATTGTGGGTAGAGGAATAAACCTAAATGCATGGGGATCTGGGGTCAGGGCCTTCAGGAATGAATCACAAACAAGAAAAGATTAGGCAGCATTGGCGAGATTTAGCAGCACAAGGTCTGGACCGTCTGGCTGACTTACCATGGATTAGCCTGGAGGAGAAGCTGGAATGTTCACAGGCTGTCAAAAGGAGGTGTCAGATCTGATTTTCCACCAATACAGTGTCAGAGTAGGGGATGGTCTTAGTCCGTTCGGGTGTATGTAGCAAAAATCCCATAGACTAGACAGCTTAGGCAATAATTACTTCTCACAGATCTAGAGACTGCACAGTCATGGTGCCAACAGTTTTCATGTCTGGTGATAGCCCAACTTCTGGCTGACAGCTGGCTGTCCTTTGGCTCTGTCTTCACATGGCGGAAGGGGCAAGAGGTCCCTCTGGGGTCTGTTTTCTAAGGACATGAATTCCATGCATGAGGGTCTCACCTTCATTATCTAATGATCCACCAAAGGCCCCCACCTTTTAATACCATCACAATGGGGCTTAGAATTTCATCATGTTAATCTTGGGGAAACAGAAACAATCAGTCTAGAACTGGGGTTACATGTTTTCCTAAGCAGTGGCCTGGAATGGGCCCCAGGTCTCCTATTTAATGCTGCGGGATGTACCTTTGAAATATCGTCAGCATGTCTTTAATATAGGCACGAGAGTCAAGCACGATTTTTCTCTTCATGTCACTTGCCACATTTTTACTGTAATAAATTTGGAGGTCGAGGGACATCTCACTAACGACTAAATGGCATTCAGAAGGCTCTGTGGTGGCATTCAGTGGATGCCCTTGGGGGAAACTTGGGTTGATTTGTTATATTGAAATTTCAGTGTCTGTTTTGCTATCTGTGTTTCTGGTCACAGATGTCTCTGTAATAAGTGTAGCCATTAGCCGTCCAGTCGCTTGCTTTCATACCAAGCTCCTTCACGCTGCCATTTATCGCTCCGAGCCCCTTGACCTGGCCCCTTGTGCTGCACGCCAGCAGACCTGCCTCTATTAGGTAGCACCAGCTTCTCCCGCTACTGGTTCTCTCATCCTTTGCTCTGCCACCACCTTTTGCTTCAATACTGGAAAAAGTTTTCAGGCCTTGGCTTGAAAGGAGGCAGAGTTAGAGGCGGAAAGCCTGTGATCCGAGCCACGGCTATCAGAAGTCTTTCCAGTTTCCTTAGAGCCCTGAGCAAGGACCTCCGACAAGGGTCTAGTGGGCCTTGAGAGGTTTTCTGTTATTTACCTGGGAGCCACTGGCCAGTTGTCAACATGGTGATGAGGGTGGGTGAGGGGGGCCGTGCCTGATGCTGGCTTGCTCTTCACAGGTGGGTCTCTTTGTGGACTTCTTTGTGCGCCTCTTCACCCAGATCAAGTTTGGAGTGGTGCAAGCCTGTATCCTTTTCACTGTCTTTGGTGTTCCTGGATGTCATCGGTCATTGACTTTGCTTTCTTGCCCAGAATTGAGTGTAACTTTTTAAAAAAAGATTTTATTTATTTTTGCATAGAAGAACTGGGGTATAGGCCAGAGGCGTGGGAGGGTGAGAGAATTCACCAGAGAGAGTGGGGAGACGAACAGGCAGATCCACTTTATTTATTTATTTTTTTTAAGATTGATTTATTTGTTTATATAAGCACTGGGTACATACAGTCTGAAGTGCGGGAGGGTGAGAGAATTCACCAGAGCCAAAGTGGGGAGCAGATCAGGCAGACTGACGAAATACACTGCTGAGGGGAGCAGTGGGTGGCAGGAGAGTCTGCGTGCCATGTGGGACCCTCGCCTGGTGGCCAGGGATTGAACCAGTGCTGCAGAGGCTGCGGGCAGCTTCGCAACCCAGCACTTAACCGCTGTGCCACCGAGGAGGCCCAGATCCACTTTAATATGCTGCTGAGGGGAGCAGTGGGGAGACAGGAGAGGTCTTCTCCACCAGGTGGGACAGCTCTCTGGCCGGGGATCGAACTCAGGCCGTAGGGGTGATAGCGCTGAGACTAAACCCCTGCACCACCAGGGAGACCCACTAAGTGAGTTTAACATTAGATATAATCTTTGAAGAGCTGTGTATTAGCCATTGGGCTTTAAGTTTTTAATCATCATTGAATGGCACCAAAGGATAATGGAGAACATCTCTGGTTCATGGTTAGCAAGACGCAAATGCCAGAAAGATGCCTGTTTGCCTCAGCCAACCTGTGAATTCAATGCAATACCCATCAAAGTTCCAGTAGGATTTTTTGTGGAACTTGAACACTCTCTTCTTAAATTTGTATAGAAAAATCAAAAGACGTCGAGACAGCTTTGAACCACAGGTGGGGGACTTGCTGTCTTAGTTGTCAAGATGCCTATGATTTAAGGTCTAGTGTTAAAACTGTCAGATTGGTGCAGAAATACCCAGTTCAACCAATAGGAAACAAGAGAAGCAGAAACTGGCCCATGGGTATATAGAAGTGTGGTGAATTGCAGCCTTAGGCTTATAAGTCAGTGAGGAAGCAATGGAATATAAGATGCTGGGACATTAACTTTATATATATGGAAAAAATATATTTATATTACACTAAAAATTAATTCTGGGTGGGTCAAGTACAAATAGGCAAAATAGTAGTTTCAGAGACCATGTTATATCAAAAGTAGGGAATCGTTTCTTACAACTCCAAAGGCATGAGGTGAAAGGGAAAAGACTGAAAAACCTATCTACGTTAAGTACTATACTTACTCAAAAAACCAAAACCCACAAAGAACAACAATAAAACACCATAAGCCAAATAAATAAGGGTGCAGCCTGGGAGAGGTTGTTCACTGTGCATTGAAGAGCCAAGTAATTACAATACAGAATAAAGGAAAGAACTGTAACTCAATAAGAGCCCAACTACCCAGGTACCCTTCAGCAGGTGAATGGATAGAGAAGCAATATATCCAGTGGAATATTACCCAGCCCTGAAGAAGGATGAGGCGGTGGCATTTGGCACAAAATAGATGGACTTTGAGGTGATTTTGTTGAGTGAAATCAGTCAAAACATAAAAGAGAGATTACATATGGTTTCACTCATCTGCGGAATATAAATACCTAATTGTGTGTACAATTACGCACAAACAATAGAAGAAATTAAAATGTGAACTTGGCAAAAAAGAAGATAATGGTTACCAGGGGGAATAGGAGGAAGGGTGGAGGGGATGGAGGAGGGAAGCAGGTGGGGTACGGGCACGGGTGGTTTGTTGGAGGGTAAACAACAATAAAACAGAGCCCAGCGGGAAGGGGAGCCCGACAGGACGTGGGTGGCAGGTCAGGGGAGAAAGGTTGGCCTTGCCACCACCTGAGAGATGCAGATTCAGTTCCTAGGAAGGTACCCCTGCCTGTGGCTCAAGAGCCCCTCTTATCCGTGTGGGTCTAGGCGACAGGTGTCTGTGCAGCTTTTTCATGGCAAAAGTTGAAACCACCCCAAATGTATGGTTCAGAAAACTGTGGTATGTTCATGTGATTTAAGTTTATACAAACATTCAGAGGGGTGAACCAGAGCTGTTTTCTATCTACATGGCAAATTCTCAAAGCCTTAATGGCGGGGTGGGGAGGAAACCGTGGGATGTCCATCCAGTAATAGTTCCACTTTAGTAACAACCTGGAACAATCTGGACAGTGAGGGCAGTGTCTGGGGAAGGCCTACATGATTGCAGGTTAGTGGCGTCTCTCCGAAGAGGGAGCAAGAGCAACATGAAGGTGGTTGTTTTTCAGTGGCATTTAATGTTTTATTTTTTAAAACATTCGGAACAAAGATGACACAGTGTTGAGTTGGGTGAGATTGGGCCTGTGGGGTGTGGATGTAACTTTTGATTTTTAATGTTTGAAATAGTTCATCATTAAAAAGGGTTCCCAGTGCTGCTGATGTAGAAGACATCTCAGCAATTTTTAAGAAATGTATGTATGGTGAGGCGCAGCAGACCTCGCCTGTCTCCCTACTGCTCCCCTCAGCAATGTGTTTCAGTAGATCCGCCTGTTCTCCCCACTCTGTCTCTGGTGAATCCTCTCACCCCCCGCACTTCTGGCCTGTACCCCAGTTCTTGTATGCATAAATAAATAAAAATAAATCTTTAAAAAAAAAAAAGAAATGTATGTGTGGAGGACAGGCAGCTGTGCAGTAAGCAGTCAGCATATTCTAGAAAAGAAGCCACACCACTTCCAGTCATGGCAGGAAAGCCCTGGCTACCGGCACATTTCCCTTAACCTCATGTCTGTAGCGGTGGAAGAATGTAGCCAGAAAGGCTGCCTTGCCTTGTCCCTCCTTGAACTCTTGGGTTTCAACTTGACCTTTGTCTTCTTGGCAAGCCTTCTGGTCCTCATTGAGGTGAGGTGTGGGTGTCGCCCTTTTGCTGACATTTTGGATTCTGGCACTCATGTTCTCCATCTCCATTTCTGGGATGTCAGAAACGGATTCAGGCCTCGAATATAGGTGCCTGCAGAAAGTGGCCACTTAGAGATATTTCTGAAAGTGAAGCTTCAGCCCCTGGTGAGGTTGAAGAGGAAAGATCTCGATTAGTAGGGTGCTGCAAGGCCTCAGCAGCACATTTGAATTGACTTGGGTACCCAGGCCCCCCTCAGACAAAAGAGCTCTGGGTCTCTAGATGTGGGGGCAGCCTACGGTCATTGTTGAGTGGCTCCCAGGCGAGGCGGAATCAGCAGGACCCTGTTAGAAGTGCAGTTCCTCCTGCCTCCCCTCCCCTCCCAGGTCAGAAACTCAGGGAGAGTCCTAGCGATTTCCTTTTAACAGACCCAACAAGTGAGGCTGAGGCAGCTAATGAAGAGGGTCCATTGCCCTTTTGAGGGGTGAGGGTGTTGAGAGTAGGCTTCAGAACCCATGAATTGTGATTTGTGGGTGCGCCTCCTCTCCCCGTCAGCCCGTGGCGGCGGGTTCCGGGATCCCTGAGATCAAGTGCTATCTGAACGGAGTGAAGGTGCCCGGAATCGTCCGCCTCCGGACCCTGCTGTGCAAAGTCTTTGGGGTGCTGTTCAGTGTGGCTGGAGGTAAGGAGTCGCTTCTGTCTCTGAGCCCCCATGTATCCAGGGTAGAGATGACGGAATTGTTCTGGGTGTAAATAGATTCAGATTTGCAGGGCCCACCCTCAAGCGAATCTCGCACCTTTTGCCGGTTGGTGACTTTGTCAGTGCAGATACTGTTAGGAAGCTACTGCCTAGCATGGCAGCAAACGCTGGGCTTGGAAGTAGAGTGTCCACCTGGTGGGTTTGTGGGGCTAACTTTCAGCAGTCAGCACACCTCCTGTAGGACCAGCCAGATGACGAGTATTTTAGGTGATGTGGGCCAAGAGGCAAACAGAGGATATGATGTAAATACTTAAACTTCCAACTCTCTGGCTGTGCAAAAACAGGCACATGGGCTGCCGCTTGCTAACCCCCTAAAGAGTCTTTTGTTTCTTGGAGCAAGACTTTAAACAGCTTGTTTGATGGGACTTGGCTCACTCTTTCCCTTATAAAGTGATATGATCATCTCTGTTTTATAATCGTTGAGAGAAAGGTCTCCCGACCTAGAGACCGTTATGTGCTGACCGTGGTCTCCTTCTTCACCTGTCCCAGGGCTCTTTGTGGGGAAGGAAGGCCCCATGATCCACAGTGGCGCGGTGGTGGGAGCTGGCCTGCCGCAGGTAAGAGCCAGTGGCCGGGAGGGGGCGTCCCTCAGCGCGGAAAAATCCATTCGGAGCCCCATGTTAGGGAGTCTGATGCCCGTGGAAGTTGAGAAAACTCTAGTTTGTCTCCTGGGAGGGCTTGTCTCCGGGAGGGTGGGCAACAGGTGCCTACGAGTTTCAAGGAGGCCCTGCTGCACCCTGGAAGGAAAAATGCGACATAGAGATGACATGTTTAAATGAAAGTCGCCTGGGGGTCCCCTGGCTACTCCTGAGCACCCCACATTGTCCCAGTGCTGCCCAGCCCCAGACCACCAGCTGGGGCAGAGCTGCTCCCTCTGAAGTGCACAGGCATCATGTGCGCAGCTCCCTGCGTCCCCACCCCTTGCTCCTTTCTTTAAACTGAATCACCTGGAGAGATTCATTGGCCTCCTCCTCCTCATGCCTGGATGAGGAGACTGAGGCTCCCAAAGGGGCCAGCTCAGGACTGCGAACTCTCCAGACACCGGTTCTCAGTGCTCCTACGGCCCCTCAGTTGTCAGGCAAAGGCAAGAGGGGAGTCTTTCCTCCGGAGCCCATCTTTTCCTCTCTTGCTGCTGCCCCGACTCCTCCCCACTGGCTCCCCACTTTCAGAAGTGAGCCCAGAGGCCCCAGGGCGCAGAGCCAGGTCTGGGCAGCGAGAGACTTTGTTTCAAAAGTTCGCTCTCCGGACGCTTTCCTTGACCACACGCCCTTTCAGTTCCTCCCAAGCCTCCGCTCAGCCGGTTCCCCTTGTTCTTTCCGACTTGTTGAATATGTACAAGACGCACTTTCCAAAGACCCTGGAAATGTGGGGGCAGGAAAAGGAGTCCTTCCCAGTCCCAGGTGTAACTTCTTTATTTCCAAGTTGCTGTTCTGGACTCAGCCCTTCAGCACACCTGTCCAGGGGGGCGCTTAGGGGACCCCCCAGCCACGACCACCCAGGCTTCAGATTCCTAAGCTCCTCTCTCTGTTTTCCCCTTGTTTTAGTGCCAGAGCATCTCCTTACGGAAGATCCAGTTTAACTTCCCCTATTTCCGAAGCGACAGGTATGGAAAAGTTAGGATCTGGGTGTTTTTGAAGAAACAGTTAATTTACTCCTACTCTGCGCGGCCCGTGCCCTGGCCAGCTCACGGCCTCCTCGCTGGGCGGCTGTGCCGGAAGCCCAACGCACAGGAAGGGGGTGGGCTTTGAATTCTCTTCCTGAAAACAAGCGCAGGGGCCACGCGGAAGCCTGGCCCTGCTCTGTTGCGCCATAAGGCCTGGACCGTCTCAGACGATGGAGGAGACAGTCCAAGATCGAAATCGCAACCAAGAAAGTTGTGTTCTGACTTTGGCAAGAATGTGTTTTATTTCCCCAAGTGCTTACTCCGCCAGCCGCCTCTCTGGGTCGCCTTTCTGGTGGTCTCACTGGAATTTTTCATGCTGTGGGCTGGGTGTGTCCCTGACCTACACGCCTTGCAAGGCCCATGGAACCGGAGCCGGGGTCAGCGATGTCCCCTCTTCTTGGCACTCCTGCAAGTCACTGTTGCTGCCCTTCTCTCTGTACCCAGCACATTGGCATTTTCCCTGGTGCTGGGGCTTCTGGAAGGAAGGCCTGGAGAGAATGTGTCTCAGCAGGACAGCCCGACTTCTTCCACCCACCTCCTGCCGGTGCTGGGGCTCCTTGCTCACAGTCAGCAAATGACGGGGAGCCCCTCCACCCACAGGCACCCGGCTGGGGAGGGCCTCTGACTCCTTGGTGAACTGTGTGTGCCCCCGAGTCTGTCTTACCAGAGCCCTGCCCTTCTTCTGCCCGACCGTTCGCAGGGTGTGAGAGGGGATGCTGGAAATGAGGTGAAAAGCTGCCTCTTGCACCCAAGGGCTCTGTCGGGGATCAACCAGCTCTTTCTCTTCCCTCCTCAGAGACAAGCGGGACTTTGTATCGGCAGGGGCAGCTGCCGGAGTCGCTGCGGCTTTTGGGGCTCCCATCGGGGGTACCTTATTCAGTCTGGAGGAGGGCTCGTCTTTCTGGAACCAAGGGCTGACGTGGAAAGTGGTGAGGAGGACCTGCAGTGAGCGCTTGTCAGCTTGGCCACGCCCCTGTAATTAGGCTGGACACCCCACTTGATTTTCCACCTGTACTTAGATGAGACCAGGAGGGCTTGGCTTTACTGGAAATTCCCCTAGACACCCATAACCTCCAAACTCTAGACTCCCCATGTTCATGTCCTCCCCACCCTCCAAGCTGTCTCCCCCACATGAAATTGCTGTTACCCTTTGGGTGAATCATCTAAAAGGAATACTTGAAACTGGCCTTGGCGTCAGGCCAGCAGTGGCAAAACATGGCCTTGACTCCGAGTTCCTCGCCCAGAGGCGTCTGTTCTCCCTTGAGTGCTTTCTGTTCCTCGTTGGCCCAGGATCAGGCCCACAGGAGGCTGTTTGAGTGAAAACTTCTCATGGCCTGGCTTGTGCCAGGTCCATCCCACTTGAGTTATGACCCCCGGGGGCCCTGGATCCAGTCTAGACCAGAGTCTCCAGAGCAGTAGGGTCAGCTCAGGGAGAAGGCGGGGTGTGTTGTGATTAAACGCTCTTGTTTCTGTCGCCTGTCCCCTAGCTCTTTTGTTCCATGTCTGCCACCTTCACCCTCAACTTCTTTCGTTCTGGGATCCAGTTTGAAAGTTGGGGTTCCTTCCAGCTCCCTGGACTGCTGAACTTCGGCGAGTTTAAGGTATGTTTGGTCCTTTCCTCCAGAATTTCTTGACCCATGAGAATTGCTCTAAACTTCAGTGCCTGGGAGCAGTGGTCAGTAGGGTAGGTACAGTGTCCAGCGGGTGTCTCTGCCGCGTGGCCCCCTGTGCCTGCCCGTGCCTGGCCCGGCAGGACCAGCACTGCTGCGCTGGTGCTTGCAGAGAGAAGGCCGCCTCGCCGCTCACTCTGTCTTCTCCGCCTCTGTCCTTCCTGGTCTCATGGGCTCTGGTTTTTCTCTCTCCCTCCCTTGCCCCTTCTCTCAGTGCTCTGACTCTGATAAAAAATGTCATCTCTGGACAGCTATGGATTTGGGTTTCTTCGTCGTGATGGGGGTCATTGGGGGCCTCCTGGGAGCCACATTCAACTGTCTGAACAAGAGGCTTGCAAAGTACCGTATGCGAAACGTGCACCCGAAACCTAAGCTCGTCAGGTACCTGTGCAGTTGCCCCCAGCCGGCCATGGCTCCCTGAGCTCTGTGTGACCAGGCCACCTCGCCCCAGGAAGGCCGTTGTGAGACCAGACCCTGCTCCCTCCACCAGTGCCTCGTGTCTGGTGCTAGAACATAGACAGGGTCCTGACCCTGCTCTGGGACAGGCCTGAAGGCCGAGTCTGAGCGGCCTTTACAGCAAAGCTCCGCTGACTCCCAGCCTCTCTTGACCTGACCAGGACAGAAGGGCCCAGGAGACTGGCCCCAGGGACCTGAGATGGAAGGCTGGCTGCTTTGTTCTTGGCGAGAGAGGATGTGGGTGCGTGGCTGTGTTGTTGGCCCTGCTTTCCACACAATGGGAGCTGGAAACACGCAGGTGGCCACGCAGTCTCACTGTGCCGCTGCACCACATGCAGGGGCTGCTGGGCCTGCTCAGGGCAGTGAGGGCTGGGGGCAGGCTGGGTGGTCACTGAGTTCCTGAGACCAGGACATCTCGTCATGCTGCACTTTGCTTCCAGAGTCCTGGAGAGCCTCCTGGTGTCCCTGGTCACCACCGTGGCGGTGTTCGTGGCCTCCATGGTGTTGGGAGAATGCAGGCCAATGTCGTCTTCGAGTCAAATCGGTAATGGCTCATTCCAGCTCCAGGTAACCCCAGTGCACCCACGACCTCTGTCCTACACCCACAAGGAAGAATCCAGAAATGCTTGCCTGTGTTTAGAACTAATAGCTGTTGGGGTTCATCGCTTCACACACCTGTGTCAGGTGACAGAGAGAAGGGTGACAGTCACCTTTCCCAAAAGAGGACATGTACATTCCTGCTCTTTTTTACTTTGGGGAGCCATCCCAGCCATCATGCACACACACACGCTTGCACACACATGTGCACATGCTCATGCACACACTCACGTACACATGAACACCCCTAATTGGAAACAGAAGCTTAGGAAGCTGAGTTCACGTCTTCCAGCCCCAGTTTGCTCTCTCTGTCCCTGAAAGGTGCCCACCAGCCTCACCCACATGATTGTGGGGAGGACTTGTCTCTTTAGGGTGAACAGCAGTCCTGGCTCTTCCCAGCATCCTTTGGTCTGAGAACAGCTGGAATGTAGATCTGGTTGGCCACATTTGGCCCTTGGCAACTGCGTGTTCTTCACCCCCAGGCTAAGAATGACCTTTATATTTTTAAAGGGTTGTAATAAAAAAAAAAAGCAGTAGAATGTGCCAGAGAGACAGCATGTGGCCTACAAAGTCTGAAATATTTACTGTCTGCCTCTTCACAGAAAGAATTTGCTGTCCCCTGTTGCTAGTTATTCCCTAGGCCAGCTCATTCTGAGACCTCTAGCTTCCAAAGTGTGTTCTAAGGAATACTGACACGTGATTCAGAGCCAAGCAGATGGACAAGAATCCTGTGGCTAAGTGGGTTGACCACAACTCAGAAAGCCTCACTGGTACAAGACATTCCAGGGCTCTCAGTGCCTTTCAGTGTTGTGGGTGTCTGGGGTATTTGTTGTGTGCCAAGTATTCTAAGTACTTGACATCCGTGACTTCATTTATTCCCCACCACCACTGTGTTGGCAGGTAGTAGTACCCCCATTTTACAGATGAGGAAACAGAGGCAAAGTAAGGGCTTACCAAGATCACTCAGCTAGTGATGTGTAGCTTGGGGTAGGTTTTATTCCTGTTTTGCCAGGAAACTGAAGCTTCACAAAATAAAGTTCTTTCCCAAGTTCACTCGGGAGCAGCAGAGTGAGAGCCGAATCTACCTGATGACAGCCTGTTCTTTGTTTCGCCAGGAGCCCTGGCTCCCAGCAGGTGCCCTGTTGCTTTCCAGTGCCCTTGACTGGAAAGAGTCCTCTTCTCTCCAGAGACCCTTGGGACTGGCATTCCTCCATGCATATTCTGGAAACACCAGACTATGGGGTCCACCAGGGGTCCTCTCAGCTTCACCGCTCACTGTTCTGTGCACATTTCTCCTTTGCCAGCTTCTCCCTGCCAGGTTCTGCCAATAGGGGGCGCTGTCCTCTCCCATCGGGCAGCCTTAATCTGCCCTTATTCCAGCCAGGGTCACCCGAGGGAGTTAAGCAAACCTATCACCTCTAACTGTTACCGTGCCCATGTAAGGGCGTCTCTGGATGTCATCGGTAGAACTGAATCCAGGAGAATGTGTGTCCTTAGTCATTTTCTAAAGACATTCCACGCGCATGCCTAGTGACAGGTCTGGAGTACGTGCTGGTGTCAGCGGGAAGGCCAGGGACTGTCACCCTCCAAAAGCTCTCGTCCGCCAGTGAGTCAGGCGGGGCCGAATCTCACCTCTCCACGATGGGGAGAGCAAGAGTGAAATGTGGAGAGACAGTCTCCTCTTTCCCCACTTTAGATTTTATTCAGCCAGATGGGGCTTGGGGGGAGAGGCAGCCAGAATCAGTGTCTGCATCCACCCTGGAAGAGGACGCGGAGCCAAGGCCAAGGTGAATCCCAGTTGTAGTTACGCAGTCACGATGAGCGTGAATGGGCCAAGGTCTTCCTCCTGATTCTTTCTTTCTCAAAATGCAAAGCCTGCAGCACCGCGCTGGCTGATCTTGGGTGTGCATCCTCTTTTGCCTCCTGTTTAATATTGGGTATAACTTGCAAGCCCGACTCCACCAGCCACAGACGCCCCGCCCGAGACACAGGGTTTCCTGACTGGGCGCTGGTGTAACTCCCGACTTCTGCTCCTCAGGTCATGTCGGAAGACGTGAATTCAAGCATCAAGACCTTTTTCTGTCCCAATGACACCTACAATGACATGGCCACGCTCTTCTTCAACCCCCAGGAGTCGGCCATCCTTCAGCTTTTCCACCAGGACGGTGAGTGTCTGCCCTGGCCAGCTGGCCCGTGAGCGGCCCCCTTCCCCGCACCCCCCCCACCCCCAGCAGGAGCGGGGCTTCACCTTTGTCCGCCAACCCAGACAAGGTCAGTGCTTCTGCCAGTGCCTGGAGAGCTGCCTGGGCCCGGGGGGACCTGGCAGGGGCCGAGGGGCTGGTGGGCAGGGCTGGATTGGTTTGGTGCCTGCAGAACCGGTTCAGCGTGAAGAGCCGTGTCTGGTGGACGTCTGCCTTGCTGGGACTCAGGTGGGTCCTTGCCTTGCAGGTACTTTCAGCCCCATCACTCTGGCCCTGTTCTTCGTCTTCTACTTCTTGCTCGCGTGCTGGACGTACGGCCTATCTGTCCCAAGTGGCCTTTTTGTGCCTTCTCTGCTGTGTGGAGCTGCTTTTGGACGTTTAGTTGCCAACGTCCTCAAGAGGTACCGTGAGCGTGCGTGCGTGAACCCCCTCAAGAGCGCGGACCATGGACTGCATTCCTCCCGCCCTCCACCCCGAAGGATTCTGAGCCGCGTCTCGGTTTCTCGCCCCACCAGCTACATTGGATTGGGCCACATCTATTCGGGCACCTTTGCCCTGATCGGTGCCGCAGCCTTCCTGGGCGGGGTCGTCCGGATGACTATCAGCCTCACGGTCATCCTGATCGAGTCCACCAACGAGATCACGTACGGGCTTCCCATCATGATCACCCTGATGGTGAGCTCCGCTTCTGGCTCTCCAGGCCCGGGGCCAAGTGCACCCCACCGCTGCGCGGCCTCAAGTCCCTGCTGTGTTACAGGTGGCCAAATGGACGGGGGACCTTTTCAATAAGGGCATCTATGACATCCACGTGGGCCTGCGAGGCGTGCCGCTTCTGGAATGGGAGACAGAGGTGGAGATGGACAAGTGAGGCCGTGATTTCTCGTGCTGGTTCAGAATGCATAAACTCTGGGGCCAGGGCCCATGGGTGTTCAGGGAAGAAATGGGAATTCAGGTTCCTAGGAGGGAAGAGGTGAGGCGGTAAATAGCCACAGGGAGGTCCTTCAAACAGCACTCAGGTTTGGGGGTATCGCAGAGCCCAGGGTGCTGGCAGCTCAGGGCAGGGTGGGGGCAGAGGAGAGTGGGCCGCTTGGCGGTTTGGTTCGGTTCCTATGGCATTCTGGTTAATCTGAAAAGAAGCTTCTGGATGAAGTCTTTGTGTGGTTGAGGATTTAAGTCTCCCGTGTGCCCGATGATGTGTCCTGTCAACGGCAGTGATTCCAGCATCATCACCAAATGCTCCCCTGGCCCACGAGCAGTTTAGGCTGCCCGCATCCGCATATCGCACCAGGCCCTAGTGGTCAGCTGTAGGGGGCAGCAGGCTTTCCTGTAAAGATCCAGAGAGTAAATCTCTAGCTCTGCCAGCCGTGAGGCCTGTCATACCATCCAGCGCCTCGTGTGTGAGTGTGTGCGCACAGCTGGCTTGCTCTGTGGGGCTCTGTGGTCTAAAGGGGTCCCCCAGAGGTTTCTTATAAATCTCCATGATACAGTGAGCGGCTCGGTGGTGAGGTGTGGCAAGTGCCACGGTGTGATGAGGAGGGAGGGCCAAGCCCTGGGCAAGTGCAGAGGGTCAGTGGTAAGGGGACATTCGTGTGGATTGAGGGGTCACGCCCCAGCAGTGTGACAGCACAGGGATGGGTATGCCAGGCCTCGGAATCGCCTGGGCGGTTCTATCCAAGGGGATAGAAGTACCAAGGACTGTGGGGTGTGCTCAAGGAGCCGCCAGAGATGGTTCAGAAGAGCGCCCCCGGGTGGTCTGGGAAGTACAGGGGGCCACAAGCTGCTCACAGCTTGTTCCTGGGGTGCTGGGAGCTCCCTGCTGAGACTGCACGGTTCCCCTCCCTCGCCAGACTAAGAGCCAGTGACATCATGGAGCCCAACCTGACCTACGTGTACCCGCATACCCGCATCCAGTCCCTGGTCAGCATCCTGCGCACCACAGTCCACCACGCCTTCCCCGTGGTCACTGAGAACCGCGGCAACGAGAAGGAGTTCATGAAGGGCAACCAGCTCATCAGCAACAACATCAAGTTCAAGGTGAGCAGAGCAGCCTGAGAGGCGGATTAGCAGCCAGCGGCTCTTTGCAGCTCACGTGCTATAGCTGCTCCCCCTGCGGGACCCATTGGCTCTTGGGGGGGCATCAGCCCTGCTTAGCGTGTGTGAGGGAGTGAGCTTGGGCTCGACAGCGAGTCTGGCCTCTGCTAGGCCATCAGGATGTGTGTCCAGTCTCCCTGCAGTCGGCGTGTGGACAGACCATTTTCAGTGCCAGTTGTGTCAGGGAGAGCCCTGGAGCTGCCAACAGCAGACAGACTTTGACCTACTTAGAAAGAAGGTGAATCCGTCAGAGCCCACGGGACTGGCGGCAAGCTGAGGCGCGGCACAGATGCTCTGGCAGGCGGGCGGCTTAGCGTGGCGTGGCGGGGGCGGCCATTCCTGATTCGACATCCAGGCAGGGGGAAGCCCCATTGCTTCCCTGGGGCCATGTGCCCTTGGCTTTGGGGATAGGTGCACACCATCCCACCAAGATCTGAAGGGAAGGAGGGGCTGTACCCCAAGACTGGAGAATTGGGCTGCTATTCCCCAGTTCAAGGAGGAGAGGTGCTAGGCCGGCAAAGACCACGGGGCCTGGGGCTCCGCAGCTTCTTGAGTCACAAGCCCAGAGCCGCTGTGAGGAGGCTGCGTTCCTCCATGAGCTCAGGCTCGTACCCCTCATGTCCCCCAAATCCTGCTGCCCGGTTGCTGCTGCCGTTGCCACGTTGGTGCATCCACACACTGCACACCCCGACCTCCCTGGTCGAGCTTGTGTCCAGGGCGCCCTCCTGTCCACAGAAGTCCAGCATCCTCACGCGGGCGGGTGAGCAGCGCAGACGCAGCCAGTCCATGAAGTCCTACCCGTCAAGCGAGCTGCGGAACATGTGTGACGAGCACGTCGCCTCCGAGGAGCCAGCTGAGAAGGAGGACCTGCTGCAGCAGATGCTGGAGCGCAGGTGAGAGCCAGTCCACGGGGCTGCGGAAGGGCCCGCCCCGGGCTCCACGGCAGGGAGCCCCGAGTTCCTTGGGCGCTTGGGGCGGGGCGGCATGGATGTGGTGCTGCGGCAGGAGTGCTAGGCAGCGTGTGGTTTTTGTGTGCCAGATACACTCCCTACCCCAACCTGTACCCCGACCAGTCCCCGAGTGAAGACTGGACCATGGAGGAGCGCTTCCGCCCGCTCACCTTCCACGGCCTGATCCTGCGCTCGCAGCTCGTCACGCTGCTCGTCCGGGGCGTCTGCTACTCTGAGAGTCAGTCGGTGAGTCATCCGCCCGGGTCTCATGCTTCGGGAAGGCGCAGGTGGCAGGACACAGCCCCATCCTTTGGGTCCTTGGGAGGCTGAGGGTCCCCTTTGCAGTCGGCAGCGTCTTACCAGGCGATGCCGGGCAGCGTGTGAGGCTCCCTCCAGCCCTTGTCCACTCGGCCTCGAGTTCTGCCGGCCTGCAGCTGCTCAATAGTTCTACATTTTCATTTCTGATATAAGCCTTAACCTGTGTCGTCAGCAGAAACGCTGCTCCTCCCACCAACTCCTCTGTGGTTTTCTTTTTCCCTCATTTGGTTCTTGGGCAGTCAGGGTGGTGGCTTGTTCAGACTTGTCCCCTTGGCCACCCGAGACGCACTTGCCCTCAGATGCTTCAACCCCTCAGACGGAGCTGGACAAGCAGCCAGAGACCCGATTTCCACGCCGACTCCCGGCTGCAGTCTGGCCGTGGGAGGCCGGCTGGGGTCACTCATGACTGGCCTGGCAGTGGGCAGCTAACGAGGGAGTGGTCCAGGGTTCGGAGATATGACCAGGGAGGGCCAGCCTGGCAGAGGTGGGGCAGAAGGTGCTGTGCGGATGAGGAGGTCGGAGGAGTGAAGCAGAGGGTCACGGAGGACTCGCCTGCCTGCTGGAGCCCACCAGAGCCTGCCGATAAAGCGCTGGGGACCCTTGCTGCTTGGCAGGCAGTGGGCTAGAGAGCTGTGTGCAGAGTGGAATTAGGGGCGAGGGTCACAGCAGCACGGGGACACTGAGAGCAGTGGGGCAGCCAGGACGCAGGGTGACCGTGAGAGGCCTGAGCTGCGGAGACTGAGCCCAGAGGAGTGCGGCCAGGCTGTCGGGGCCCTTCCCTGGGACAGCTGTAGCCGTTGTCATGCACTGGGTGGCTTCAAGCCGCAGGGATTTTTCCTTTCCTGGTTCTCGAGGTCAGCGTGAATATCCAGGGCCTCGGGCCTCTGGGGGCTCCCAGGGAGGTGCCTTCCTGCCTCTTCCTGGCTCGTGCTGGTGGCTGCCGTCCTTCCTCCACGGCGGAGGCTTTGCTCCAGTCTGCCCCCGTCGGCCTCCCTGGACTTCCTCTCCTCTTTCTGGAAGGACACCAGTCATTGGCTGTAGGGCTCACCCTGATCCAACATGACCGCATCCCGACTCTATCCCAAGACCCGATATCTAATAAGACACGCGCAGGTGCCAGGCTTGTGGACTTGGACTTCTCTTCCGGGGGATGCAAGGGAGTCCACCTCGCTGCTATGAATTTTTTCTTTTCTTGCTTAAACTTCAGAGACTTGGCTGGGAATTGGCCGAGAACTGCCTGGGATGAGACGTTCTCGCCCTAAAGCCCTGCCGTCCGGCCCCTGCTCCAGGCCGCCACCAGGCTGTGGGAGGGGGGTCTAGATGTGGCCTCCCGCTGCCGTGCTTGGTGCAAGGCCAGTGTCTTGGTTGGAATTGCAGAGCGCCAGCCAGCCGCGCCTGTCCTACGCCGAGATGGCCGAGGATTACCCTCGCTACCCTGACATCCACGACCTGGACCTGACCCTGCTGAACCCCAGGATGATCGTGGTGAGAAGGGCTGCGCCTTTGGGACAGTCTGCCAGAAAGAAGGCCAGAGTCCTCCCTGCGTGGACGGCTGTCCCCTCGTCCTGTTTGGACACACCTGCTGTAGGTGACCTGTGGTGTCTTCCTCTGCAGGATGTCACCCCATACATGAACCCTTCGCCCTTCACTGTCTCACCCAACACCCACGTCTCCCAAGTTTTCAACCTGTTCAGAACCATGGGCCTGCGGCACTTGCCGGTGGTGAACGCAGTGGGCGAGGTGAGTCTGGGCCTTGGCGGGTGGAGGGGCTGCCTGCGGATGGGCTGGCCTGCATTTGTCCACCCGCCCACCTTCTAGAAAGGATTCTCTCCCCACAGTGCTGTTTATAAGCCAGGGCTTCTCACCCAAGAGGAAACATCAGAATCCCACGGGGATCTTTCTCTGACTAAGTACACCCCCAAAGTTCTCCCACCAGGAGTGAGGAGGAAAAGTGGGGTGTGGCCCCCTCCCCCATAGCTCAGCAAACCTCTCCCCTTTGCCTCCTGCGGTTTCTTCTAGGCCAGCTCCACTTGGGCCAGCAGAGGGCGCCCGTGTCACACCGACCTTTCTCCGCCGCCGTGTAGGGCCCTCTCCTGAAATGGTTCCAGAACAGGGGCCTGTGCTGCCTGTCTCATGTCTTCCCAACCGCCCTCACCCTGCCCTCACTCTGACCCCATCGTGGGAATTTGTGTCAGTAAATGAGAGAATTTCTAGCAAAATATTTGGGGAGTTTGAAAAGATACAATACCTGGTCATTTGTGCTGGGGGCATTTCCATTTTTTCCTATTTCTTAGAATTTCCCTTTTTTCTTGTTACCTGAGTGTGACTATTTGACTGTAGAAAAATCAGAAAATACAAGTAAACACAAAAAGAGAAACCTACCTCTTATCTCCCCAGAGGCAGCTTGTTCACATTTCAAGGTAGAATCTGTCTTTTTCTCTGCAACTAGATATAGAGGTTTTACACAGCAAGCTTCCTGAAAACCTTATCACTGTTCACAATGACTTCCCCCTTACCCTACAGAGAGGGCTGCCTGTGCAGAGAGCCTCCGCTATGCCTATTTTAATGGCCTGCGGGCTCCCCACTGCATGGCTGTCTGGTCTGCTCAGTCCTGTCGTGGATATTGATTGGGTGTCCCTGTGGACACCCGTTTAGATATGTCCAAGCCGTGCTCTAGGACTGACACCTCTTGAAGGTCACAGAGTCGTGGCCACATCGACGCTGACCTGTCCCGCACGGCCAGGCCGGCAGCCAGTCCGCTCTCGCCACCCTGGGCCAGGCAAGCACTGTCCGCTCAGACTCTCGCCACCGGGTCTTGCCCTGCGGGTGACGTGGGTCTTTCTCTCCTGGTCCTAGATCGTTGGCATCATCACACGACACAACCTGACCACCGAGTTCCTGCAGGCCCGGCTGCGACAGCACTACCAGACCCTCTGAGGCTGCCTCACTGCCACACGCCAGCCCACCCACCCCTGGAGCTGCCAGGGTGGGCGGCTTGCCCTGTTCTGCCCCCACGGCTGGGGCTGTTCTGGGCACTCAAGATTTCCAGCTGCCCCCTCGCTCAGAAAGCCTGCAGTCCCTGAGCACGCTGCTCTGAGGCCTGGGACAGCATGGGCCCGTCATCAGTTTGGGCTTGTCTGACTCTCAGCAAGTGTCATCCCCTTTCCTGCCTCCACGTCCCTACCATCCAGTGTTGGCACAGGCCCCTCCCCTGACACGCCAGGACCAGAGGGGAAGTCAGCTCACCCCAGGAGGGTGACCCCAGAGCAGTTTTCCTACCCGCTTTGCTGCTTCCTCGGGACCCAGCTGTTGCCTTAAACCATGACGGCCGTGGCTCTGGCCCGTTCCGACACTCAGGGGCCAGTTCCAAAGTCAGTGAATGTCTCAACTTAGGAATTGGCACCCAGAAACCTGTCCAGTCTTTGAGGTTCTCACTCGACATCTCTGGCAATGGATTTTAGGGAGGTTTCTCCTGGATGTGAGCTGGCACCCTGGGCTCCCTACGTCATTTGAGTCTCCTTAAAACCACACCCTCCAGAAGCACAAAGCACCCAAGCCCCATGGCCAGCTCTAAACCACAGGCCTAGCACCGGGGCCGGTGGACGCCTGTCCTAGCCTTTGATCCTGAAGCTTGCTCGCCTTCCCCCACTCACAGCCGCCCCTCGCGCTGCCCGGCTCGCCCTCTCCGTTGAATTCCTAAACCTTCTTAAGTTTGACCTCTGTCTTCCCAGGGAAGCAGCCACAGCCCAGAGGACCTTGGCTTTACCCTCTAAGTCAACTAAAAGCAGGGCACCCCTAGATAGAACTGCTTCGCTTGACTCGGGGAACGGTATGGGCATTTATGATGGAAAGGGGGCTCCTAAAAGGTACGTGATGTGGCTTGAAAAGCATGTGCCTTGGTAAAGCAGGTGGCTCATTTGAGGAAGAAGAAGAGGTGTTTGCCCTTCACAGGCATCCCCACCACCCCCTGACCCGCCGCTGCTGGCCAGCCCTAGCCTGCAGGCGTGCTGGCCCCTGGGGTGCTCAGAATGGGGGCTTCAGGCAGGTCTGCAGTGCTGCGGGGGCTGTGCTGGGGAGGGGAAGATGCTTCCTGCCAGCGCATGCTCTGAGGTTCTAGCATTAAACACTGGGAGTCTCCCTCTGTCTTTCAGTGACTCAGTTTCCCTCCAGGCTGCTTGGTCTCTCCCCGCCCCCAGTAGGCTCCCTTGGGCATCAGACATTTCACTTCTTTTCCTGCCCTCTGTGTGCACTGTGGCTTGTCAGCATCTGGACGCAGCCGCAGCCCTGTGGAGGGGCTTCGGGACCCAGGGGTGGTCATTCACGCCAGGTGGTTTTTATCATGGAAGGGGCCTGAGGGGTCCTGTCCCTGAGGCACCTCTTTCCTCCCCTCTGCGGGGCCTGGGGTGTCAGGGCATGCTGGGGCTTGGGGAGAGGGGCTCTGCACCCTTTCCACCTTATTATTCTTATCATCTTGATCAAAATTACTTTGAATTCTAAATGTCTCAGCATCTCGGAAGCACTTACATGCAAAATGTGTATAAAACAATAAATAGCTAGGAAAATCCCAAGGACCAAAAATGTTGCGACAGGAGCTTTGTCGCCTCTTTGCAGCGCAACGCATTGAGGGACACAGCAGTCATGGAGCAGGTTGGCAAGGCCAGACTCTGCTTCTTGAGCAGAGAAGTTCTTGTGCCATTGGTTGAAAGCACCCAGGCTGGTAAAGCTGACCGTGCGACAGTGGTAGGAGTACGGGCCGGGGGGTGGGATAGGAATGGGGGACAAGTTTTACAAGGGACAGGGAGGGGGACATCATGACCCTCCATCAAGAACCATTTGCGTCAGCAAAGTATTTGATGTTACCACAGGCAGAGCATCCCAAGATCACCGCGGAGACAGTCCCATAATCAGGTCAGCAGCGGCCTTGACGTCCCCGGGCTGCCGCCTGATACGGGCTCTGCTCCGTAGGAGGTCTAGGAACGCTCTGCTGTGATGTGTAGATAGCAGATAGGTCACAGTTGCCCATGAGTGGCCAGCTAGTAGCCAGCTCATGGGAACCCACACAAAAAGGCAAGCCCTGCCCCTCACTGTCCCTCCCTGTGTTTCTGTCCCTCTTCCTCCCCTGCGTCTCGCTGTGCGCATCTCCCTTGCCTCTTAGTTTTAAGGCTGCGCTCAAAACTGGGCCACGTTGTTTCTTCCTTTTATTAAGAAGGGGACCAATGGCTGAAGCATCAGAGATGCTGAATCCCCTCTTCCCGCCCTCCTGAGCTGCAGAACCAGAGGCCCATGGGGTAGCTCCCCCCAAGGACCGCAGCCTCAGGGGTAGGGTCACCAGCAGCTGACTTCAGGCCTGCCCTGGGGAATGTGGCTGGAATCCCTCCCTCCTGCACATCCTGTTGTGTTTTGGTCACCAGATCCTCACCCCTGGCAACAGTGGAATGCAACCGCCTCCCTCCCCTGACCCGACTGGAGGCCAGGGAGGACCCAGGCCCCAGGAAAGGACATTTCCTGTCCTCTGTTGGCCTCTGCCCTTTCCAGATCAGCCCAAAGACAGCCGTTAGAGCAAAACCACTGGCAGCTTTGCGCCTTTGATTTTCATTAGAGACTGGCATTTCCAACACCTCACCTCCAGCCGCCCCTTGCCACCTGGTGACATGAACCCCATAGATAAAACCCACAGAGGGGGCTCCGGGGCTGGCTAAGGGGGTTCCTGTGTTTCCTCTTCAGCCTGGCATTCATGGTGGTGATTGGGGGTGGGGCGCAGGGTCCTGTCCTGACTGGACCCTTTGTGCCCTGGGGCTGATTTGCTCACGATCATGTTGAACTAAGGTTCCTGGCTTGAATGGAGCTTGCTCGACCCCCGGCATCCCCTGCACAGGAGTGCTACTCTCATGACCCTGGGGGTCTGTATGCACCCGGGGGTCTCAGTGTTGCCCTAGCGGCCCCTGTGGACTCGCTGCTCATTCACAGCAGCAGCTTCCCCCTCCTGTTTGCACTGTTTGTTTCTACAGTAATGTTAGCTAATTCCACTGTGTATATAAATTGTATTTTTTTTAATTTGTATAATTCTATTTTTATTTGAACTTTTGGAACTCGGTTCTCGTAACCATAACATGTCAGAATAAAATGTCGTCATGTCTCCTCTAGCCCTTTGTCTCTGCCACTTTAGTGCATACTGGACTTTTATTTTACTGCCTCTTTTTCTAATATGGAAAACTTGCAAAGCTTGAGGGTAGCTTTATAGCCTGGTTTCTCCTTCCACACCTCTCCCAGAGGAACACTTCCCAGGGCCACTCTCCACCTTCGTGATCGGAACCAATTCATCCCTGTGAGTCTTAGCAAAACCCACAGAATCACACCCTCCTGTTTCTGCCTTCAAATGGACACTGGGAGACTTGTTTACTGATCTCCCTCCCGCGAGCGCCGCCTATGTCGGCTGCTGCTCCCCACACCAGCTGGACAGTCAGCCGTTTGTGCTCCCGGCAGCGTCGTGCTGGGAGCTGGCCCCTCAAGGTTTGTGCCACGTCCAGCCAGGAGAAACGCTACCGGTGCTGGGTCTCTGGGTGTTTAGACCTTGGGACTTGCTTCTGTTGGTGCAATTGACATTGCTTCTTGTTCACTCTTGGTTTTCCCAGCATGGAGACTTTCTTTTACTGAGCTGCTCCCAGCTGCCCTTACCCGCCATGGTGGAAGCGATCTCAGTTAATCATTCACATCGCTTCACCTGCCAAGTTCCCTCTCAGTTCCAGGGGCATCTTCTGCCCTGGTATTTGGCACCTTCCATCCATCCCATGAGAACCCACTGTCACGGGGACGCCTCAGGCATGTGCCCAGATTCCTGCTTTTCCCCTCCCTGCCACTCCTGCTTCCCAGCACCGGTGCTCAGCAGCCAGGTTTGGGCAAATGCTTCTCTTCCTGTCTAACTCTGTCCTTGTTAGTCACCCCCTGCTTCTTGGTTTTCTGCCTTCTATGTTCAAAGTGCACTTAAGGACATTTTTAGTGGAAGTGGTTAGAGTTCTTTCCCCACCTCCACTCCCTAACCATCAATTCTTTGCTCACCGCCCCCATTCTCTCTACAGGGAGTAAATTGCTA
Source organism: Talpa europaea (assembly GCF_964194135.1). Taxonomy (NCBI): domain Eukaryota; kingdom Metazoa; phylum Chordata; class Mammalia; order Eulipotyphla; family Talpidae; genus Talpa; species Talpa europaea. Next base: position 5,873,636 of record NC_140076.1, read on the forward strand.
CCGTATTTCCTCTTTTCCTAATTTCTGTACAAGAAAACAGTATCAGTTCGACTACGTGCTGCAGGGGCTACTGAAGGGTCATCAGGGACAGCCAATTGCATTCCAAGGCAGGTTGTGTCCAGATGGTAGCTACTAACAAAATGCTGCTAACAACGATCTTAATTTGTGCTGGGCACGTTATCTCAAGGAAGGCTTCCTGGAAGAAATGGTCTTGGCAACGAGCCTGGAAAAATGAGTAGAATGGTCTCAAGAGCACTGGATAAAGGGAATTCCAGGTGGAAGCAACTACATCAAGCACATGGAGAACCAAGCATGTAAGTGAAAGGGGTATTGGAGGAGTGTCATAGAAGCCGATATGGTGTTGGGGGTACACAGGAGGGGGAGGGGAGTACTACTTTCTGTTGTGGATCAACTTAGTGCCTGATATTTTCTGCCTAAGACAACAGCCTTTTTAGAAACAGGTACAAACTGTCTTCCCCAGTGGCTCCCACCTCAATAAAATCTGCAAGCCTGACTTAGGGAAAGATGGTGGCTATTTCTCAAACACGCGCCAGAATCCCAAAGGCCCATAAGCTTGCAGTTTGTCAACATAGCAAACATTACTGTCTTCACTTTGTTCAGCTTTTGAACCCAAAACATTGTACCTATTCTTCCTAAAATGAGTTCACTCAGCTCCATAGCCAACTCTCAAAACGTAGCAGAGAAAATTTAATGCTCTCATTTTATAAATGTGCCTCAAAAAATAACTAATCAGGGCGTCCCCTGGTGGCGCAGCGATTGAGCGCTGGGCTGCAAAGCTGCCCGCAGCCTCTGTAGCGCTGGTTCGATCCCCGGCCGCCGGTGAGGGTCCCACATGGCGTGCAGACCTCTCCTGCTGCGCCTGCTGCTCCCCTCAGCAGTGTATTTCTTTGTCAGTCTGCCTGTTCTGTTCCCCGCTCTGGCTCTGGTGAATTCTCTCACCCTCCCGCACTTCTGACTGTACCCAGTGCTTGTATAAATAAATAAATAAATCTTAAAAAAAAAAAAAAAATCCCAAGGTGTGCAAAAAAAAAAATCCGATATTTGTGAGTTTCCATCACTCTCACTATGGGCAAACCTAAGTAAAAATACATTCCTTTGCTGTTTCCTAGGGCCTTTTGGTATCCATGATCAGGCTGGAGTGAAGTCAGCATATTGAGAGCTGCAGCTTGAGCCCCAACTCCACTCAAAGGAAAAAAAAAAAAAAAAACAGGGAGGAAGGAATGAAAGGAGGAATTTGTCAAGCCCACAGGATGTCCAACACCCAGAGCAAGCTCAGTGTGAAGTATGGACACTGGCTGATGTGTAAGTGCAGGTTCACTCACAGTAACAAATGTTCCACTCTGCACTTGATGGATCTGGGCCAAGGGACCCCTCGGTACTTTCACAATTCTTCTAGATTTCTGAATGTTTAAAATTAAATGAAATCATCTTTCCTTTAAAAGAAATTTTTAAGTGTTCCACTCTGGTGGGGATGGTCTGTGCAGGTCGGGGCCGGGGGTAAGTGGGAAATCTCTGGACAGAGCTGAATACAGGGTTTCTGCTAAATTTCACAGTGAGCTGAAAACTGCTCTAAAAAATAAAGCTTACTAATTATTTTTTAAAGGAGGTAGAAAGAAAGGGAGCATTCCTCTCTGACAAAAGGTAAAATGAAAAGTTTTAGCAGGCTGAATTCTCTTCCCTGGAAATAAAAGAAATCACGCCAATCCAGGCCATTGTCCTCTGTCCATGGTGCTGAATTTTATTCACGTTTCAAAGCGCTGTCAGTAACAGGTGAGGGTCTTCCCTAACATTTAATGCGTAGGTGGGAGAGGTGGAGAAGCCACAATTAAACCACTTTTTCTACACTTAGCATAAAATGTGAAAATGTTGACCGGAGGCTGCAGCTTGGATCGGTTGCTCCTCACAACCAGGTCCTCGGGTGGTGAGATCGAAGTGAGAGACCCAGGGATGAGGGCCTGGATCACTTTTTCCTCCCTGGCCATTATCTTCGGTACTGCAAACAGAACACAGACATGTTTGGCTTGATGACTGGCTGTACTGGAAAATTCAGCTTCCTAGGACTCCCCATCAGTCTCCACACCAGCCTGACGACCCCCCCCCCCCCAGGTTTCATGAGATGGTGCAGGAGTTACTCATTAGAAGCCAATAAGGTTGGCCCCGGTAGGTTGCATCTAATCCATTGGGATCTCTGAATTCTGGGGAGTAATGTGGACTGCCCATCAACAGTACAAAGGGGACTTGGCCCCATGATCCTTTAATTTTCCAGTGGTAGTAACTTTCATTTCGATTAGAACATTCTAGTAGCTGAGGACAGTATCATTGTCCTGAGACTCACAGTCACCCACCTAGTTGGGGCAGAAACTTCAAAGGGAATCAACTTCGGCCTGAGTCCTTGGTAGTATTTTTTGACACCTCATGTCAAAAAAATTTTTGACACCCCATCCCATTTCCACACCCAGTTCTTCTTACCCGGAAGCTGTTGCAGCCCAGTCCACTCTGGGTGCCAATCCTGTCCATTCTGCCCCCGAAGCAGCTGGACCTCCGCAAGCTCCGAGGGGCAGCGAGCAGGGCCCTGAGCTTGCTCTTCAGGAGGGCAGATCTATCGGAGGAGTCCCAGGGGCCCTGCCCCAGGACACCCCCATCTCTCTGGCCTGGGCTGACCTCCCCAGTCCAGGAAGGCACCTCAGGGAGGGGGCTGAGAGCTGCCCCAGCTTCTTCATTCTGCTCTCTTAGTGCTTGTGGGGGCACAACCTCCTCTTCTAAAGGCATCTTGTCCTCCAGATGGTCCAGCAAATTCTTTACAAAGGAAAAACACAGAGAGGGAGTGGCTCAGTGACTGGGTGCAGTCCCAGAGACCCTGGTCCCAGACTGCAGCCCCTCTCCTCCAAGTCCTACCTTGAAATCCATCAGATCTGCATTGGACACAGGGCCGTACACAGGGTTGGCTCCGCTTTGCCCTAAGAGCTGGACCACCACTAAGAGGAGGAAGCTCGCTGTGATGGTGGAGAAGCGCATTCTGGCGTCGGTCAAGGAGCAGGCCCCTCTGGTTTCCCTCTCTTGGATTTTGTCCTTCTCTGTCTCCCAGCTGCCCTGCGCCTCCTCTTTTTATAGCCCCCCAGCTCTCCAGGAGCGCAAAACGGATGAAACCCTCCCCATTCTGTCACTTGCAGTGATAAAGCAGCTGAGTGAGGAGCGAGCAGATGATGCCCTTTTAAAGTTATCAGTCCTGCGGAGCTGGTCACAGCCCCTTCGCCTGCAGCAGCCACGGCAACCCCCGGTCCTCAGCTGCAAGAGCCACATTCTTGTTGATTTGCCTCAAGAGGCTCCCACTTCAAAGGTGTGAGGAGAGCAAAAAAGAGTCCTTGGTTATCTCACAGCGATGCCTCAGGCTCCTTTCTCCTCAGCGACTGGACCAAGGCAGGGAAGCAGTGGGTGACGTTTTGGCTGGTGCCCAGCTCCCCCGGTTGGATCGCAGCTCAGCTGTCGGGGGCTCCAAATAAGGGCGGGACAGGAGGAAATGACAGGCCGCCAGCAGCTCAGGACAAATTAGTCCAGATGCTGGAGCTGACCTCACACCTGACTCATCCTCCGGCGGGGCTGCCTGACACAGACTCACAGTCATCAGGTGAAGAGGGAGTTATTTTTTCAGGGTATTAAATCAGCTGGGAACCAAATGTGATGAATGTCCCAAGAATTCAGTAATGTCCCTTCTTCCTCCCGGGAAAGCTGCCCTGACGAGCTGGCTGATGGGGGGGGGATGGGAAGCGAATGAGGCGTGCAATTTCCCTGAACGCCTTCATGATTTATTTCTGGGCCAGGCAAGTAATGAGCCTCTGAGGCCCCAGTTTTCCTGCCTCCCCAAAGAGAAACAAGGGGTGGCAAAGCTTTGTACCTGCAGCAAGTGGCCTATGTCCCCTCAGCACCACCTTCGGCGTCAGGTGCTTCCCAGCACCAGGTGCACGGGGGAACAGGACTTTTGTAGGGCTGAGGCAAGCGCCGGTAGCCCAGAACATCATTGGGGCTTTATCTTCCCCGTCTGTAAAATGAGGGAAAATATAAAACCTGCTCGCCTGCCTCTCTGGGCGGCTAAAAGGAGCCTGTAACCGTAGGGAACCATTTTGAAGTGTGACGTGCTGTAGAACTGCAAGTGGGAATAGCAGGGAGGAAACAGTGTCAAGGGAAGGGCTCCCTCAGAGCCCCCGACCCCGGCAGCCGTCCACCACGGAAGCCCAGGGAATGTGTTTTGGGCAACCACCTCCGGCCAGGCCAGACCCCTGCCTGGCTGGGCTCACTCAGCTGATCAGGTGGAGAGCCGTTCTGTGCCAAGACGGAGGGCGTCAGGGCGGACGTGGTCACGAGGTGAGAGGCGTCCGGGGGGCTATTCTAAGAGCCCTCTTCAGTGACTTAGCTGGGTCGGCCACACTCTGCTGAAATCAGAAATGGGTGCGGGTCCGAGCAGGAGCTTGAAGGCAGAATCATCAGATCCTGCTCCTCTCGAGAATGTGCTCACAGCTTAATTACTCGGCCGGCAGGGTTATTATTAGCAAAGATGATTCAGTGAGCACCGCACGGGGGGCGCTCCTTGCTGCCCGCGTCACACGTCACACAGCCTGCCTCCTGGAGATGCCCTTTGAGACCGACCTTTGAAGCGGGTGCAGGCTTCGGAAGGGCACGTCGCAGGTGGCCCGTGAGCCCCAGGGCAGCGCCTCTGTCCCGAGCCACTTCTGCAGCCTGCGGGTGGCCCCAGGAGAGCGGAGGTCCCATCCGAGTTTGCAGAAACACAAGTTCAGAGTGCACCACCGCTTTTTATTCATCACTTTTCTCTTCCAGAGATAAACCGGAGTTGGCGGGGGGGAGAGGCTGTGGTGTCATTTGTTGAGTTTCTGCTCTTCACTTCGGCTTTTTTTTTTTCTTTTTGCAGAAGGGAAGTGGCAGGAAGAGAATATTTGGATGTGCTGCCCTGAGGACTTTGGGCAGAACCACCGCCACCTCCTGCCCTCGGGGGACCCAGTGAATGCAGCCGAACCCCAAATGTACCAATTGCTTTGACCCATTAAAGTTTTGGATGGGAATCTGGAATGGAGAAACGCTTGACGACAAATTTCTCTTCATTCTATATCCCTGTTCAACTTTAGGGATACATGTGGGGCAGTTAATATTTAATGGGGTATTTAGAAAAAAGCCTGGGGCCTCCCTGGTGGCGCAAGGGGTTGAGCCCAGCCCTGTGAAGCTGTCCGCAGCCTCTGCAGCACGAGTTCGATCCCCAGCCAGGAAGCTACCCACATGGCACAGCAGATCTCCCTGTCTCCCTGCTGCTCCCCTCAGCAGTGGATTTCAGTAGATCTGCCTGTTCTGCTCCCCACTCTGTCTCTGGTGAATCCTCTCATCCTCCCCCACCCCCACCTCTGGCCCACAGCCCACCTCCCATATGCATAAATAATAAATCTTTAAAAAATATAGCGAAAGCAGCCTGTAGGAGTGAGAGAGAAGAAAACCAAAAGGCACAGAAAACCAAAGCCACCGCCCACCCCCTCCTGTCCCACTAGTTGAAAAATCAAAAGCCTTTATTTCCTTATCATGGGGAAGACGTTGTCTTAGTCACAGGACGGCATGACTCCTGCCAGTGGGTGGGAGAAGCCAGACTCTGGGTCCTTCCATTTGCCCATCCGGACTTTGACATCAGGCCCCTCCCCGGGAGGCCGTGGCCGCCCTGGGAGCCGGGAGGGTCCAGTGACGTCACGCATGCCCAGAACAGGAACCACAAATCCAGGCAATTATCATGCAACTCTGTCAGCTCCCAAGTTCCTAAGGCAGAATTGGGGGACACGCTGGCATATTTAGGGATGGTGGTTTCTGACTTTGAAAATGATGTTCTTTTCCTTTGACAATACGGGGTCACTGGAACTGGAAGTTGGGAGGCAGCCTCCCTAGAAAGCAAAGCCCAAGGCCAGCATTTGCTTATTGAAGCTTTTCGGGCGTTCCAGTTCAAGGGAAGCAAGAGCAAAGGAAAGAAGGGACACCCAGTAGTGTATCCGTAAACTGCTGCTGCCCAACAAGTCACCCCAGACCTCAGCAAATGAACACCACTCTGCTGCGGAGGGAACGCTTGGTCAGGAGTCTGGCTCCGATGAGCCGAGTGCCTCTGCCTCTGCCTCAGGCCTGGTGCTGCGGGCTGTGCCGTCTCGAGGCGCGGCCTGGCGATCGGCTTTGCAGCCCCCTCCTGTTCTGTGGCCAGGACTCAGGTCCTCGCTCATGCTGCTTAGAGATGTCAGCTCCTTGCCATGCGGCCCTCTGCAGAGACTTAGACGTGAGTCTAGTCGAGACAACGACTTAGGAAGAGAGGCTGAGCGAGGGCTTGCCTGACACTGCCTCGCGGCCACCTGATCTCGGAGGCGACCTCCCGCCATTTGTTAGACGTGACTCGCTCTGTCCAGTCCACACTCAGAAGGAAAGTGGACAAGACCATGGACCCCAGGAGATGCGCGACCTGCGGGCTGTTTCAGAGGCTCCCAGCACTGGTAGGAAAGAGGACGAGCAAACCTCAGGTGGCATGTTCCAAGCGGCCACAGCCTCGCCAGCCCCTTGGGATGTGCTGGCCCCGCCGGGCATCTCCAGAGGCTGCGTGGAGCCGGCACCCCGGAACAGCCTGTGAGGAGAGACGGGGGAGAGCAACTTTGGGGGCCCGTGGCTGCTGTGCGCCACAAACGGGGGCTGACAACAAAGAAGTGTGTTGCCTCGCAGTTCTGGAGGCCAGAAGCCTGAGGCGAGGTGTTGGGGGGCCGTGCTCTCTCTGAAACTATTAGGGAGCATCCCTCCTCACCTAGTCCAGCTCCCGGCAATCCTTGCCTGGCTTACAGCCGGGCCCCCACACCCCCCGCCTCTGTTGGCACTCCAAACCCTCTCCGCTGCCTTCCCTCTCGGTCTGTCTTTCTCTTACAAGGACGCCAGTCGTGTCTGGCCAGAGAGCATCCCACACCGCCATGACCTTGTCTTCACTCACAACGTCCAGACGACAACGCTGCTTCCAGGTAAGGCCTGAGGCTCTGGGCCTTTAGAGCCTCGACAGATCTCCGTGGTGAGGGCCGGGGCGGAGGGAGAATTTAATTCACACCATAGTGAGCCCTTAATTCACAGTTTCTTTCCATCTCCATCTCTCACTGGTCAAAGTGCCCCCCCCCGCATCCGACCCCCACCCAGGGATGGGAGCTCCCTTACACGTATTTTTAAAGGTTCATTTATGCATACAAGAAATGGGGTGTAGGCCAGAGGTGCGGGGGTGAAGGATTCCCCAGAGACAGTGGGGAGCAGAACAGGTGGATCTAATGAGACACGTTGCTGAGGGGAGCAGCAGGGAGACAGGTGAGGTCCTGCTCCCTGGTCGGGGATCGAACTCGTGTTGCAGTGGCTGGCGACAGCTTGATAGCGCTGAGACTTAACCCCTGCGACCCCAGGGAGGCCCAAAAGGAAATCATCTTGTGCCCCTCTGGGTTCTTCCAGGTTGGCAAATAACCAAGCCAACATCAGACAGACAGACAAGAGAAAGAGGCAGAGCAGTGTGGTGACAGCAAGTGTTCTAATGTCTGTGAGACCAGCCACGGCCGAGTAACTCACCCTCATGGCTTCAGACACCGCCCCCATAGCCCAGCTGAGACAGAGGGGCTTTGCGCTGGGGAGGAAGGGGCGGTGGGTGCGGGAGGTGACCAGGGAAAGGCACAGTAGACAAAAGGATGCAGATTTAAGCTCTGCCTTCTGCACAGAACAGAGATGAGACGGAGACTTCCTGGGAGAGGTCCTTACCCAGGGGAATTGACAAATCTGTTGCACGAAGCCGCCCCGCCTAGCCTGCCCAGGCCCTCCCGAGTCATCGACCTTTAACCAGACACATATTTGGGTGGCAGATTTTTTCCCCTATAATACACAGGGCCTCCCTATCTGAACCCCATTTATGGAAGAACTGGACTCACCTTGACAAATACTGAGGTGCTGCTGGGTTTGAGTTTTAGGGGTTCTTGGAGGGGGTCTGCTCACTGAACAGAGGGGATAGGTTGCCGATAGGCAGCAGCCCCCAGAGTTAAACAAGGGGTGCCACTCGGGGCAGGACCTCCAACCCCCTGCAAGCTGAATTCAGTCACTGGGGAGGGCCTGGGTGGGGCAGGGTTGCGGAGCCTGGGTCCAGGCTGCAGGGGCTGGAATCCTGACTCTGCCACTTGCTCACTGCGTGCCCCTGAGCTTGTGCCTCAGTTTCCCCATCTAAAATGGGAGACAGTAAGAGCCCTTACTTTGTAACACAGGCATCTCCATAAAAGGGAGAGTTTCCGGGGCCTCCCTGGTGGCGCAGCAGTTGAGCACTGGGTTGCAAAGCTGCCCGCAGCCTCTGCAGCACCGGTTCGATCCCCGGCCGCTCCCCGGCCACCGGAGGAGGGTCCCACATGGCGCGCAGACCTCTCCTGCCGCCCGCTGCTCCCCTCAGCAGTGTACCTTGGTCCTTCTGCCTGCTCTGCTCCCCGCTCTGGCTCTGGTGAATTCTCTCACCCTCCCGCGCTTCTGACTGTACCCAGTGCTTGTATAAATAAATAAATAAATCCTTAAAAAAAAAGGGGGGGGAGTTTCCATGTTCCCTGCCGCACCTGGCGAGGGGCAGCGCCGGAGCAGCCACATGGGAGGCAGGTGGGCTGAGAACACCTGGAGAGGGCCCCGCCCGGGAGAGACACAGGCAGACAGCCCAGGAGACACGCAGAGGCTCAGGGAGAGAGAGACTCAGGGGGAGACACGGGGGTGGGGGAAGGACCTCTTGCTCCTCATCTTTGCACTTGCCCCAGGGACTTGCGGGCCAGGGAGAAGACACGGAGGGGAGACATGGAGAGACACTTGGGAGAGACGTGGGTGAAACTGCCACTGGCAGCTGTGACCTTGATGTGTCCTTTGACTTTGCTCCTTTTGTCACAGACCCGCTGGCCCCTTCTGCCCCTTTCCTAAGGGTGTCCGCCAGAAGGTGCCCTAGACGAGGGCAGCATTGCCTCAATAGCCCTGCTTTGGGCCAACCCTGTCTGCTGGGCATTTCCCACGAGGGGATGGGTAACTCTGGGAGTTGCACTTCATGGAAACGATCACCCTTTCTTCCCTCCTGGCCCAGGGCACACCCACTGCAGCGAAGATGTATCGCGCTGGGGGTCTGCTCGTCCTCGGGGGCTGTGGGCCGGGGTCTGAGCCAGGTCGGTGAGTTGCTCGGCCATGCTTGGCTCACCGCGGACGGAAGAGGAGACGAGTTGTCACCATGCGTCTCTGCCTCTTCTCTTCTCCGTCTGTCTGCACAGGGAGGGCCAGACACCATGCGCGTGTGGAAGTCTGGGGGTCCGGGTGCCCCTGGGGCTACCCACTCACAGATTCGTGGAGGTGTTGCAAGAATCTAAGAGTTGGGGAGACTGTGCCTGGGACACGGGATGCCTTCATGAGCACTAAAGGTTCTAGCCACTCAGGGCCCCCCCTGCACACACATCTGGGGAGGGGGATGCCGTTTTATTGGAAGATAAGTGGCTCCTGAAACCTCCTTTTTACTCCTAAATGGGCCCCGTGCGGTATCCATAGGCTCTGATGCGCGGAGTTAGGGCCAGATTGCAAAGACATGCTACTTTTGGTTCCCTAGGAAGCACCTGGGGTGACTCTGGGCCAGCATAGGAGCTTGGTCACGCACACCGCAGGCTCACGAACGCGCCCCAACTGCCTGCAGGCAGGTAGGTTGCTTCACTGTTTTCCTGTCCCTAAAATGGGGATAAAAATAGCTCTGCCCCACGCTGAGCTAAGCCTGTCCAAGGCCTTCTGGGCCAAGCAAATACTTGAGCTGAACCCCGGGGAACGGAAAAGCAGAGAGGGTTCGGGGTCTGGGGCATCTGGGGTGCAGGATGCTGGGCAGGATGAGGGAAGGGCTCCCCAGCCCCCAGGAGAGGCCGCGTGTCTAGGAGGAGCCCTGGTGATTAGGGCAACACAGGCAGACTCCCCGGTCCTCCCCTCTCCAAGTGTGGGATCCGGGCAGAGAGAAGTCATGGTGGGAGGGCCCAGTGTCAGGGAGGGGCGCCCTGAAACGCTGCGCCTCTTGTTCCATTTCTGACCTTGGGGTCTTAGGACATGAGTATGTTTGAAAACTCAGGGTCACAGTCTCCCTTCCAGGATGTGTCAGGACTGAAGGTTTGAAGGTGGGGTTGGGGGCAGGATGGAGGATTCACTCCACTCAGGGATGCAAATGAGCCAGTGTGTTCCTGACACGCAACACACACACACACACACACACACACACACACACACGCACGCACCCATCCCTAGATTTTAGCTGAGACCTTAGGAAACAGCACTCAGCCACGAGAGCGCCTCTAATGGCCTCAGGGGAAAGCAGGGTCCCACCTGGACCATCTCCTCCAGTTTCTCCACAGAGGCCAAGAGCAGAGTCTGTGAAGAGGCTCCGGTGCCTGAAGTAGTTATAAACATTTCAGAGCCTGAAAGTCCCTGAAAGAAAACGAAGCCAAGCCCCACTCTGAGGCCAAGTTCACACCCCAGTAAGACATTTAGTTTCCATTGGGACCTTCAGGAAAACACAGGCTTTTGGTGTTTATGTTTAGAAATTGTTTTTAATGCACAGAGTGAACTCGTTCAGAAAGAAAAACCATGTTTAATGGTGGCTTTTATTTTACCGTGGAAAATTTGTGCTAGAAGGTGAGAACCATCTTCTATAAAATAATCAAATAAATAAATAAAAATAATAGCAGTGGCTTCAAAGGGGATCAGGAGGTGGATGGGGAAGCAGATGCAGATGTCTGTGATCCTGGAATAGGGGGGTCCCCAGGAAATGGGAGGTTCCAGGTTCCCTGCCCCACCCAAGGGAGGGTGGAGCTGAGCAGAAAGAGAAGCTGCAGAGGAGACTGAGAAGGAAGGAGCAGGATGGAGCCAGAAGGGGACCTGGAGGAGGGGACATGGCGGTTTTTGTCTGGATTTTGATTTTGCTCTTTTCCTCCCAGACTTGTCTGGTGGTTTCTGATCCGTTTCTGTGGGTCCCCGCTGGAGGGGCTTTAGACTGTGGCAGGTTTTGGGGCCTTGCTCTGGCCCAATCCTGCTTGGGTGGACTTTGACCAGGAGGGGCCGGGTCACTTTGGGTGCTTGATTTAGAAACGCGACTCTTTGCCTTTCCTGTGTGGTTTCCTAATTGTGTTAAGGTTCCTTCCCATTAAAGTCTCATGTTTTGTGTTGATGTGGCAGAACCTATTTAGAGTAGGCAGGTTTGTGGGGTCTGGGGTGCCCCTCTCCCTGCCCTGTAACATTGGACTTTCACTCTCTTTCTTTTAAAGATTTATTTATTTATAAAAGAACCGGGGTACAGGCCAGATGCGCGGGAGGGTTGAGGGTTCACCAGAGACAGAACAGGGAGCAGAACAGGCAGACTGACTGGAACACACTGCTGAGGGGAGCAGCGGGGAGACAGGAGAGGGCTGCCGCATCACGTGGGACTTTCGCCGGCTGGCCGGGATGGAACCCGCACTGCAGAGGTTGCGGACAGCTTTACAGCGTTGTGTTCAACTGCCGGTGCCGCCAGGGAGGCCCTCAGACTTTCTCTTAAGGCTTCCCCAGACCTTTTGGGTAGAAGGGGAGAGGACAGGTTAGCGAGGTAGGTGGACAGGCAGGTCAGCACTTCCCCTCACCAGGTGATGTCCCTCCCACCTGCCGCCCCCCACCCATCCTCCCGATGATGTGAATGTTCAGGCCTTTGGAATAATCTGCTCAGGCATCAGTCTCCTCATCTGTCGGCTGGGGGTGATGTCGCCCTGGTAACCCTGTCTGTGCCTTTGCAGCTACAGACGGTTTAGTGGACACCAGGAGGAAAAATGTGGAGGACTCTTTCTACCCCCAGGAGTGACTAGATTCCACCCTAAGATGCTTGTGCCTCTTTGGATGAGAGGCAGGAGGTAGAGAGCAGGTGGCGGGGACTCACGAGCATGATGTGAATGGCATTTGCGTTTCATCTTTCCAGACAGTCACCCCTTGCATCTGAGAACATCAGCAAGAGGGAGTGACATCCAGGAGTCCTTTCCTCAAAGAGTGGGGTCCCCAGAGGCCACACACTCAGTAGCCATTCTGACAGTGGTAACGAGGGGAGTGTGGGGGTGTGCCCAGGAGCAGGGTGGTGACTCACTTTTGCAACCCAGCCCCAAGCAGCTGTTTGTCTTGGGGTTGGGCACCGACCGCATGGCCTGGAGGACTTCGATTGCTGCTGGCTCTCCAGCCTTCCCCTATAGGGCAGGGTCGTTGACCTCCTGGAGCGGGGCTGGGGTCATCAGATCCTCCTGCAGCCCTGAGACTGAGTTGTGGGGATTGGCCAGCAGCTCCTGCCACAGGTGGGGGAGCCCAAACCTCAGAACTGTGTGCAGGCACCCCACCACCCTCGAGGTGCACAAAGGAAGTGACTGTCTTGGGTAGGGAGACCTGGCACCCGATCTCACCACTTCCTGGTTCCCTATCACCAGTTCTCCAGGAGGGAGGGCACATCTTGGGACTCCAGGTGGAGCTGGTTAATCACGGCTACCTGAGGCACCTCCCAGGTACCCAGCCCCACAGCACTCATCAATTCCCCACTCGGTCCGTAGTTTCATTAGGGCTGCCCGCCGGGGTGCCACGGCCTCCTAGCAGGAACAGGTTCAAAAACAGGAGGACTAGGAGTGTCCGCGGCAGCGCCATCTGGGGTCCGGGCAGTGGGAGGGCCAGGCAGAGGTTGCTCTGCTGCTCTGCAGGTTCTCCTCTCAGCACAGCCCGTGGGCGCTCTCCTGAATCTCTGGGCACTTGGTCCTTTTATTCCAGATCTGGGAGGCAGCCTGCCCTGTCCTCCAGGGTTATCTCTGATGCATCTGCCTTGTTCGACCCCCCGCTGAACTGAGGGCTGGGGAATGCACCCTCCTGGTCTGGGACCAGTGCTTGCCTGGGGTGGAGGCTGGGGAGAGCAGGCCTTGTATAGAAAAGCGCCAGGGCTGTGGCTGGAGCTTGTGGGGGACACCTGTGGGTCCCTCACCTCCCACTTCCTCCTTTCCCGCAATTTTGGGCCTGAGTGTGGTGCTCTCCCCTTGCTTCCCCACCCCCAGCCATTCCTGGAGAGGGCAGGCAGAGCTCCTGCATTGGAGGCCCTATGGAAGTGTAGGTGCGGGGTGCACTGGGTGGCTCAGAACAACCCCAGCCAGCAGGCAACCACCAGCAATGAGTCTTCCCCCTTCCCTTCCCCAGAGCCCCACTCTGCTCTGGACCTGCCCAGGGTCTCCAGGGGTCCTGACCGCTGTCCGTGGTTCTGATCGCTCTGTGCAAATTCAGAGCAAGGGGTTTGGTGCCCCTCAACTCGGGTCTATCCAGAAAGACAAGCGTGGGTAGGGGCCAAAGACCGCTGAGACCCCTCCCCGGCCTCTCACCACCGTCCACACTAAGATGCTAACTCTCCAATGCCTGATTCAAAGTCTGGACATGACAAGGAACTTCTGGAATGCTGCCCTTTTTCCATCCCTTAAAGGGTAGAACTGATGTGCCTGGAACTTTGAGAGGCCAAGCCCAGAGAGGAAGTCCTCCGGGAATGCCTTCCACCAGTCTCCTCCAGCTGCCAACACCTCCTCTCCCCACCAGCCACATAGGACAGAAACAGCAAGGGTGATGGGAAAGATGACGATGCGGCGGGTGGGATGCAAGACATGTAAAGGTTGCCTTCCACAAGCCCTCACTCATGTGACCGTCCAAGATCTATTTCTCATGAGCACATAGTCTAGAATTCCCATCTGTGGTTATAAATGAGGGTCCAAAGAAAAGTAACCCTGGGAAGAGACAGGACAGAATAACACCCCCCAAATATGTGCAATATCACTCCCCCATGATGTGCAACATCACCCCCCCCCCATGATGTGCAATATCACCCCCTTCCTTGACCTGGCATTAGCAGGCAGCAGGATCTGGCATTAACAGGCAGCAGGGAACAGTGTTGTCCCGAAGGGACATGTGTTACGACCGAGAAGGGGCAGCAGAGGCAGAAGCTATCACCTCTAAGCAAATCTTACTTATAAAATAGCACTTGCCACGCACTGAGGGAGGAAAATGCTATTATTGTTCCTCATTTTTTGGATGAGGAAACTGAGTTCAGAAGAAGCAATCTAGTTTTTTTAAGTTCACACAATGAACAAATGATGAGGCCTGGATTCCAGTTCCAGGCCTGGTTGTCTGTCCTGAGAGTAGGGGACACCTAGGGGGAGGGAGAGGAGGCGCAGGGAGCCCTGGCAGGCATCAGCAAGGGTCTCTGTCCCTCCTGATCCCCCAAGCAGCTCTGAGCAAGTCAGTTCCTTGCTCTGGAATCCTGTTTTTGCTTCTATAGAATGAAGGCCGTAGCCTCGAATTGCTTCCAGGCACAAAAGCCTGTTGCAGTCACTGTCCTCAGTCACGGTTAAGCCAGCTTGCCAGCTCCCAGCCCCTGGGACCATCTCTGTCTTCTGTGACCCTTAGACTTTCTCCAGGAACCATCTGTAGAGGGGCTGTGAGATCTACCCCTAGTGTGGGGTGTGTGTGTGATGTGTGTGTGATGTGTGTGGTGTGTGTGTGTGTGTGTGTGTGTCTTGGGGGTGATTTGGAAAGCAGCCTGACTGTGGAGATCTTTTCTGCCCTTGAAATACATCTCCAGACTGGTAGTGAAGAGAGAGAGGGAGATTGAAAGGTCTGAGCTTGCAGCCTGAAAGAAAATAGTTATTAACTCTTCTCACCCTATGTCCAGACTCACCCACAAGATCTGTATATCTGCATGTGGTGGAGAGATTGTGTGAAAATCTCTCTCTCGCTCACTCACTCTCTCTCTCTCTTTCTCACTCTCTCTCTCTCTCTGCTTCCTTCTTCCAATTTTCATAACCTCATAAGGAAAAGGTTATTTTGAAAGGGTCGCCTGATCCCGCCACTCCCAGAAAGGACTGTCTGCACAGTGCTGTTCCCATAGCTGACATTCTGGTGATGCCGCTGGGACGCCTGGATCCAGCAATACCTGAACTTAATATTCTTTGGACTTTTCCGTGATGGGAGCCAATAAATCTCCCCCCCCAACTATTTTATTTTTTGGCCTGACCAGTTTAAGTGAGATTCCTATCACTCTCATCCCAAAGATTCTTAACTGGCAACATGCCCAGAAGAAACTACCATTCCATAGAAATGTGCGAACAAGATCTCCCAGCCCTCAGTAACAGCTCAAGGTCTGAAAGCGTGTAGAAGGAGGATCTTAGGAATGATGCAAGACACTTAGAGACACATAGGGTGTGAGTTTCCCCTGGGTTTGTTTAGCTTGTTTTAGCAGCAGAATCACTTCCAAGGCACAGAAGCCCTCTGACCCCCACCCCTCCCTGCTGCACCTCTCTTCCATGCCCCACCTCCCCGGGGCCTCTCAGCCCTCATCCTGGGAAACCCCACCTCTGATCCCTCACCCTCTTTCACAGATGGGAAAACAGAGGCACAGAAAGGTAAATGTCCCCGCCCAGGGTCACACCAGCAAGCAGCATCTCCATGGATTCAACAGTGAGCTGAGCACAGGCCAGTGTCTGTTGCCCAGGGCTGCTGCAGGGACAGTGTGGGCAGACAGAGGTCACCTCACATCAGGGACACTCATGCAAGGTATGCTGGATGCTCCCAGGGGCCAGTGACCTCATTTATTTTTTTCCTAAGATTTATTTTATTTATACAAGAGCTGGGGTACAGGCCAGAGGCACAGGAAGATGACGGGATTCACCAGAGACAAAGCGGGGAGCAGAAGTGGCAGACGGACCGAAAGCACTGCTGAGGGGAGCAGCGGGCAAGGCAGGAGAGGTCTGTCGCGCCCTGTGGGTAGCTCCCTGGCTGACCGGGAGTGAAACCGGCACTGCAGAGGCTGTGGACAGCTTCACAGCACTGCGCTCAACCGCCTCTGCACCGGAGAGGCCCACCTCTTATTTCTTATTTTGAGCTACTCTCCAACTTCAGGAAGAGCTCCAAGAAGAATTCAGAGAACCCCCACAAACCCTACCTGTGATAAAAACCATTTTAAAATATTTTTGCCACATTTGTTGTCTCCCTCTTGAACTAGACAAGATGTGACATCTACTGCAGAGGCAGTGGGAGAAAAAAATAAATTGCAGACAAGACAATTACTGCATCAAAGACAGATTCAAGAATGAAGACAGCCCATAGAGGAAAAATAGTTACCACCATATAACTAAGTGTCCAGAATATATCAAGCATGCCAAATCCAACAAAAAAACATAAACAGCCCAACTTTTGAAACGGGCAAGGAACTTGAATCGACCTTTCTCCAAAGAAGAAATACCAATGACCCAAATGACCCACGAACACAGGAAAAGGTGCTCTGCATCAATAGACACTAGAGAAATACAAACCCAAACTCCGAGATACCACTGTGTTCAGTAAGACAGCAATCATGAAGTCCGGAAAACGCTGAGGATGTGGAGAACCAGAGCCCTCCTCCATCGCTAATGGAAATGCAAATGGTGCAGCTGCTTTGGAAAGCACTTTGGCAGTTTCTCAAAAAGCTGAACATGGAATTACCATGCCACCCAGTGATTCTATTGCTAAGTAGACCCCCAAGAGTGAGGAAAACATATCCACGCCCTAATTTGTACACAGATGTTCATTACAATGTGTCATGGTGAAAAAGTGTCACGTCCATCAGTAGACAAACTAAATATGGCATAGCCATAAATGGAATATTATTTAGCCGTCAAAAAGATAAAGTGCTGACACAGGCTACAACATAGGTGGACCTTGATGGCACTGTGCTGAGTGAAAAGCCAGCCACAAAGACCACATGTTGACTCCATTGATAAAAAAGGTTCAGAATGGGCAAATCTATAATGATGAAAGTAGACTAGGGGTTGGGCCTCCCTGGTGGCGCAGCAGTTGAGTGCTGGGCTGCGAAGCTGCCTGCGGCCTCTGTGGCACTGGTTCGATCTCTGGCTGCCGGTAAGGGTCCCACATGGTGCACAGACCTCTCCGGCCATGCCCGCTGCTCCCCTCAGCAGTGTATTTCGTCAGTCTGCCTGTTCTGCTCCCCGCTCTGGCTCTGGTGAATTCTCTCACCCTCCCGCGCTTCTGACTGTACCCAGTGCTTGAATGAATGAATGAATGAATGAATGAATATTTTTTAAAAAAAGAAAGTAGATTAGGGGTTGCCACAGGTTGGAGGAAGGGGAGGAATGAGGACTGACTGCTGATGACCTGACCTACCTATTTGTGCCTGGAATGGCCATTGCGGGGTCAGAGACACAGAAGGGGCTGCCCTGGACAGGTGTTGCGTGACCGACACATAAATCATTCCTTTGTGTGTGTGTGTGTGTGTGTGTGTGTATTTTTAAAACAAATTTAAGGCTATAATTTATATTTATGATTAATCTGTTTAAAATGCATCATTCAATCACCTTTGTTCATTTATTTTATTGTATACATTTTTTATATCATTCTTCCTTTTTGCACAATGCACGCTGCCTCCTCTCAGGTGCAGTCTCCACAAAACTATCACCAGTTCCCCAGTGCACCATCACCATCATCCCTCGTGTAAGAACACACTCCCTCCCTTGCTTTGAGCCCTCTCCCTCCCCCTCCCCTGCAGAATGTCTCTGATTAATAACTGCCAGTTAATTTTGTTTTTTGATTCATTATAATTTTTTTCCTGGGCCCTTATGTGGTTCCCCTACGATCCTCTTACAAGTGAAACCATCCATAGTTTCCTTTTTCCTTCTGGCTTATTTCACTGAGCATGATCCCTTCCAGCTCCATCCATGTTGCCGCAAATGGTATGAGTTTCCTTTTTGATTGCTGAGTAATATTCCATTGTGTATATGTACCATAGCTTCCTGATCCAGTCATCTAGTTTTGGGCATTTGGGTTGTCTCCATAGCTGACCTGTTGTAAATAGTGCTGCAACAAACATAGGGGTGCAGGTGCCCTTTGGAATTAATGGTTTTGTGTCCCATTCAATCACTTTTAGTATATTCACAGGGATAGGTGGTCATCATCATAGGCAACTTAGAGCATTTCTGTCACTGCAGAGGAAACCCATTAGCCATTCCCTCTAGCACCATGACCACCTCCAGCCCTAAGCAACCACGAATCTGTCTGTCTCCACAGATTGGCCTCTTTGGAATATTTCCTATCAATGGGTCAAACACTGTGTGAACTTAGGTGTCAGTCTTCACTTAGCATACTGTTTTCAAGATTCACCCACCTTGTCTCATTATGTATCAGTTCTTCATCACTTTGTACATACTACCCCTTTGCCCAAAACTGTTGATCCAGTTGTCTATTGACAAACATTTGTGCTGCTTCCACCTTTAGGGGATTATAAATAATACTGCTATGGACATTCATATATAATTTTTCATCTCTTGGGTATAGACTCAGGGCTGTGTTGTGACAGGAACATTGTGGCCGCTTTGCAGCTGGAATGTGATGAGGGACACAGCAGTCGTGGAGAATGTTTCAAGGCCAGACTCTGCTACTTGAGCAGAAGTTCTTGTGCCATTGACTGAAAGCAGACAGGCTAGTAAAAAACCATCGTGTGACAATGGTATGAGGAATGAGGTCCGGAGTCTGGGATAGGAATAGGGGACAAAGTTTTATGATGGACAGGGAAGGGGACGTCATGACCCTACATCAAGAGCCCTTTGTGTCAGCAAAGTAGTTGATGTTTTCACAGGCAGAGCCATCCCGAGACCATCCTGGAGACAGTCGTGTCATCAGGTCCACTGCAGCCCAGGTGTCTCCGGGCCTGCCTCACTGCAGGAGCTCTACTCCATAGGTATCAAGGAATTCTCTGCTGGGACTAGTAGAGAGAAAATAGGTCACAGCTGCCCGGGAGTGGCCAGCTAACAGCCAGCTCAGAGGAACCCACAGGACTGAAACTGGGTCATAGAGTAACTCTCATTCGATTGTTTCAGGTGTATGTACATTTGTGAAGTGATGCATAGTCTACATAGATGGTTAGGCAGAGCCTGGAAATAGATGTGGGGCTGGGGTGGGGAGGAGCAGAAAACAGAACCCAGGAGGGAGGGAGGGAACCAGCCCCACAGGGAGGCTCACACTTATGAATGGCTGAGTGTGGGGGACACGCAGAAGGACGAGAGCATGAATGGCCATCCCAGCGAGTCCACATGAGCGATATTAATAGAGCTACTCGAGGAGAGGACGCTCTGTGCTCGGGGAGGTCAGCACAAGGGTGTGCGGGTCCTGTGACCAACCGCCCACGGGAAGTGGGGAGGTGCTGGCAGGGCACCCGGCCCTCTGGCTGGCTCCTCTCCCCTGCTGATCCTCCCTGGGGGGGGGGGGCAGCTACCCCCACATGGGTGCAGAGCTCTAGGTCTTCTGAGGGTCACTGCAGCTTCCTGCACACCGTTGGGCACCCAGAGGCGTGTTCGCAAAAAAAAAAAAAAAAAAAAAAGGAAAAGAGAGAGACACAGATGGAGGGGGCTGGGCCAGGAGGTGACTGGGCTTTGTATGGGGTTAAACAGTCTGTCCCCAGACTCACGTCCATCTAGAACCTCAGCAGGGGAACTTGCTATTTTTTTTTAATTTATTTACTTATGCATACAAGAACTGGGGTGGAGGCCAGTGGTGCGGGGGATGAGAGAATTCACCAGAGACAGAGTGGGGAGCAGAACAGGCAGACGGACTAAAATACACTGCTGAGGGGAGCAGCGGGGAGACAGGAGAGGTCTACTGTGCCCAGTATCTCCCTGGCTGGGATCAAACTCGTGCCGCAGTGGCTGCAGATAGCTTCATAGGTTGCGTCTAACCCTTGCACCACCAGGGAGGCCCAGGACATTGCTTGTAAATAGGGTTTTTGCAGGTATTACTGCTTAAGCTGAGGTCTTACTGAATGTGGGTGAGCCCTGGATCCAGTCCAACTGTATCCCCGAAAGAAGAGGAGAGACACAGCCACAGACAGACACAGACAGACACGCAGACAGATACATGGGGAGACGGCAGGTGGTGGTGGAGGCAGAGGTCACAGCTTGGCATCTAACAACCCCTGGCTGACAGATGTGCGAGAACAAAGGTGTCAGGGAAGGTTCCAGGACTCAATCCAGCTCCCCCGTCAGGACTGTTCTGTGCTCAGAGGGGGTTTTGCCTCCTCTCCATTCCACACATTTGCTGTGGCATCTGCTGTGTGCCATGCACAGAGGAGAAAGTTCTTTGCAAGGAGGTGACCTGGAAGCTGAGACCTGAAGCATGAGGCAGAGCCAAGATTCCAGGGACAGGACCTGGCTAGAGGGAATTTAGGGGCCTGGAGGGGACCCAGGGCTGGAGGGGGATGGGGCGATGTGCTGAAGGAATAGCAGACGCTGGAGTGGGCTGATTGGGGCCGTGAGGATGGCCAAGTGACGCCCCCCACTCCCCACTCCCACTCCCCATAACAGCCACATCCAAGTCCCTGCGGCTGCTTTTCTCCCTTCCAGCGAGTCTACACAGCCACGCAGGCAGCTGGGAGAGGAGATGTATGCGGACATGCAGACAAGAGGACTTTGCAGAAGTGACTGAGGGAAGCACCTTGATATGGGGCATATCCTGACCATCTGGGCAGGCCCTAAATGCAGACACAGGTGCACGGGAGGCCTGGGGCGTCTGACACACGCATGGAAGGCAGGGGTAGGGGTGGGGGCAGCCACAGCGGAGGGCCAGGAGAGCTGGCAGACCAGAGCCTCCTGGGGGAGCGGGGTCCTCCCAGCCCTTGACTCCAACCCCCTGGTGCTGACTAATCTTGTCTCTGGCCCCCAGAACCAAGAGAGTTCCGCTGTGTTAGGTCCGGAAGGTTTTGGTTTGTTCTAGTCAGCTGCAGCCCCAATTGCCAGGGCAGGGAGGGCAGCCGCACAGAGAAGTCATGGGGTGCTGAGCTCGCAGGGTTTCTTCCTAGTGGGGGTCCCCCACCCCTTCTCATGCTCACCTCCTCCTTCCTAGCTTTCCAGCTCTCCGCGGCCCTTTGAAATCTTCCAAGGACAGAAAAGTAGGCAAAAGTAGGCCCCTTGCTCCTCTCTCTGTGTGTCTCTCTGTGTGTCTCTCTCTGTGTGTCTCTCTCTCTGTCTCTCTCTCCTTTCCCTCTTCTC
Source organism: Talpa europaea (assembly GCF_964194135.1). Lineage (NCBI taxonomy): Eukaryota > Metazoa > Chordata > Mammalia > Eulipotyphla > Talpidae > Talpa > Talpa europaea. The sequence continues at coordinate 5,894,785 of NC_140076.1, forward strand.
CCTCCATCTTCTTCTCCCCTCAAATGCCCCTGCAGTGTCACCTCCTGCCAGTGGCTGGGAACCAGGAGGCCCAGGAGTCACTGTGTCCTGGCTCCTGGCTGTCAGCGCCCGCGGGAGCAGGATGGTTGCAAGGCCTGTCACTCTCACGGCTGATAAAGCCCCTCGGCCCTGTGTGTCTGGAGCCTGGGCCTCAGGGCCTGATAAGTTGGGCCTGTCAGCGCCATGTCCACACCTGCTCCCGGCCCGGCCACCCGGAGCCCACCCCTGGGGCCTGTTTAAGCCAAGCCCTGCATGCCCGGCCTAGGCCAGGCCACAGTCACCTTGAGGGGACCCCAGACAGCCAGGCCGGCAGATTGGGAGGTGGAGTTGTGCACAAGGAGGGGGATTTTCTACCCCAAGTGCTGCCGGGCCACTCTTCCCGCCGATGTGGGATGGGAATAGAGCAAGGGGAAGGCTGGTTCCCCTTGCCTGGCCTGGCCTTCCTGTCTTCCCTCAGAATCAGGCAAGTTCTTCCGATACTGCGTCCTCTGGGCCAGGTTCACACCAGGAATGAAGGAAGGCACAACGGCCCTGTCCTGCTTCTCCCCTTCGGGTGTTTCCAACCAGCACTCGGGAAGTTGGGGGGTGGGGGTGTGTGTGATCAGTCCCACTGTACAGTCCAGGAAACTGAGGCAGCCCTGCCCACACCCTGACCGAGGACCCAAGCTCTAGGACTGGAGGCAGGAAACCCGAGTTGAAGCACCCTGGGTCCAGTGGGCCTAGCAGACCCCCACGCTCTGGCAGCTGCAAGGTGGGCTTGGATGGGGCTCGGACTGGCCACCGTCTCTGCCGGGGGCCTATTAGTCCTTCTGGGGCAGGCACCAGCGTTGAACAGGCTTATTCAATGAATGTGGCTTTAGTTTCTAGAAACTTCCTTGGGTGGCTGCTCATAACACTTAAAATAATGCTGCTCAAAAACTCACTTCATCGGTCTAGGCAAAGGCCAAGCTGAGGAATCTTCTGTCTGGGCCGCAGGTCAGCAGGAATCAGCAGGCGAGCTGTTAGGATTCTGAACACCACACTGGGGTTCAAATCCCGGCTACACCACCCACCAGTGGCGGGAGGTGGCTGCTCGGTCTCAGGTCCTCTGAGCTGTACAATGGGGGTGCACCAGAGTCTACTTCACAGCATTTGGGTGAAGATGAAGTGAGGTAAACTGCTGGGCACTGTTCTGGGCACACTGTGTTCCCCGATAACAGTCCAGGCATCACCAAGACTCTGTGGCCCCAGGGGTGGCTACTGACCATTGGTTTGGCGCTGAATCTCACCCCTGACAGTTGTCTAGATTCTCTGAGCTGGGGCTGGGAAGATGCTGGGGACTCAGGACAAGGGGTGTGGGGCCCACCGGGCACACTTTTCTTCACCCACATCCCTGAGGTGGTCACATAGTGGTCACACACAGAGCATGAAGTGCTCTCAGCAACCCAGCCACATTCCTGGGATGCTTCAGCTGCTCTGGGGCCAGGGGAGCTTGTGAGCAGCTGAGAGACCCCCAGCCCCCCCCCACCCCCCCCGCCCCCACAGCCCTGTCCTGGTGCCCAGTAACCTCCAGGAGCACACACGGGCATGCTCTGGGGATCTGGGGGCACTCAGGGGCCTCAGTTCTCCCACCCACACCCCACAAGAACCTCCAACCAAACCAGGAGCCTCTTCCACCAGACCCCAGAATTCGTTACATGGCAGGTAGCATAAACCATGCTGGTAGGGGAGCCAGAGCAACCCCTCAGGAAAAGGGGGAGCGCAGCGCAGGACGGATCCCAGGAGAGCCCCCTACTTCTGAGTCGGGCTGGGTCCACCTCCACTCTCCTGCAGCGGGTCACCAGAACTGGCCACTGAGGCTGACCACGAGCTCATGCTCTGCGGACAAAGGGAACCCCAAAATGTCCCCATCCTCGTGGTGTGTCTAGTTGAGAAAAACCAGTACACTTTTTGGATTTATTTTCTTGTTATTCATGACAAAGTCGCCCTTGCACAGTTTCTCACAAACCCCCGAAATAATGGATAGAAAAATAAAGCAGAAAGCGCTCAGCCATTTAGCAAAAACCTCAGTGCAGGCTGGAGGGGGAGGGAGGGAGACTCTGGGGGGCTCCGGTGGGGGAGGTGGAAGACCAGCCTTTGTTTGCTTGAATTTTACTTTTGTGAGAGGAAAAAAGAACCCAAACTGGAAAAGAGTGCACCCACCAGAGGGGGGTCCCCAGCTCCCCTATCCCTCCCACACGCCAGGACCCGCTTCTCAAGCCCCCACGCTGGCGTCCCCGTCCACACGCAGCACACCCCTGTCTGTGCCAGGTGAGCAGCCGCGTCTTCACGGCTCAGCTTTTTCACTTAAATTACTCAGCCCCTCGATGACCAGGTTGTCTCAGGGACGACCCTCCAGGCGCCCACAGAGACGTGAGCACGAAAGCCTGTAGCATCGAGTCCCTCCCAGGAGGCCCCTGAGTGAGAAAGGAGGAGATGCGGAGAGAGAGGGGACTGGCCGCGACTCCCTGGACCACTGTCTCCCACAGAGCAGGGTGAGACCCAGCTGAGGCCCAGTGGAATTCAGTTCGGTCCACTGAGCTCACCTGGGAGACGCCTGGGGCCGGTTCTGAGCCCCCCCAACCCCAGGGGCCCCGAGACAGTGGTCCTCACACACCTGAGAACCCCCTCGCCACAGTGAGACAGTGTGGGGGTTCCGGGGGGAGCGAGCGTGCCAGGCTTCCAGGAAGACCTGCACCTCCTCTTCTCAGGGCTTCTCCTGCTGAGCCTTCGGAAACCCCAGCCGCCCCTGAGCCTGGAGTCAGCCCGGCCCTGTGTCCCCTCCGGCCTCAAAGAAGCGGGCAACGGAGCGGGCCCAGGGAGGGTGTGTCCAGCAGGCTGGCCACTGGGGGGACACTGTGGACTCCACCCCGGACCCCATGCCAGGGGAACCACTCTCCCCCAGCTCCCTCCTCTGGCCTCCTGGGGTGCACCAGTCTTTCTCCCCCCACCACCGGCAGCCCACCCTCTGGACCGTGCCCCGCGGGACACAGCGTGTACGTCCCGCACTGACCATGCACCAGGCGTGCAGAGACATTGCAGCCGGCTGTGCTGCCCCATTGAGGACAGGTAGGGTGAGTAGCAGCTTAAGGAAAGAAGGGTCCAGACACACAGAAAGGAAGGCCCCACTCCCCCACCCCCGCCCCTGGTGCCGGAAGTGATGCTGAAGCAGGGTCAGTACCAGGCCAGTGGGGAGGCAGAGGCAGCCGTGGGCAGGGCTTGACCTGGGGGCCTTCTAGACCTTCTCCAAGGCCAGAGTGGTCACCCTGGAAAGCAAGTTGGGGTAAGAGAAAGGTCAGTGGCAGTTCCTGGACCCCGGGCTGAGGCGCTGGGGAGGGTTGAGCCCAGCAGGCTCAGAGGCGCCCTCAGCATCTCCCCAGGAAGTGGGGCGGGAAGTGGCCTTCCCAGGGCTCCCAGCTTCCTCTGTGGACATGCCCCTGAGGGCTGGAGAGAAGCCTTGAGACTGGGAGGAGCCAGCCCCCCATGGAGGGTCTAGAAGGCCCCTCTCCTTCCCCACTGGCCTGGTACTAACCCTGCCGCTGGGTCACTTTGGCGCCGGGGGAGCCTTCCTTTCTGTGTGTCTGGGCCCTGGAGCACCAGGCTCCTTGATGGCAACTGCTTCGGAGCACCCCAACCCCAACACACACACCCCTGTGAATGGAGAACAAAGTGCAGGAGACAAAGGGACAGTCAGAAAAGGAAAATGTGGCCTAGCAGGGCAGAGGCTGCCACCGCCATGGGATTGGGCACTGGGCTCAGAGAGAAAATGCTGGAGGCAGCTCCAGAATTTGGCAGGCGGGCAGGAGGGGGAGAGGTGGCCGTAGCCAATGGCCACAGAGCAGGTCCATGGGTCCTGCAGGCTGACCTAACTGCCCAGGCCCGTGGAGCCCTTCCTGGGGCACATTCCTCTCTGAAGAGCCCCTCTCCCAGGCCTTGGGTGGCGCCAATGTCTTTTTAGGAACCAAAGGTCTAATTTTAGTGTCCCAGCCTTCGACACCTTCTCAAAATAGCCCCCTGTTTCCCTCCTGTCCCTGCCCCTTCTTTGGAGTAGCTGAACCCCCCGTGTCCCCGTGATCCCGTTGGTCAGCACAGGCCCCAGGCCTTGTATGGGTTTCAGTGGAGGCCCCAAGTCCCCGCCAAGCTCTGTGTGCCAGTACCCGGGGAAGGGCAGCTCGCAGTGTCCACCCCGGAGGGGGCACAGCTGCCCAGCTCCCCTCCCAGCTCACCTGTCCAGCTGCCAATCTCAGGTGCGGCACATACTCATGGGCCCCAAATTCAGGTCCCCACACCTCTGGGAATCAAGGCTGCCTCACCCTGGGCTCCACCCTGTGGGGTCATGTCAGCTGACCCTCCACCCAGGGAGGCCTCCATTTTCCATTTTGCAGGTTCTATGATTCTCGCATCAATAATGATTTTCCTAGGATTTCGGAGCACTTGTGTGTCAGGGGCTTCCGGCGCGCGCTTCCATCCAAGCTTCTCACCACCGAGGAGGCGGGTGCTGTCACTGTCCCCAAGGGGTGGAACCAGGGGTTGACCTCAAGGAAGCTGGCCCCAAGGCCTCCGTTGTGCTGTCCACCGGTGTTGCCCATGGACAGCACCTGCCACCCCGCAGAGCCTCTCTAAGGACTTTGTCCCACCCTTTCCCCAAAGCACTCTGCTCAGATTCTGTTTCCTAAGCAGACAGGCCAGAGAGGCCATCCAGCTTGCCAGAGGCCACGCCGCCCGCTGGTGGTGCATGAAGACACCCAGCTCCCACATTCGAAGATCCACGGCTATGGCCACAGGGGTGGGTCTGAATCACAGCCACTGTGGGCCACACCCGCACAGAGAAGGTGGGCCCAGGGAACAGCCAGGGGTGTACAGGGGTCCAGGAGCCTCAAGCCTCTCCCCCAACGCAGGCCCGCATGCTCAGCAGCAGAAAAAGCCTAAGAAAGGGCCGGCAGAGGCTGAGGGTTGGTGGCAGGGCCATGATTCAGCAGCTCCCAGGGGTCACTGGCCCTTCGTACCCACAGTCCTGCTGGGAAAGGGACCATGCCCAGGAGAGAAGCCAGAGCGGGCCTTGCAGGAGCCTCCTCCCACTGCAGTCAGAGCTCACAGGCCCCAAACCGGCTCCCTGGAGAGAGCCCCAGTGGCAGGAGCTTCCCTTGGGACCCTGAGGCCGGGCTCCTGCCTTCAGCCTCCGGGTCTGAGGATGAGGACCAGGCTCATGGGGACAGGGCGGGAGGGGAGACAGTGACCGGGCCAGGGGAAGATGTCAGTGCCCCCGTCCCGGACAGGCCCTCCAGGCAGCCAGAGCAGGGCAGGCCCCTCTCGCAGGGACCAGCAGGAGGGGACGCTCCTTCACAGCCTGAGCTGAGGCTAAGTCCAGCAGCCTTTGCCTCTCGGGATAGGAACCCCACATTTGGCCTCGGGGGTGAAGAGCTAGTCTTCCTCGGGGAGACAAAGACTGGCAACTCCCCAGGGTGCTGTGGGGGAGAGGTCACAGTGGGAAGGTGAGGACCCAAGCCTTGCACTGGCCGGTGGCGCTGACGCAGACTTCCATGTAGGTAGCACAGGGGTTGGAGGTGCCACCACCAAGGGACCCTGGAGGCGGGGCCACCGTCTGTGTCCGGAGCCGCCTGGAGCATGCGCCATGTTGCACATGTGCTCGATGAATTAGGTTTCGATTTACTGTTTCGCCTTCGGAGAAACCCCTGCGTTCTCCTGTAAATCATGTGAGACTGAGAAGTATGATGGGAGGAGCGACCGGGGTATAAGAAGGGAACCGCGAGAGAGAAAAAGGACTGCGAGGAGACTGTAAGGAGATACGGCAAGGGTTACTGCGAGAGGAGCAGAGAGCAGGCCAGGGAAGTAAGAAAGTCAGGGAAAAGAAAGACATGGAAAAGTAGGAAAAGGATAAAGGAAAAATAAAGAAGCAAACGCTAGCGTCAAGTTGTCAAGCCCCTCATTTCAATCTTCAGCCCTTCTCTTTCCGTGCCTCCCAATCCCGCGGGTCGGGACACGTCTGCACCGCAGAGCTGAAGGCCATGGAGTTGCAGGTCTCGCCCCTTCTCAGGCCCTGAGCACCCCTCTGAGGGGTGCTGCACAGAAGACCCAGCCCCAGTTGGCAAGAGGGAACAGGCCCTCCATGGAGCCCAGAAAGCCATCAAGGGCCAAGACCCCTTACGTGAGGGAGATCCCTGCTTTGCCCGCTGCCCTGGAGTCAGGCGTGGGCAGAGGCCAGGCTGGTCAGGCTGAGACTGTCCTGTCTTCCCACCTGGCGCCTGGCAGCCTGCTCCCTCCCCAATGCCCACAGGGCCAGCTGGTCACCCAGGTGAGGCGAGGGCCTGCAGCGCCACCTGCTGGAGACACAGTGGAAGTCGCTTCAGGGCCCTGCACCCTCAAGAGTCATTCACCTCCAATTGTGGGGAGACTGGAAACCCAAAATGATGGAGGGCAGGCAGGGTCCCCTGCTTCTCAGATGAGCCCTTATGCTTGGCCTTACAAGCAGCTTTGGCTGTTCCTCCTGTTCGACGCTTAGAAGGTTGAAGTCGGAGTCTCAAAAGCAAGTGTGCAGTATAACATAACCCCACACACTTTACGTTTACCAGGAATGGCGCATAATTTTCCATCCTTTTCCTTTCAACCTATTTGCTTCTTCGTACTTATTCATTTATTTTTAAAGATTGATTTATTTATTTATACAAGGACCGGGGTACAGGCCAGATGCGTGGGAGGGTGAGAGGATTCACCAGAGACAAAGTGGGGAACAGCACACAGAGGAAATACAGTGCCCAGGGGAGCAGCCGGCTCCACAGGAGAGGTCATCCCGCCCCGTGGGACCCTCAAGGCAGGGATGGAACCTGCACTGCTGAGCTGGGGACAGCTTCCCAGCGCTGTGCTCAACCACCTGAGCCACCAGGGGAGGCCCATGGGTCTTCATATTTAAAGTGTATGATTCCAGCAATATACAGTTGAATGTTGTTTCTTTATCCTTTGCATAACTTGTGGCTTTTAATTAGTTTTATCAATTTACATTTACTATAATTACTGATACATGAAATGACTCGACTTAGGCCAATCATCTCGCTATTTCTCTGTTCTTCTGGTTTTCTGTTACTTCGTGACTCCCATTATGCTAAGTGAATCATTTTATATTCCACTTCTGTTCTTTAATCCGTTTTTTAGCAATACTTCTTACCCTTTCTTCCCTCCTGGCCCTGGGCACACCCACTGCAGTGAAGATGTTTCCCGCTGGGGGTCTGCTCATCATCCGGGGCTGTGGGCTGGGGTCTGAGCCAGGTGGGTGAGTTGCTCGGCCATCCTTGGGCTCACCGCGGACGGAAGAGGAGACGAGTTGTCACCACACGTCTCTGCTTCTTCTCTTCTCCAGCTGTCTGCACAGGGAGGGCCGACTCCATGCACTTGTGGAAGTCTGGGGGTCCGGGTACCCCTGGGGCTACCCACTCACAGATTCGTGGAGGTGTTTTAAGAATCTAAGAGTTGGGGAGACTGTACCTGGGACATGGGACGCCTTCATGAGCACTAAAGGTTCTAGCCACTCAGGGCCCCCCCTGCACACACATCCTGGGAAGGGGATGCCCTTTAATTGGAAGATAAGTGGCTCCTGAAACCTCCTTTTCACACCTAAATGGGCCCCATGCGGTATCCATAGGCTCTAATGCACAGGGAGTTAGGGCCAGATTGCAAAGACATACTACATTCAGGTCCCTAGGAAGCACCTGGGGTGACTCTGGGCCAGCATAGGAGCCTGGTCGCGCACACCTCAGGCTCACGAACGCGCCCCATCTGCCTGCAGGCAGGTAGGTTGCCTCACTGTTTTCCTGTCCCTAAAATGGGGATGAAAATAGCTCTGCCCCATGCTGAGCTAAGCCTGTCCAAGGCCTTCTGGGCGAAGCAAATACTTGAGCTGAGCCCCGGGGAACTGAAAAGCAGAGAGGGTTCGGGGCCTGGGGCATCTGGGGTGCAGGATGCTGGGGCCCCAGGATGAGAGAAGGTCTCCCCAGCCCCCAGGAGAGGCCGCGTGGCTAGAAGAACCCTGGTGATTAGGGCAACACGGGCAGATTCCCTGGTCCTCCCCTCTCCAAGTGTGGGATCCGGGCAGAGAGAAGTCATGGTGGGAGGGCCGAGTGTCAGGGAGGGGCGCCCTGAAACGCTGCGCCTCTTGTTCCATTACTGACCTTGAAGTCTTAGGACATGAGTATGTTTGAAAACTCAGTGTTCCCAAGTCTCCCTTCCAGGATGTGTCAGGATTGAAGGTTTGAAGGTGGGGTTGGGGGCAGGATGGAGGACTCACTCCACGCAGGGATGCAAATGAGCCAGTGTGTTCCTGACACGCAACGCACACACACACACACACACACACACACACACATGCACTCGGGTTCCCCCATCGCTGAGATTTCAGGTGAGACCTTCAGGAAACAGCACTCAGCCAGGAGAGCGCCTCTAATGGCATCAGGGAAAGCAGGGTCCCACCTGGACCATCTCCTCGAGTTTCTCCACAGAGGCCAAGAGCAGAGTCTGTGAAGAGGCTCCGGTGCCTGAAGTAGTTATAAACATTTCAGAGCCTGAAAATCCCTGAAATAAAATGAAGCCAAGCCATACTCTGAGGCCACATTCACACCCCAATAAGACATTTTTTCCATTGGGACCTTGGAGAAAACACAGGCCTTTGGTGTTTACGTTTTAGAAATTGTTTTTAATGCACAGAGAGAACTCGTTCAGAAAGAAAAACCATGTATAATGGTGGCTTTTATTTTGCCGTGGAAAATTTGTGCTAGAAGGTGAGAACCTTCTTCTATAAAATAATAAATAAATAAAAATAGGAGTGGCTTGAAAGGGGATCAGGAGGTGGATGTGGAAGCAGCTGCAGATGTCTGTGATCCTGGAACAGGGGGGTCCCCAGGAAAGGGGGAGGGTCCAGGTTCCCTGCCCCTCCCAAGGGAGGGTGGAGCTGAGCAGAGAGAGAAGCTGCAGAGGAGACTGAGAAGGAAGGAGCAGGATGGAGCCAGAAGGGGGCCTGGAGGAGGCACACGGAGCCGAGAGACACGTGAAGAAATGGCGCTTGCCTTTCGGTGGAGGACGGGGTGACACAGATGTGGGGGAGACCTGTGCGGAGGAGACATGGCGGTTTTTGTCTGGATGTTGATTTTGCTCTTTTCCTCCCAGACTTGTCTGGTGGTTTCTGGTCTGTTTCTGTGGGTCCCCGCTGGAGGGGCTTTAGACTGTGGCAGGCTTTGGGGCCTTGCTCTGGGTCAATCCTGCTTGGGTGGACTTTGACCCGCGAGGGGCCGGGTCACTTTGGGTGCTTGATTTAGAAACGCGACTCTTTGCCTTTCCTGTGTGGTTTCCTAGTTGTGTGAAAGTTCCTTCCCATTAAAGTCTCATGTCTGGTGTTGATGCGGCAGAACCCACTTAGAGTTGGCAGTTTTGTGGGGTCTGGGGTGCCCCTCTCCCTGACCTGTAACATTGGACTTTCTCTCTCTTTTTTTTAAAGATTTATTTATTTATAAAAGAACTTGGGTACAGGCCAGATGCGTGGGAGGGTGAGAGGATTCACCAGAGACAGAGTGGGGAGCAGAACAGGCAGACTGACTGAAATACACTGCTGAGGGGAGCAGCGGGCGACACAGGAGAGGTCTGCCTCGCCATTTGGGACTCTCGCCCGATGGCCGGGATCGAAGCAGCGCTGCAGAGGCTGCAGACAGATTCACAGTGCACATTCAACAACCTGTGCCACCAGGGAGGCCCTCGGACTTTCTCTTAAGTCTTCTGTGGCTCTGTGGGGTAGAAGGGGAGAGAACAGGTTAGCGAGGTAGGTGGACAGGCAGGTCAGCACTTCCCCTCACCAGGTGATGTCCCTCCCACCTGCCGCCCCCAACCCATCCTCCAGCTGATGTGAATGTTCAGGCCTTTGGAATAATCTGCTCAGGGCTCAGTCTCCTCATCTGTCAGCTGGGGGTGATGTCGCCCTGGTAACCCTGTCTGTGCCTTTGCAGCTATAGACAGTTTAGGGGACACCAGGAGGAAAAATGTGGAGGACTCTTTCTGCCCCCAGGAGTGACTAGATTCCACCCTAAGATGCTTGTGCCTCTTTGGATGAGAGGCAGGAGGTGGAGAGCAGGTGGCGGGGACTCACGAGCATGATGTGAATGGCATTTGCGTTTCATCTTTCCAGAAAGTCACCCCTTTCATCTGAGGATGTCAGCAAGAGGGAGTGACATCCAGGAGTCCTTTCCTCAAAGAGTGGGGTCCCCAGAGGTCACACACCCAGAAGCCCTCTGACAGTGGTACCCAGGGGAGTGTGGGGCAGCTTGGGGACTCACTGTTGCAACCCAGGCCACTGTGGTGGCCAATGGGGTCGAGCTTATGCCCAAAGCAGTTGTCTGGCTTGGTCTTGGGCTTTGGCCGTTTCTGTACACCTCGGAGGACTCTTTTCCTTGCTGGCTCTCTGGCCTCCCCTACTTGGGCGGGCGCGCTGACCTCCTGGAGCGGGGCCGGGATCATCGGATCTTCCTGCAGCCCTGAGACTGAGCGGTCCGGATGGTAGGGCAGATCCTGTCACAGGTGGGGGAGCCCGAGCCTCAGGACCCTGCACAGGCACCCCATCACGCTCGAGGTGCGCAAGGGAACTGACTGTCTTGGGTAGGGAGACCTGGCACCTGATCTCACCACTTCCTGGTTCCCTATCACCAGTTCTAGAGGGAGGGAGGGCACATCTTGGGACTTCAGGTGGGATTTGGTTAATCACAGATACCTGCTGGCACCTCCCAGGTACCCAGTCCCACAACACTCACCAATTTCCCACGTGGTACCGAGGTCCCATCAGGGCTGCCCCCCAGTGCAGCACGGCCTCCTAGCAGGGACAGGTTCAAAAACAGGAGGGCTAAGAGTGTCCAGGGCAGCGCCATCTGGGGTCTGGGCAGTGGGAGGGCCCGGCAGAGGTTGCTCTGCTGCTCTGCTGGTTCACAACTCAGCACAGCCCGTGGGCGCTCTCCTGAATCTCTGGGCACTTGGTCCATTTATTCCAAATAGGGGAGGCAGCCTGCCCTGCCCTCCAGGGTTATCTCTGATGCATCTGCCTTGTTCCGACCCCCCGCTGAACTGAGGGCTGGGGAATGCACCCTCCTGGTCTGGGACCAGTGCTTGCCTGGGGTGGAGGCTGGGACAAGCAGGCCTTGTATGGAAATGAGCCAGGAAGGGGGGGGGGCAGGAGCACCTGGGGGGCACCCATGGGTCCCTCGCCTCCCATTTCCTCCTTTCCAGCAATTTTGGGCCTGAGTGTGGTGCTCTCCCCTTGCTGCCCCACCCCCAGCCATTCCTGGAGAGGGCAGGCAGAGCTCCTGCATTGGAGGCCCTATGGAAGTGTAGGTGCGGGGTGCACTGGGTGACTCAGAACAACCCCAGCCAGCAGGCAACCACCAGCAGGGAGTCGTCCCCTGTCCCTTCCCCAGAGCCCCACTCTGTTCTGGACCAGCCCAGGGTCTCCAGGGGTCCTGACCGCTGTCCGTGGTTCTGATCCCTCAGAGCAAATTCAGAGCAAGGGGTTTGGCGCCCCTCAACTCAGGTCTATCCAGAAAGACAAGCGTGGGTAGGGGCCAAAGAGCTCTGAGACCCCTCCCTGGCCTCTCACCACCGTCCACACCAAGGTGCCAACTCTCCAATGTCGCCTGATTCAAAGTCTGGCCATGACAAGGAACTCTGGAATGCTGACCCTTCTTCCATCCCTTAAAGGGTCGAACTGATGTGCCTGGAATTCTGAGAGGCAAAGCCCAGAGAGGAAGTCCTCCGGGAATGCCTTCCACCAGTCTCCTCCAGCTGCCAACACCTCCTCTCCCCACCAGCCAACACAGGACGGGAACAGCAAGGGTGATGGGAAAAATGACGATGCGGCTGGTGGGCTCCTCAGCTTGCACACTCATCACCCGATCTCCCCCTTCATCCTCATGCTCTCCCCGTGTGCCTGTGTGTGTCCAGATGTGCCCCCTTCTTACAGGGCATTATTTCTTCTGGTGCTGCGGCCTCTGGGCCAGGTTCACTCCAGGAGTGAAGGAAGGCACAGCAGCCCTTTCCTGCTTCTCCCCTCCGGGTGTCTCCAACCCAGCCCTCAGGAAGTTGGGGGTTCGGGGGTCTGTGATCAGTCCACTTTACAGACTAGGAAACTGACATCCCGAGCTGCTCACGGCTTACCCAAGGTCACTGTCAGGCATGTGGAAGCCCCAACCCCATTCCTCAGAACCACCCTATTTGGCTCTTCAGAGAGGGCATCCAAACAGTCCTGGGCCAATACACTAATGCCCTTTAAGGAGGGGGAACATCTGGACACAGCAGGCACACGGGGAGAGCATGAGGATCAAGGTGGAGATCGGGTGATGAATCTACAAGCTGAGGAGCCCTCCAGAAGCTGGGGGAGCACCACAGTTTCTCCCACAGTGTCCTCAGGAGGCATCCTGGTCCACAACCTGACCTGGACCCAGGCTCCAGAACTGGAGGCAGGAAACCTGGGTTGATGCCCCCTGGGTCCAGTGGGCCTAGCTGACCCCCACGCTCTGGTAGCTGCAAGGTGGGCTTGGATGGGGCTCGGACTGGCCACCATCTCTGCCGTGGACCTATTAGTCCTTCTGGGGCAGGCACCAGCATTTCAACAGGCTTTTTTCATGAATATGGCTTTAGTTTCTAGAAAATTCCTTGGGTGGCGGCTCATAACACCTAAAATAATGCTGCTCAAAAACTCACTTCATGGGTCTAGGCAAAGGCCAGGCTGAGGAATCTTCAGTCTGGGCCGCGGGTCAGCAGGAGACAGCAGGCCAGCTGTGAGGATTCTGAATGCCACACTGGGCCTCAAATAGCAGCTGCACCACCCACCAGCCAGTGGAGGTGGCTGCTCGATCTCAGGTCCTGCGAGCTGTACAATGAGGGTACACCAGCGTCCAACTCCCAGCATTTGGGTGAAGATGAAATAAGGTGCTGCCTGTAAACTGCTGGGCACTGTTCTGGGCACACTGTGTTCCCCGATAACAGTCCTGGCATCACTCTATGGCCCCAGGGGTGGCTACTGATCATGGTTTGGCGCTGAATCTCACCCTGGGAGTTTTCTGGATTCTCGGAGCTGGGGCTGGGGACTCTGGACAAGGGCTGGGGGCCCACCAGGCACACTTTTCTTTACCCACATCCCTGAAGAAATCACATGGTGGTCACACACACAAAGTGTGAAGTGTTGTCAGCAGCCCAGCCACATTCCTGGGATGCTTCAGCTGCTCTGGGGCCAGGGGAGCTTGTGAGCTGCTAAAAGCACCCTGAAAGCACCCCCCCAGCCACCCACACAGTGCTGTCCTGGTGCCAGGTAACCTCCAGGAGCGCTCACGGTCGTGCTCTTGGGGCTCTGGGTGCACTTAGGGCGCTCAATTCTCCACCCACACCCCGCAAGCACCTCCAACCAAACCAGGAGCCTCTTCCACCAGACCCCAGAATTCGTTACACGGCAGGTGGCATTTACCATGCTGGTAGGGGAGCCAGAGCAACCCCTCAGGAAAAGGGGGAGCGCAGCGCAGGATGGACCCCAAGAGTGTACCCTCCTTTTGAGTCACTTTGGGTCCACCTCCACTCTCCCGCAGCAGGTCACCTGTACTGGCCACTGACGCTGATCATGAGCTCACGCTCTGTGAACAAAGGGAACCCCAAATTGTCCCCGTCTTCATGGAGTGTCTAGTTGAGAAAAACCAGTACACTCGTTGAGTTTATTTTCTTAGTTGTTATTCATGACAAAGTCGCCCTTGCACAGTTTCTCACAAACCCCCGAAATAATGGATAGAAAAATAAAGGAGAAAGCGCTCAGCCATTTAGCAAAAACCTCAGTGCAGGCTGGAGGGGGCAGGAGGGAGACTCTGGGGGGCTCGGGTGGGGGAGGTGGAAACCAGCCTTTGTTTGCTTGAATTTTACTTTAGTGAGAGGAAAAAAAGAACCCAAACTGGAAAAGAGTACCCCCGCCAGATGGGGGTCCCCAGGTCCCCTATCCCTCCCACACCCAGACCAGACGCTTCTCAAGCCCCCACGCTGGCGTCCCCGTCCACACGCAGCACACCCCTGTCTGTGCCAGGTGGGCAGCCGCGTCTTCACGGCTCAGCTTTTTCACTTAAATTACTCAGCCCCTCGATGACCAGGTTGTCTCAGGGACGACCCTCCAGGCGCTCACAGTGAGCACAAAAGCCTGTAGCATCGAGTCCCTCCCAGGAGGCCCCCGAGTGAGAAAGGAGGAGATGCGGAGAGAGAGGGGACTGGCCGCGACTCCCTGGACCACTGTCTCCCACAGAGCAGGGTGAGACCCAGCTGAGGCCCAGTGGAATTCAGTTCGGTCCACTGAGCTCACCTGGGAGACGCCTGGGGCCGGTTCTGAACCCCCCCCAACCCCAGGGGCCCCGAGACAGTGGTCCTCACACACCTGAGAACCCCCTCGCCACAGTGAGACAGTGTGGGCGTTCCGGGGGGAGCGAGCGTGCCAGGCTTCCAGGAAGACCTGCACCTCCTCTTCTCAGGGCTTCTCCTGCTGAGCCTTCGGAAACCCCAGCCGCTCCTGAGCCTGGAGTCAGCCCGGCCCTGTGTCCCCTCCGGCCTCAAAGAAGCGGGCGACGGAGCAGGCCCAGGGAGGGGCCGTCCAGCAGGCTGGCCACTGGGGGGACACTGTGGACTCCACCCCGGACCCCATGCCAGGGGAACCCTCTCCCTCAGGTCCCTCCTCTGGCCTCCTGGGGTGCACCAGTCTTGAGACTGGGAGGAGCCAGCCCCCCATGGAGGGTCTAGAAGGCCCCTCTCCTTCCCCACTGGCCTGGTAGTGACCCTGCCGCTGGGTCACTTGGGCGCCAGGGGAGCCTTCCTTTCTGTGTGTCTGGGCCCTGGAGCATCAGGCTTCTTGATGGCAACTGCTTCGGGGCACCCCAACCCCAACACACACACCCCGTGAATGGATCAGAATGTGCAGGAGGAAAGGGACAGTCACAAAAGGAAAATGTGGCCTAGCAGGGCAGAGGCTGCCACCGCCACCAGGATTGGGCGCTGGGCTCAGAGAGACAATGCTGGAAGCAGCTCCAGAATTTGGCAGGCGGGCAGGAGGGGGAGAGGTGGCCGTAACCAATGACCACAGAGCAGGTCCATGGGTCCTGCAGGCTGACCTAACTGCCCAGGCCCGCGGAGCCCTTCCTGGGGCACATTCCTCACTGAAGAGCCCCTCTCCGAGGCCTTGGGTGGCGCCAATGTCTTTTTAGGATCCAAAGGTCTAATTTTAGCGTCCCGGCCTTCAACACCTGCTGAAAATAGCCCCCTGTTTCCCTCCCGTCCCTGCCCTTTCCTTGGAGAAGCTGAACCCCCCGTGTCCCCGTGATCCCGTTGGTCAGCACAGGCCCCAGGCCTTGTATGGGTTTCAGTGGAGGCCCCAAGTCCCCGCCAAGCTCTGTGTGCCAGTACCCGGGGAAGGACAGCTGCCCAGCTCCCCTCCCAGCTCACCTGTCCAGCTGCCAATCTCAGGTGCGGCACATACTCATGGGACCCAAATTCAGGTCCCCGCACCTCTGGGAATCAAGGCTGCCTCACTCTGGCCTCCACCGTGTGGGGTCATGTCAGCTGACCCTCCACCCGGGGAGGCCTCCATTTTCTATTTTGCAGGATCTTTGATTATCTCATCAATAATGATTTTTCCTAGGATTTCGGAGCACTTGTGTGTCAGGGGCTTCCGGCGCGCGGTTCCATCCAAGCTTCTCACCACCAAGGAGGCGGGTGCTGTCATTGTCCCCAAGGGGTGGAACCAGGGGTTGACCTCAAGGAAGCTGGCCCCAAGGCCTCCGTTGTGCTGTCCACCGGTGTTGCCCACGGACACCTCCTGCCACCCAGCCACAGCCTCTCGCGGCCTTTGTCCCACCCTTTCCCCAAAGCACTCTGCTCAGATTGTGTCTCCTAAGCAGACAGGCCAGAGAGGCCATCCAGCTTGCCAGAGGCCACGCCGCCCGCTGGTGGTGGATGAAGACACCCAGCTCCCACATTCTAAGGTCCAGGGCTATGGCCGCAGGGGTGGGTCTGAATCACAGCCACTGTGGGCCACACCCGCACAGAGAAGGTGGGCCCGGGGAACAGCCAGGGGTGTGCAGGGGCCCAGGAGCCTCAAGCCAGTCCCCTGCCGCAGGCCCGCATGCTCAGCAGCAGAAAAAGCCTAGGAAGGGCCGGCAGAGCCTGTGGGTTGGTGGCAGGGCCATGATTCAGCAGCTCCCAGGGGTCACTGGCCCTTCACACCCACAGTCCTGCTGGGAAAAGGACCATGCCCAGGAGAGAAGCCAGAGCGGGCCTTGCAGGAGCCTCCTCCCACTGCAGTCAGAGCTCACAGGCCCCAAACCGGCTCCCTGGAGAGAGCCCCAGTGGCAGGAGCTTCCCTAGGGACCCTGAGGCCAGGCTCCTGCCTGTAGCCCCTGGGTCTGAGGATGAGGACCAGGCTCATGGGGACAGGGCGGGAGGGGAGAAAGTGACCGGGCCAGGGGAGGATGTCAGTGCCCCCGTCCAGGGCAGGACCTCCAGGCAGCCAGAGCAGGGGAGGCTCCTCTCGCAGGGACCAGCAGGAGGGGACGCTCCTTCAGCCTGAGCTGTGGCCAAGTCCAGCAGCCTTTGCCACTCGGGATAGGAACCCCACACTTGGCCTCCGGGAGTGAAGAGCTACTCTTCCTCGGGGAGACAAAGACTGGCAAATCCCCAGGGTGCTGTGGGGGAGAGGGCACAGCAGGAAGGTGAGGGCCCAAGCCTTGCACTGGCGGTGGCGCTGACACAGACTTCCATGTAGGTAGCACAGGGGCTGGATGTTCCACCACCAAGGGACCCTGGAGGCGGGGCCACCGTCTGCAACGCAGAGCTGAGGGCCATGGAGCTGCAGGTCTGAGGCCCTTCTCAGGCCTGAGCACCCCTCTCAGGGGTGCTGCACAGAAAACCCAGCCCCAGTTGGCAAGAGGGAACAGGCCCTCCATGGAGCCCAGGAAAGCCGTCAAGAGTCAAGACCCCTTAGGAGAGAGAGTTCCCTGCTTTGCCCGCTGCCCTGGAGTCAGGCGTGGGCAGAGGCCAGGCTGCTCAGGCTGAGACTGTCCTGTCTTCCCGCCTGGCACCTGGCAGCCTGCTCCTTCCCCAATGCCCACAGGGCCAGCAGGTCACCCAGGTGAGGAGAGGGCCTGCAGCGCCACCTGCTGGAGACACAGTGGAAGTCGCTTCAGGGGCCCTGCACCCTCAAGAGTCATTCACCCCAAACTCTGGGGAGCCTGGGAACCCGAAATGATGGAGGGCAGGCAGTGCCCCCCTGCTCTCAGATGAGCCCTTATATTTGGCCTTACAAGCAGCTTTGGCTGTTCCTCCTGTTCGACGCTTAGAAGGTTGAAGTCGGAGTCTCAAAAGCAAGTGTGCAGTATAACAACCCCACACACTTTACGTTTACCAGGAATGGCGCATAATTTTCCATCCTTTTCCTTTCTACCTATCTGTGTCTTCATATTTATTCATTTATTTTTAAAGATTGATTTATTTATTTATACAAGAACTGGGGTACAGGCCAGATGCGTGGGAGGGTGAGAGGATTCACCAGAGACAGAGAGGGGAACAGCACACAGGAAATACAGTGCCCAGGGGAGCAGCTGGCTCCACAGGAGAGGTCACCCCGCCCCGTGGGACCCTCAAGGCAGGGGTGGAACCTGCACTGCTGAGGCTGGGGACAGCTTCCCAGCGCTGTGCTCAACCACCTGAGCCACCAGGGGAGGCCCATGGGTCTTCATATTTAAAGTGTATGTTTCCAGCAATATACAGTTGAATGTTGTTTCTTTATCCGTTGCATAACTTGTGGCTTTTAATTAGGTTTATCAGTTTACATTTACTGTAATTACTGATACATGAAATGACTCGACTTAGGCCAATCATCTCGCTATTTCTCTGTTCTTCTGGTTTTCTGTTACTTCGTGACTCCCATTATGCTAAGTGAATCATTTTATATTCCACTTCTGTTATTTAATCCGTTTTTTAGCAATACTTCTTACCCTTTCTTCCCTCCTCGCCCTGGGCACACCCACTGCAGTGAAGATGTTTCCCGCTGGGGGTCTGCTCATCATCCGGGGCTGTGGGCTGGGGTCTGAGCCAGGTGGGTGAGTTGCTCGGCCATGCTTGGGCTCACCGTGGACAGAAGAGGAGATGAGTTGTCACCACACGTCTCTGCTTCTTCTCTTCTCCAGCTGTCTGCACAGGGAGGGCCAGATTCCATGCGCATGTGGAAGTCTGGGGGTCCGGGTACCCCTGGGTCTACCCACTCACAGATTCATGGAGGTGTTGCAAGAATCTAAGAGTTGGGGAGACTGTGCCTGGGACACGGGACACCTTCATGAGCACCAAAGGTTCTAGCCACTCAGGGTACCCCCTGCGCACACATCCGGGGAGGTGGATGCCATTTTATTGCAAGATAAGTGGCTCCTGAAACCTCCTTTATACACCTAAATGGGCCCCGTGCGATACCCATAAGCTCTGATGCGCAGGGAATTAGGACCAGATTGCAAAGACCTGCTACCTTTGGTTCCCTAAGGAAGCAACTGCGGTGACACTGGTGCAAGCCCAGGAGACAGGTCAGGCACACCATGGCCTCAGGATGCGCCCCATCTGCCTGCAGGCAGGTAGGTTGCTTCATTGTTTTCCTGTCCCTAAAATGGGGATGAAAATAGCTCTGCCCCATGCTGAGCTAAGCCTGTCCAAGGCCTTCTGGGCCAAGCAAATACAGGAGCTGAACCCCGGGGAACGGAAAAGCAGAGAGGGTTTGGGGCCTGGGGCATCTGGGGTGCAGGATGCTGGGGCCCCAGGATGAGGGAAGGGCTCCCCAGACCCCAGGAGAGGCAGCATGGCTAGGAGGAGCCCTGGTGAATAGGGCAACACGGGCAGACTCCCCAGTCCTCCCCTCTCCAAGTGTGGGATCCGGGCAGAGAGAAGTCATGGTGGGAGGGCCCAGTGTCAGGGAGGGGCGCCCTGAAACGCTGCGCCTCTTGTTCCATTTCTGACCTTGGGGTCTTAGGACATGAGTATGTTTGAAAACTCAGGGTCACAGTCTCCCTTCCAGGATGTGTCAGGATTGAAGGTTTGAAGGTGGGGTTGGGGGCAGGATGGAGGACTCACTCCACTCAGGGATGCAAATGAGCCAGTGTGTTCCTGACACGCAACACACACACACACACACACACACACACACACACAGATGCACCCATCGCTAGATTTCAGCTGAGACCTTAGGAAACAGCACTCAGCCAAGAGAGCTCCTCTAAAGGCCTCAGGGGAAAGCAGGGTCCCACCTGGACCATCTCCTGGAGTTTCTCCACAGAGGCCAAGAGCAGAGTCTGTGAAGAGGCTCCGGTGCCTGAAGTAGTTATAAACATTTCAGAGCCTGAAAGTCCCTGAAAGAAAACGAAGCCAAGCCCCACTCTGAGGCCACGTTCACACCCCAGTAAGACATTTAGTTTCCATTGGGACCTTCAGGAAAACACAGGCTTTTGGTGTTTACATTGTAGAAATTGCTTTGAATGCACAGAGTGAACTCGTTCAGAAAGAAAAACCATGTTTAATGGTGGCTTTTATTTTGCCGCGGAAAATTTGTGCTAGAAGGTGAGAACCATCTTCTCTAATATAATCAAATAAATAAATAAATAAATAAATAAAATAGGAGTGGCTTGAAAGAGGATCAGGAGGTGGATGGGGAAGCAGATGCAGATGTCTGTGATCCTGGAACAGGGGGGTCCCCAGGAAAGGGGGAGGGTCCAGGTTCCCTGCCCCTCCCAAGGGAGGGTGGAGCTGAGCAGAGAGAGAAGCTGCAGAGGAGACTGAGAAGGAAGGAGCAGGATGGAGCCAGAAGGGGGCCTGGAGGAGACACACGGAGCGGCCTGGAGGAGACACACGGAGCCGAGAGACACGTGAAGAAACGGCGCTTGCCTTTCGGTGGAGGACGGGGTGACACAGATGTGGGGGAGACCCGTGGGGAGGGACCATGGGGTTTTTGTCTGGATGTTGATTTTGCTCTTTTCCTCCCAGACTTGTCTGGTGGTTTCTGATCCGTTTCTGTGGGTCCCCGCTGGAGGGACTTTAGACTGTGGCAGGATTTGGGGCCTTGCACTGGGCCAATCCTGGTTGGGTGGACTTTGACCCGCGAAGGGCCGGGTCACTTTGGGTGCTTGATTTAGAAACGCGACTCTTTGCCTTTCCTGTGTGGTTTCCTAATTGTGTTAAGGTTCCTTCCCATGAAAGTCTCATGTTTTGTGTTGATGCGGCAGAACCCATTTAGAGTAGGCAGGTTTGTGGGGTCTGGGGTGCCCCTCTCCCTGCCCTGTACCTATAGCACTTTTTCTTTTTTTTTTTAAAGATTTATTTATTAATTAAAGAACCAGGGTACAGGCCAGATGTGTGGGAGGGTTAAGGATTCACCAGAGACAGAGCGGGGAACAAAACAGGCAGATGGACTGAAATACACTGCTGAGGGGAGCAGCGGGTGAGACAGGAGAGGTCTGCCATGCCATGTGGGACTCTCGCCGGATGGCCGGGATCAAACCAGCACTGCAGAGGCTGCGGACAGCTTCACAGTGCTCATTCAACAGCCTGCGCCACCAGGGAGGCCCTGGGATTTTCTCTTAAGGCTTCATGCCTCTGTCGGGTAGAAGGGGAGAGAACAGGTTAGTGAGGTAGGTGGACAGGCAGGTCAGCACTTCCCCTCACCAGATGATTTCCCTCCACCTGCCGCCCCCCACCCTTCCTCAGCTCATGTGAATGTTCAGGCCTTTGGAATAATCTGCTCAGGCCTCAGTCTCCTCATCTCTCATCTGGGGGTGATGTCGCCCTGGTAACCCTGTCTGTGCCTTTGCAGCTACAGACAGTTTAGGGGACACCAGGAGGAAAAATGTGGAGGACTCTTTCTGCCCCCAGGAGTGACTAGATTCCACCCTAAGATGCTTGTGCCTCTTTGGATGAGAGGCAGGAGGTGGAGAGCAGGTGGCGGGGACTCACGAGCATGATGTGAATGGCATTTGCGTTTCATCTTTCCAGAGTGTCACCCCTTGCATCTGAGGATGTCAGCAAGAGGGAGTGACATCCAGGAGTCCTTTCCTCACAGAGTGGGGTCCCCAGCGGCCACACGCCCAGAAGTGATTCTGACAGTGGTACCCAGGGGAGTGTGAGGATGTGCCCAGGAGCAGGGTGGGGACTCACTGTTGCAACCCAGGCCGCTGTGTTGGCCAATGCGGTCGAGCTTATGCCCGAAGCAGTTGTCTGGCTTCCTCTTGGGCTTCTCCCTTTTCAGTACGGCTCGGAGGACTTTGTTCCTTGCTGGCTCTCCGGACTCCCCTTCTTGGGCGAGGGCACTGTCCTCCTGGAGCGGGGCCGCGATCATCAGATCCTCCTGCAGCCCTGAGACTGAGTGGTCCAGATGGTACGGCAGATCCTGTCAGGGGTGGAGGAGCCCGAGCCTCAGGACCCTGCACAGGCACCCCACCACCCTCGAGTGTCTCAACGAAACTGACTGTCTTGGGTATGGAGACCTGGCCCCCGATCTCACCACTTCCTGATTCCCTATCACCAGTTCTCAAGGGAGGGAGGGCACATCTGGGGACTACAGATGGGAGCTGGTTAATCACGGCTACCTGCTGGCACCTCCCAGGCACCCAGCCCCACAGCACTCACCAATTCCGCACTTGGTCCAGATTTCCCCGCAGGGCTGCCGTTTTGGTCAGCACGGCCTCCTAGCAGGGACAGGTTCAAAAACAGGAGGACTAGGAGTGCCCGGGGCAGCGCCATCTGGATTCCAGGCAGTGGGAGGGCCAGGCAGAGTTTGCTGCTGCTGCTGCTCAGCAGGTTCTTGTCTCAGCACAGCCCGTGGGCGCTCTCTTGAATCTCTGGGCACTTGGTCCTTTTATTCCAGATCTGGGAGGCAGCCTGCCCTGTCCTCCCGGGTTATCTCAGAGGCATCTGCCTTGTTCCGACCCCCCGCTGAACTGAGGGCTGGGGAATGCACCCTCCTGGTCTGGGACCAGTGCTTGCCTGGGGTGGAGGCTGGGACAAGCAGGCCTTGCATGGAAATGCGCCAGGGCAGGGGCGGGGGCAGGAGCACCTGGGGGGCACCCTTGGGTCCCTCGCCTCCCATTGCCGCTTTTCAGCAATTTTGGGCCTGAGTGTGGTGCTCTCCCCTTGCACCCAACCCCCAGCCATTCCTGGAGAGGGCAGGCAGAGCTCCTGCATTGGAGGCCCTATGGAAGTGTAGGTGCGGGGTGCACTGGGTGACTCAGAACAACCCCAGCCAGCACTCAACCACCAGCAGGGAGTCGTCCCCTGTCCCTTCCCCAGTGCCCCACTCTGCTCTGGACCAGCCCAGGGTCTCCAGGGGTCCTGACCGCTGTCCGTGGTTCTGATCGCTCAGAGCAAATTCAGAGCAAGGGGTTTGGCGCCCCTCAACTCAGGTCTATCCAGAAAGACAAGCGTGGGTAGGGGCCAAAGAGCTCTGAGACCCCTCCCTGGCCTCTCACCACCGTCCACACCAAGGTGCCAACTCTCCAATGTCGCCTGATTCAAAGTCTGGCCATGACAAGGAACTCTGGAATGCTGGCCCTTCTTCCATCCCTTAAGGGGTAGAACTGATGTGCCTGGAATTCTGAGAGGCCAAGCCCAGAGAGGAAGTCCTCCGGGAATGCCTTCCACCAGTCTCCTCCAGCTGCCAACACCTCTTCTCCCCACCAGCCAACATAGGACGGAAACAGCAAGGGTGATGGGAAAGATGACGATGCGGCGGGTGGGCTCCTCAGCTTGCACATTCGTCACCCGATCTCCCCCTTCATCCTCATGCTCTCCCCGTGTGCCTGTGTGTGTCCAGATGTGCCCCCTTCTTACAGGGAGTTATTTCTTCTGGTGCTGCGGCCTCTGGGCCAGGTTCACACCAGGAGTGAAGGAAGGCACAGCAGCCCTTTCCTGCTTCTCCCCTCCTGGTGTCTCCAACCCAGCCCTCGGGAAGTTGGGGTTGGGGGGTCTGTGATCAGTCCACTTTACAGACCAGGAAACTGACATCCGGAGCTGCTCACGGCTTACCCAAGGTCACTGTCAGGCATGTGGAAGCCCCAACCCCATTCCTCAGAACCAACCTATTTGGCTCTTCAGAGAGGGCGTCCAAACAGTCTTGGGCCAATACACTAATGCCCTTTAAGGAGGGGGAACATCTGGACACACAGGCACACGGGGAGAGCATGAGGATGAAGGTGGAGATCAGGTGATGAATCTACAAGCTGAGGAGCCCTCCAGAAGCTGGGGGAGCACCACAGTTTCTCCCACAGACCCAGGAGGCATCCTGGTCCACAACCTGACGTGGACCCAGGCTCTAGAACTGGAGGCAGGAAACCCGGGTTGACGCCCCCTGGGTCCAGAGGGCCTAGCTGACCCCCACGCTTGGCAGCTGCAAGGTGGGCTTGGATGGGGCTCGGACTGGCCACCATCTCTGCCGTGGACCTATTAGTCCTTCTGAGGGAGGCACCAGCGTTGAACAGGCTTATTCAATGAATATGGCTTTAGTTTCTATAAACTTCCTTGGGTGGCTGCTCAAAACAGCTAAAATAATGCTGTTCACAAACTCACTTCATCGGTCTAGGCAAAGGCCAGGCCGAGGAATCTTCCATCTGGGCCCAGGTCAGCAGGAATCAGCAGGTGAGCTGTGAGGATTCTGAACGCCAAATTGGGGTTCAAATCCCCGCAGCACCACCCACCAGCCGCGGGAAGTGGCTGCTCGTCTCAGGTCCTGCGAGCTGTACAGTAGTTGAGGGTACACCAGCGTCCACCAAACAGCATTTGGGTGAAGATGAAGTGAGGTGCTGCCTGTAAACTGCTGGGCACTGTTCTGGGCACACTGTGTTCCCTGATAACAGTCCTGACATCACGAGGACTCGGTGACCCCAGGGGTGGCTACTGACTGTGGTTTGGCGCTGAATCGCACCCTGGGAGATGTCCGGATTCTCTGAGCTGGGCTGGGAAGATGATGGGGACTTGGGACAAGGGGGTGGGGCCACTGAGCACACTTTTCTTCACCCACATCCCTGAGGGAGTCGCATGGTGGTCACACAGAGCATGAAGAGTTGTCAGCAGCCAAGCCACATTCTGGGGATGCTTCAGCTGCTGCGAGGCCAGGGGAGCTTGTGAGCTGCTGAGAGAACCCCCTGCCAACCCCCACCCCCACCAACACCCAACCCCCCCACGCACCCCCCCCCCAGGCGCCTTGCCACCCACACAGTGCTGTCCTGGTGCCAGGTAACCTCCAGGAGCACACACAGGCGCTCTTGGGGATCTGGAGGCACTCAGGGAGCTCAATTCTCCACCCACACCCTGCAAGCACTTGCTAACAAACAGGAGCCTCTTCCACCAGACCCCAGAATTCCTTACAAGGCAGGTGGCATTTACCATGCTGGTAGGGGAGCGAGGGCAACCCCTCAGGAAAAGGGGGAGCACAACGCAGGACAGAACCCTAGAGAGCCCCTCTCTCTGAGTCAGGCTGGGTTCACCTCCACTCTCCCAAGTGGGTCACCAGAACTGGCCACTGATGCTGACCAGGACCTCATGCTCTGCAGACAAAGGGAACCCCAAAATGTCCCCATCCTCGTGGAGTGTCTAGTTGAGAAAAACCAGCACACATTTTGAGTTTATTTTCTTACTTGTTATTCATGACAAAGTCGCCCTTGCACAGTGTCTCACAAACCCCCGAAATAATGGATAGAAAAATAAAGGAGAAAGCGCTCAGCCATTTAGCAAAAACCTCAGTGCAGGCTGGAGGGGGAGGGAGGGAGACTCTGGGGGGTTGGGTGGTCGAGGTGGAAGACCAGCCTAAGTTTGCTTGAATTTTACTTTTGTGAGAGGAAAAAAGAACCCAAACTGGAAAAGAGTGCCCCCACCAGAGGGGGGTCCCCAGCTCCCCTATCCCTCCCACACCCCCGGACCCGCTTCTCAAGCCCCCAAGCTGGCGTCCCCGTCCACACGCAGCACACCCCTGTCTGTGCCAGGTGGGCAGCCGCGTCTTCACGGCTCAGCTTTTTCACTTAAATTACTGAGCCCCTCGATGACCAGGTTGTCTCAGGGACGACCCTCCAGGCGCCCACAGAGACGTGAGCACGAAAGCCTGTAGCATCGAGTCCCTCCCAGGAGGCCCCCGAGTGAGAAAGGAGGAGATGCGGAGAGAGAGGGGACTGGCCGCGACTCCCTGGACCACTGTCTCCCACAGAGCAGGGTGAGACCCAGCTGAGGCCCAGTGGAATTCAGTTCGGTCCACTGAGCTCACCTGGGAGACGCCTGGGGCCGGTTCTGAGCACCCCCAACCCCAGGGGCCCGGAGACAGTGGTCCTCACACACCTGAGAACCCCCTCGCCACAGTGAGACAGTGTGGGCGTTCCGGGGGGAGCGAGCGTGCCAGGCTTCCAGGAAGACCTGCACCTCCTCTTCTCAGGGCTTCTCCTGCTGAGCCTTCGGAAACCCCAGCCGCTCCTGAGCCTGGAGTCAGCCCGGCCCTGTGTCCCCTCCGGCCTCAAAGAAGCGAGCGACGGAGCAGGCCCAGGGAGGGGCCGTCCAGCAGGCTGGCCACTGGGGGGACACTGTGGACTCCACCCCGGACCCCATGCCAGGGGAACCCTCTCCCCCAGGTCCCTCCTCCAGCCTCCTGGGGTGCACCAGTATTTCTCCCTCCACCCGGGCAGCCCACCTGCCGAGGGACACAGCTGCTCCCTCGATTTCCAGTCCCTGTCGCCAGAGTGGGGCCGGCTCTGCTCTCTGGACTGCGCCCGGCGGGACACAGCGTGTGCGTCCAGCACTGACCACGCGCCAGGCGTGCAGAGACAGCGGCGGCCGGCTGTGCTGCCCCGTTGAGGACAGGCAGGGCAAGCAGCAGCGTTAGGGAAGTAGGGCCCGGACACATGGAAAGTAAGGCCCCCGGGTGCCAGCAGTGATTCCACAGTGGGGTCAGTACCAGGTCAGTGGGGAGAGAGAGGCAGCCGTGGGCAGGGTTGGACATGGGGGGCCTTCTAGACCTTCTCCCAGGCCAGAGTGGTCACCCTGGAAAGCAAGTTGGGGTAAGAGAAAGGAGAGTGGCAAGTCCTGGACCCCGGGCCAAGGAGCTGGGGAGGGTTGAGCCCAGCAGGCTCAGAGGCGCCCTCAGCATCTCCCCAGGAAGTGGGGCGGGAAGTGGCCTTCCCAGGGTTCACAGCTTCCTCTGTGGACGTGCCCCTGAGGGCTGGAGAGAAGCCTTGAGACTGGGAGGAGCCAGCCCCCCATGGAGGGTCTAGAAGGCCCCTCTCCTTCCCCACTGGCCTGGTACTGACCCTGCCGCTGGGTCACTTCGGCGCCGGGGGAGCCTTCCTTTCTGTGTGTCTGGGCCCGGAGCAGCAGGCTCCTTGATGGCAACTGCTTCGGAGCACCCCAACCCCAACACACACACCCCGTGAATGGAGCAGAATGTGCAGGAGTAAAGGGACAGTCAGAAAAGGAAAATGTGGCCTAGCAGGGCAGAGGCTGCCACCGCCATGGGATTGGGCACTGGGCTCAGAGAGACAATGCTGGAGGCAGCTCCAGAATTTGGCAGGCGGGCAGGAGGGGGAGAGGTGGCCGTAGCCAATGGCCAAAGAGCAGGTCCATGGGTCCTGCAGGCTGACCTCACTGCCCAGGCCCACAGAGCCCTTCCTGGGGCACATTCCTCGCTGAAGAGCCCCTTTCCCAGGCCTTGGGTGGCGCCAATGTCTTTTTAGGATCCAAAGGTCTAATTTTAGCGTCCCGACTTCAACACCTGCTGAAAACAGCCCCCTGTTTCCCTCCTGTCCCTGCCCCTTCCTTGGAGAAGCTGAACCCCCCGTGTCCCCGTGATCCCGTTGGTCAGCACAGGCCCCAGGCGTTGTATGGGTTTCAGTGGAGGCCCCAAGTCCCCGCCAAGCTCTGTGTGCCAGTACTCGGGGAAGGGCAGCTCGCAGTGTCCACCCCGGAGGGGGCACAGCTGCCCAGCTCCCCTCCCAGCTCACCTGTCCAGCTGCCAATCTCAGGTGCGGCACATACTCATGGGCCCCAAATTCAGGTCCCTGCACCTCTGGGAATCAAGGCTGCCTCACCCTGGCCTCCACCCTGTGGGGTCATGTCAGCTGACCCTCCACCCGGGGAGGCCTCCATTTTCTATTTTGCAGGATCTGTGATTCTCGCATCAATAATGATTTTCCTAGGATTTCGGAGCACTTGTGTGTCAGGGGCTTCCGGCGCGCGGTTCCATCCAAGCTTCTCAACACCGAGGAGGCGGGTGCTGTCATTGTCCCCAAGGGGTGGAACCAGGGGTTGACCTCAAGGAAGCTGGCCCCAAGGCCTCCGTTGTGCTGTCCACTGGTGTTGCCCACGGACACCTCCTGCCACCCAGCCAGAGCCTCTCTAAGGCCTTTGTCCCACCCTTTCCCCAAAGCACTCTGCTCAGATTGTGTCTCCTAAGCAGACAGGCCAGAGAGGCCATCCAGCTTGCCAGAGGCCACGCCGCCTGCTGGTGGTGGATGAAGACACCCAGCTCCCACATTCTAAGGTCCAGGGCTATGGCCACAGAGGTGGGTCTGAATCACAGCCACTGTGGGCCACACCCGCACAGAGAAGGTGGGCCCAGGGAACAGCCAGGGGTGTGCAGGGGCCCAGGAGCCTCAAGCCAGTCCCCTGCGGCAGGCCCGCATGCTCAGCAGCAGAAAAAGCCTAGGAAGGGCCGGCAGAGCCTTGTGTTGGTGGCAGGGCCATGATTCAGCAGCTCCCAGGGGTCACTGGCCCTTCGCACCCACAGTCCTGCTGGGAAAGGGACCATGCCCAGGAGAGAAGCCAGAGCAGGCCTTGCAGGAGCCTCCTCCCACTGCAGTCAGAGCTCACAGGCCCCAAACCGGCTCCCTGGAGAGAGCCCCAGTAGCAGGAGCTTCCCTTGGGACCCTGAGGCCGGCTCCTGCCTGCAGCCCCTGGGTCTGAGGATGAGGACCAGGCTCATGGGGACAGGGCGGGAAGGGAGACAGTGACCAGGCCAGGGGAAGATGTCAGTGCCCCCATCCCGCACAGGCCCTCCAGGTTGCCAGAGCAGGGCAGGCCCCTCTCGCAAGGACCTGCAGGAGGGGAAGCTCCTTCAAAGACTAAGCTGTGGCCAAGTCCAGCAGCCTTTGCCTCTCTGGAAAGGAACCCTACATTTGGCCTCGGGGGTGAAGAGCTACTCTTCCTCAGGGAGGGCACAAGCCTTGCACTGGCAGGTGCCACTGACGCAGAATTCATGTAGGTAGCACAAGGGCTGGAGGTGCCACCACCAAGGGACTGTGGAGCAGGGGCCACCGTCTGCCCCACGGAGCTGAGGGTCATGGAGCTGCAGGTCTGCGCCCCTTCTCAGGCCTGAGCACCCCTCTTAGGGGTGCTGCACAGAAGACCCAGCCCCAGTTGGCAAGAGGGAACAAGCCCTCCATCAAGCCCAGGAAAGCCGTCAAGGGCCAAGACCCCTTACGTGAGGGAGATCCCTGCTTTGCCCGCTGCCCTGGAGTCAGGCTTGGGCAGAGGCCAGGCTGGTCAGGCTGAGACTGTCCTGTCTTCCCGCCTGGCAACTGGCAGCCTGCTCCCTCCCCAATGCCCACAGGGCCAGCTGGTCACCCAGGTGAGGAGAGGGCCTGCATCGCCACCTGCTGGAGACACAGTGGAAGTCGCTTCAGGGGCCCTGCACCCTCAAGAGTCATTCGCCCCAGGACTGGGGAGACTGGGACCCCGAAATGATGGAGGGCAGGGAGGGTCCCCCGCTTCTCAGATGAGTCCTTATGCTTGGCCTTACAAGCAGCTTTGGCTGTTCCTCCTGCTCGACGCTTAGAAGGTTGAAGTCGGAGTCTCAAAAGCAAGTGTGCAGTATAACATAACCCCACACACTTTACGTTTACCAGGAATGGCGCATAATTTTCCATCCTTTTCCTTTCTACCTATCTGTGTCTTCATATTTATTCATTTATTTTTAAATATTGATTTATTTATTTATACAAGGACCGGGGTTCAGGCCAGATGCGTGGGAGGGTGAGAGGATTCACCAGAGACAAAGTGGGGAACAGCAGACAGAGGAAATACAGTGCCCAGGGGAGCAGCCGGCTCCACAGGAGAGGTCACCCCGCCCCGTGGGACCCTCAAGGCAGGGGTGGAACCTGCACTGCTGAGGCTGGGGACAGCTTCCCAGCGCTGTGCTCAACAGCCTGAGCCACCAGGGGAGGCCCATGGGTCTTCATATTTAAAGTGTATGATTCCAGCAATATACGGTTGAATGTTGTTTCTTTATCCGTTGCATAACTTGTGGCTTTTAATTAGGTTTATCAATTTACATTTACTGTAATTACTGATACATGAAATGACTCGACTTAGGCCAATCATCTCGCTATTTCTCTGTTCTTCTGGTTTTCTGTTACTTCGTGACTCCCATTATGCTAAGTGAATCATTTTATATTCCACTTCTGTTCTTTAATCCGTTTTTTAGCAATACTTCTTACCCTTTCACCCTCCTGGCCCTGGGCACACCCACTGCAGCGAGCATGTTTCTCGCTGCTCGTCCTCGGGGGCTGTGGGCTGGGGTCTGAGCCAGGTGGGTGAGTTGTTCTGCCATGCTTGGGCTCACCGCGGACAAAAGAGGAGACTTGTCACCACACGTCTCTGCTTCTTCTCTTCTCCGTCTGTCTGCACAGGGAGGGCCAGACTCCATGCACTTGTGGAATTCTGGGGATCCGGGTACCCTTGGGGCTACCCACTCACAGATAGTGGAGGGTTTGCAAGAATCTAAGAGATGGGGAGACTGTGCCTGGGACATGGGACGCCTTCATGAGCACTAAAGGTTCTAGCCACTCAGGGCCCCCCCTACTCACACATCCGCGGAGGGGGATGCCCATTAATTGGAAGATAAGTGGCTCCTGAAACCTCCTTTTTACACCTAAATGGACCCATGTGGTACCCATAGGCTCTGATGCGCGCGGGGTTAGGGCGAGAATGCAAAGACATGCTACTTTCCGTTACCTAAGGAAGCACCTGGGGTGACTCTGTTGTGGCACAGGAGCCGGGTCATGCACACCGTGGCTCACAAATGGGCCCCATCTGCCTGCAGGCAGGTAGGTTGCTTCACTGTTTTCCTGTCCCTAAAATGGGGATGAAAATAGCTCTGCCCCACGCTGAGCTAAGCCTGTCCAAGGCCTTCTGGGCGAAGCAAATACTTGAGCTGAGCCCCGGGGAACTGAAAAGCAGAGAGGGTCTGGGGCCTGGGGCATCTGGGGTGCAGGATGATGCGCCTCAGGATGAGGGAAGGGCTCCCCAGCCCCCAGGAGAGGCGGCGTGGCTACAAGAACCCTGGTGATTAGGGCAACACGGGCAGACTCCCTGGTCCT
Organism: Talpa europaea; assembly: GCF_964194135.1. NCBI lineage: Eukaryota > Metazoa > Chordata > Mammalia > Eulipotyphla > Talpidae > Talpa > Talpa europaea. Next base: position 5,925,270 of record NC_140076.1, read on the forward strand.
CCCCTCTCCAAGTGTGGGATCCGGGCAGAGAGAAGTCATGGTGGGAGGGCCCAGTGTCAGGGAGGGGCGCCCTGAAACGCTGCGCCTCTTGTTCCATTTCTGACCTTGGGGTCTTAGGACATGAGAATGTTTGAAAACTCAGGGTCACCAAGTCGCCCTTCCAGGATGTGTCAGGATTGAAGGTTTGAAGGTGGGGTTGGGGGCAGGATGGAGGACTCACTCCACTCAGGGATGCAAATGAGCCAGTGTGTTCCTGACACGCAACACACACACACACACACACACACGCACACACACACGCCCCTAAGCTGAGATTTCACCTGAGACCTTCAGGAAACAGCACTCAGCCAAGAGCTCCTCTAATGGCCTCAGGGGAAAGCAGGGTCCCACCTGGACCATCTCCTGGAGTTTCTCCACAGAGGCCAAGAGCAGAGTCTGTGAAGAGGCTCCGGTGCCTGAAGTAGTTATAAACATTTCAGAGCCTGAAAGTCCCTGAAAGAAAACGAAGCCAAGCCCCACTCTGAGGCCACGTTCACACCCCAGTAAGACATTTAGTTTCCATTGGGACCTTCAGGAAAACACAGGCTTTTGGTGTTTACATTGTAGAAATTGTTTTTAATGCACAGAGTGAACTCGTTCAGAAAGAAAAACCATGTTTAATGGTGGCTTTTATTTTGCCGTGGAAAATTTGTGCTAGAAGGTGAGAACCATCTTCTCTAATATAATAAATAAATAAATAAATAAATAAATAAATAAATAAATAAATAAAATAGGAGTGGCTTGAAAGAGGATCAGGAGGTGGATGGGGAAGCAGATGCAGATGTCTGTGATCCTGGAACAGGGGGGTCCCCAGGAAAGGGGGAGGGTCCAGGTTCCCTGCCCCACCCAAGGGAGGGTGGAGCTGAGCAGAGAGAGAAGCTGTAGAGGAGACTGAGGAGGAAGGAGCAGGATGGAGCCAGAAGGGGGCCTGGAGGAGACACACGGAGCCGAGAGACACGTGAAGAACCGGCTCTTGCCTTTCGGTCGAGGACGGGGTGACACAGATGTGGGGGAGACCCGTGGGGAGGGGACATGGCGGTTTTTGTCTGGATGTTGATTTTGCTCTTTTCCTCCCAGACTTGTCTGGTGGTTTCTGATCCGTTTCTGTGGGTCCCCGCTGGAGGGACTTTAGACTGTGGCAGGATTTGGGGCCTTGCACTGGGCCAATCCTGCTTGGGTGGACTTTGACCAGGAGGGGCCGGGTCACTTTGGGTGCTTGATTTAGAAACGCGACTCTTTGCCTTTCCTGTGTGGTTTCCTAATTGTGTTAAGGTTCCTTCCCATTAAAGTCTCATGTTTTGTGTTGATGCGGCAGAACTTATTTAGAGTAGGCAGGTTTGTGGGGTCTGGGGTGCTCCTCTCCTTGCCCTGTAACTATAGCACTTTTTCTTTTTTTTTTTAAAGATTTATTTATTAATTAAAGAACCAGGGTACAGGCCAGATGCGCGGGAGGGTTGAGGATTCACCAGACACAGAGCGGGGAACAGAACAAGCAGATGAACTGAAATACACTGCTGAGGGGAGCAGCGGGTGAGACAGGAGAGGTCTGCCATGCCATGTGGGATTCTTGCTGGCTGGCCGGGATCGAACCAGAGCTGCAGAGGCTGCAGACAGCTTCACAGTGCACATTCAACAGCCTGCGCCACCGGGAGGCCCTCGGACTATCTCTTAATTCTTCGGTAGCTCTGTTCGGGCGGAGAGATGACAGGTTAGCGAGGTAGGTGGACAGGCAGGTCAGCACTTCCCCTCACCAGGTGATGTCCCTCCCACCTGCCGCCCCCCACCCATCCTCCAGATGATGTGAATGTTCAGGCCTTTGGAATAATCTGCTCAGGCCTCAGTCTCCTCATGTGTCAGCTGGGGGTGATGTCGCCCTGGTAACCCTGTCTGTGCCTTTGCAGCTACAGACAGTTTAGGGGACACCAGAAGGAAAAATGTGGAGGACTCTTTCTGCCCCCAGGAGTGACTAGATTCCACCCTAAGATGCTTGTGCCTCTTTGGATGAGAGGCAGGAGGTGGAGAGCAGGTGGCGGGGACTCAGGAGCATGATGTGAATGGCATTTGCATTTCATCTTTCCAGAGTGTCACCCCTTGCATCTGAGGATGTCAGCAAGAGGGAGTGACATCCAGGAGTCCTTTCCTCACAGAGTGGGGTCCCCAGCGGCCACACGCCCAGAAGTGATTCTGACAGTGGTACCCAGGGGAGTGTGAGGATGTTCCCAGGAGCAGGGTGGAGACTCACTGTTGCAACCCATGCCGCTGTGCTGGCGAATGGGGTCGATCTTCTGCCCGAAGCAGCTGTTTGGCTTGTCCTTGGGCTTCTCCTGTTTCCCTATGGCTCGGAGGACTTTTTTCCTTGCTGGCTCTCTGGCCTCCCCCTCTTGGGCGGGGCCACTGACGTCCTGGAGCGGGGCCAGATTCATTGGATCCTCCTGCAGCCCTGAGACTGAGCGGTCCAGATGGTACGGCAGATCCTGTCACAGGTGGGAGAGCCCGAGCCTCAGGACCCTGCGCAGAAACCCCACCACCCTCGAGGGGCGCAAGGGAACTGACTGTCTTGGGTATGGAGCCCTGGCACCCGATCTCACCACTTCCTGATTCCCTGTCACCAGTTCTCATGGGAGGGAGGGAACATCTTGGGACTACAGATGGGAGCTGGTTAATCATAAATATCTGCTGGCACCTCCCAGACACCCAGCCCCACAGCACTCACCAATTCCCCACTTGGTCCAGATTTCCCAGCAGGGCTGCCATTATGATCAGCACGGCCTCCTAGCATGAATAGGTTCAAAAACAGGAGGACTAGGAGTGCCCGGGGCAGCGCCATCTGGATTCCAGGCAGTGGGAGGGCCAGGCAGAGGTTGCTGCTGCTGCTGCTCTGCAGGTTCACGTCTCAGCACAGCCTGTGGGTGCTCTCTTGAATCTCTGGGCACTTGGTCCTTTTATTCCAGATCTGGGAGGCAGCCTGCCCTGTCCTCCTAGGTTATCTCTGATGCATCTGCCTTGTTCCGACCCCCCGCTGAACTGAGGGCTGGGGAATGCACCCTCCTGGTCTGGGACCAGTGCTTGCCTGGGGTGGAGGCTGGGACAAGCAGGCCTTGTATGGAAATGCGCCAGGGCAGGGGCTGGGGCAGGAGCACCCGGGGGACACCCATGGGTCCCTCCCCTCCCATTTCCTCCTTTCAGCAATTTTAGGCCTGAGTGTGGTCTCTCCCCTTGCACCCCACCCCCAGCCATTCCTGGAGAGGGGAAGCAGAGCTCCTGCATTTGAGGCCCTATGGATGTGTAGGTGTGGGGTGCACTGCCAGCCAGCAGGCAACCACCAGCAGTGAGTCTTCCCCTGTCCCTTCCCCAGCACCCCACTCTGCTCTGGACCTGCCCAGGGTCTCCAGGGGTCCTGACCGCTGTCCGTGGTTCTGATCGCTCAGTGCAAATTCAGAACCAGGGGTTTGGTGCCCATCAACTGGGGTCTATTCAGAAAGACAAGCGTGGGTAGGGGCCAAAGTCCTCTGAGACCCCTCCCTGGCCTCTCACAACCGTCCACACCAAGGTGCCAACTCTCCAATGTCGCCTGATTCAAAGTCTGGCCATGACAAGGAACTCTGGAATGCTGACCCTTCTTCCATCCCTTAAGGGGTAGAACTGATGTGCCTGGAATTTTGAGAGGCCAAGCCCAGAGAGGAAGTCCTCCGGGAATGCCTTCCACCAGTCTCCTCCAGCTGCCAACTCCTCCTCTCCCCACCAGCCATGTAGGACGGGAACAGCAAGGGTGATGGGAAAGATGACGATGCGGCGGGTGGGCTCCTCATCTTGTACATTCGTCACCCGATCTCCCCCTTCATCCTCATGCTCTCCCCGTGTGCCTGTGTGTGTCCAGATGTGCCCCCTTCTTACAGGGCGTTATTTCTTCTGGTGCTGCGGCCTCTGGGCCAGGTTCACACCAGGAGTGAAGGAAGGCACAGCAGCCCTTTCCTGCTTCTCTCCTCCTGGTGTCTCTAACCCAGCCCTTGGGAAGTTGGGGGTTCGGGGGTCTGTGATCAGTCGCACTTTACAGGCCAGGAAACTGACATCCCGAGCTGCTCACGGCTTACCCAAGGTCACTGTCAGGCATGTGGAAGCCCCAACCCCATTCCTCAGAACCACCCTATTTAGCTCTTCAGAGAGGGAGTCCAAACAGTCCTGGGCCAATACACTAATGCCCTTTAAGGAGGGGGAACATCTGGACACAGCAGGCACACAGGGAGAGCATGAGGATGAAGGTGGAGATCGGGTGATGAATCTACAAGCTGAGGAGCCCTCCAGAAGCTGGGGGAGCACCACAGTTTCTCCCACAGTGTCCTCAGGAGGCATCCTGGTCCACAACCTGACCTGGACCCAGGCTCCAGAAATGGAGGCAGGAAACCCGGGTTGACGCTCCCTGGGTCCAGTGGGCCTAGCTGACCCCTACGCTCTGGCAGCTGCAATGTGGGCTCGGGTGGGGCTCGGACTGGCCACCATCTCTGCTGTGGGCCTATTTCTCCTTCTGGGACAGATACCAGTTTTGAACAGGCTTATTCAATGAATATGGCTTTAGTTTCTAGAAACTTCCTTGGGTGACTGCTCATAACACCTAAAATAATGCTGCTCAAGAACTCACTTATCAGTCTAGGCAAAGGCCATGCAGAAGAATCTTCCCTCTCGGCTGGAGGTCAGCAGGAATCAGCAGACAAGCTGTTAGGATTCTGAATGCCATACTGGGGTTCAAATCCCGGCTGCACCACCTACCAGCCGCGGGAGGTGGCTGCTCGGTCTCAGGTCCTGCGAGCTGTACAATGAGGGTAGACCAGAGTCCACCCCCCAGCATTTGGGTGAAGATGAAGTGAGGTGCTGCCTGTAAACTGCTGGGCACTGTTCTGGGCACACTGTGTTCCCCGATAACAATCCTGACATCACGAGGACTCGTGGCCCCAGGGGTGGCTACTTATCATGGTTTGGCGCTGAATCTCACCCTGGGAGATGTCCAGATTCACCGAGCTGGGCTGGAGAGATGCTGGGGACTCAGGACAATGGGGGGGCCTGCCTGGCATACTTTCTTCACCCACATCCCTGAGGGAGTCCATGATGGTCACACAAAGAGCTTGAAGAGTTGTCAGCAGCCCAGCCACATTCCTGGGATGCTTCAGCTGCTGTGGGGCCAGGGGAGCTTGTGGGCCACTGAGAGCCCCCCACCCCCTGGCCCCCTGCCACCCACATAGTGCTGTCCTGGTGCCAGGTAACCTCCAGGAGCACACACAGGCATGCTCTTGGGGATCTGGGGGCACTCAGGGCGCTCAATTCTCCACGCACACCCCGCAATCACCTCCAAGCAAACAGGAGCCTCTTCCACCAGACCCCAGAATTCCTTACAAGGCAGGTGGCATTTACCATGCTGGTAGGGGAGCCAGAGCAACCCCTCAGGAAAAGGGGGAGCGCAGCACAGGATGGACCCCAAGAGAGCCCCCTCTCTCTGAGTCGGGCTGGGTCCACCTCCACTCTCCCGCAGCGGGTCACCAGTACTGGCCACTGACGCTGATCATGAGCTCACGCTCTGTGGACAAAGGGAACCCCAAAATTTCCCGTTCTCATGGAGTGTCTAGTTGAGAAAAACCAGTACACATTTTGAGTTTATTTTCTTACTTGTTATTCATGACAAAGTCGCCCTTGCACAGTGTCTCACAAACCCCAGAAATATTGGATAGAAAAATAAAGGAGAAAGCGCTCAGCCATTTAGCAAAAACCTCAGTGCAGGCTGGAGGAGGGAGGGAGGGAGACTCTGGGGGGGCTCTGGTGGGGGAGGTGGAAGACTGGCTTTTGTTTGCTTGAATTTTACTTTTGTGAGAGGAAAAACAGAACCCAAACTGGAAAAGAGTGCACCCGCCAGATGGGGGGTCCCCAGCTCCCCTATCCCTCCCACACCCCCAGACCCGCCTCTGGTGCCAGAAGTGATGCCCTGGCGGGGTCAGTACCAGGCCAGTGGGGAGGCAGAGGCAGCCGTGGGCAGGGCTGGACCTGGGGGCCTTCTAGACCTTCTCCAAGGCCAGAGTGGTCACCCTGGAAAGCAAGTTGGGGTAAGACAAAGGTCAGTGGCAAGACCTGGATCCCCAGCTGGGGCGCAGGGGAGGGCGGAGCCCAGCCAGCTCAGAGGTGCCCTCAGCATCTCCCCAGGAAGTGGGGTGGGAAGTGGGGTTCCCAGGGCTCCCAGCTTCCACTGTGGATGTGCCCCTGAGAACTGGAGATAAGCCTGGAGACTGGGGAGGAGCCAGCCCCCATCTGTGGGGTCTAGAAGGCCTTCCAGGTCCAGCCCTGCCCACGGTGGCTCTCCTCCCCACTGGCCTGGTGCTGATCCTGGCGGGAGTCACTTTTGGCACGGGGCGGGGCCTTCCTTTCCGTGTGTCTGGGCCTCTGGGTTGAGCACCAGGCTCCCCAAGGGCAACTGCTTCAGAGCACCCCAACCCCAAAACACAAGCCCCTGTGAATGGAGCAGAATGTGCAGGAGTAAAGGGACAGTCAGAAAAGGAAAATGTGGCCGAGAAGGGCAGAGGCTGCCACCGCCACCGGGATTAGCTACTGGGCTCAGAGAGACAATGCTGGAGGCAGCTCCAGAATTTGGCAGGCGGGCAGGAGGGGGAGAGGTGGCCGTAACCAATGGCCACAGAGCAGGTCCATGGGTCCTGCAGGCTGAACTCACTGCCCAGGCCCGTGGAGCCCTTCCTGGGGCACATTCCTCGCTGAAGAGCCCCTCTCCCAGGCCTTGGGTGGCACCAATGTCTTTTTAGGATCCAAAGGTCTAATTTTAGTGTGCCGGCCTTCGACACCTGCTGAAAATAGCCCCCTGTTTCCCTCCTGTCCCTGCCCCTTCCTCAGAGAAGCTGAACCCCCCCCATGTCCCCGTGATCCCGTTGGTCAACACAGGCCCCAGGCGTTGTATGGGTTTCAGTGGAGGCCCCAAGTCCCCGCCAAGCTCTGTGTGCCAGTACCAGGGGAAGGGCAGCTCGCAGTGTCCACCCCGGAGGGGGCACAGCTGCTCAGCTCCCCTCCCAGCTCACCTGTCCAGCTGCCAATCTCAGGTGTGGCACATACTCATGGGACCCAAATTCAGGTCCCCGCACCTCTGGAAATCAAGGCTGCCTCACCCTGGCCTCCACCGTGTGGGGTCATGTCAGCTGACCCTCCACCCAAGGAGGCCTCCATTTTCTATTTTGCAGGTTCTGATTCTTGCACCAATAATGATTTTCCTAAAATTTCAGAACACTTGAGTGTCAGGGGCTTCCGGCGCGGTTCCATCCAAGCTTCTCACCACCGAGGAGGCGGGTTCTGTCACTGTCCCCAAGGGGTGGAACCAGGGGTTGACCCCAAGGAAGCTGGCCCCAAGGCCTCCGTTGCGCTGTCCACTGGTGTTGCCCACGGACACCTCCTGCCACCCAGCCACAGCCTCTCGCGGCCTTTGTCCCACCCTTTCCCCAAAGCACTCTGCTCAGATTGTGTCTCCTAAGCAGACAGGCCAGAGAAGCCATCCAGCTTGCCAGAGGCCACGCCGCCCGCTGGTGGTGGATGAAGACACCCAGCTCCCACATTCTAAGGTCCAGGGCTATGGCCGCAGGGGTGGGTCTGAATCACAGCCACTGTGGGCCACACCCGCACAGAGAAGGTGGGCCCAGAGAACAGCCAGGGGTGTGCAGGGGCCCAGGAGCCTCAAGCCTGTCCTCCGCCGCAGGCCCGCATGCTCAGCTGCAGAAAAAGCCTAGTAAAGGGCTGGCAGAGGCTAAGGGTTGGTGGCAGAGCCATGATTCAGCAGCTCCCAGGGGTCACTGGCCCTGCACACCCACAGTCCTGCTGGGAAAGGGACCATGCCCAGGAGAGAAGCCAGAGCGGGCCTTGCAGGAGCCTCCTCCCACTGCAGCAGAGCTCACAGGCCCCAAACCGGCTCCCTGGAGAGAGCCCCAGTGGCAGGAGCTTCCCTTGGGACCCTGAGGCCGGGCTCCTGCCTGTAGCCCCTGGGTCTGAGGATGAGGACCAGGCTCATGGGGACAGGGCGGGAGGGGAGAAAGTGACCGGGCCAGGGGAGGATGTCAGTGCCCCCGTCCAGGGCAGGACCTCCAGGCAGCCAGAGCAGGGGAGGCTCCTCTCGCAGGGACCAGCAGGAGGGGATGCTCCTTCAGCCTGAGCTGTGGCCAAGTCCAGCAGCCTTTGCCACTCGGGATAGGAACCCCACACTTGGCCTCCGGGAGTGAAGAGCTACTCTTCCTCAGGGAGACAAAGACTGGCAAATCCCCAGGGTGCTGTGGGGGAGAGGGCACAGCAGGAAGGTGAGGGCCCAAGCCTTGCACTGGCCGGTGGCGCTGACACAGACTTCCATGTAGGTAGCACAGGGGCTGGAGGTTCCACCACCAAGGGACCCTGGAGGCGGGGCCACCGTCTGCAACGCAGAGCTGTGGGCCATGGAGCTGCAGGTCTGAGGCCCTTCTCAGGCCCTGAGCACCCCTCTCAGGGGTGCTGCACAGAAAACCCAGCCCCAGTTGGCAAGAGGGAACAGGCCCTCCATGGAGCCCAGGAAAGCCGTCAAGAGTCAAGACCCCTTAGGAGAGAGAGTTCCCTGCTTTGCCCGCTGCCCTGGAGTCAGGCGTGGGCAGAGGCCAGGCTGCTCAGGCTGAGACTGTCCTGTCTTCCCGCCTGGCGCCTGGCAGCCTGCTCCCTCCCCAATGCCCACAGGGCCAGCAGGTCACCCAGGTGAGGAGAGGGCCTGCAGCGCCACCTGCTGGAGACACAGTGGAAGTCGCTTCAGGGCCCTGCACCCTCAAGAGTCATTCACCCCAAACTCTGGGGAGACTGGGAACCCGAAATGATGGAGGGCAGGCAGGGTCCCCTGCTCTCAGATGAGCCCTTATATTTGGCCTACAAGCAGCTTTGGCTGTTCCTCCTGTTCGACGCTTAGAAGGTTGAAGTCGGAGTCTCAAAAGCAAGTGTGCAGTATAACATAACCCCACACACTTTACGTTTACCAGGAATGGCGCATAATTTTCCATCCTTTTCCTTTCTACATATTTCTGTGTTCATATTTATTTATTTATTTTTAAAGATTGATTTATTTATTTATACAAGAACTGGGGTACAGGCCAGATGCGTGGGAGGGTGAGAGGATTCACCAGAGACAGAGAGGGGAACAGCACACAGGAAATACAGTGCCCAGGGGAGCAGCGGGCTCCACAGGAGAGGTCACCCCGCCCCGTGGGACCCTCAAGGCAGGGATGGAACCTGCACTGCTGAGGCTGGGGACAGCTTCCCAGCGCTGTGCTCAACTGCCTGAGCCACCAGGGGAGGCCCATGGGTCTTCATATTTAAAGTGTATGCTTCCAGCAATATACACTTGAATGTTGTTTCTTTATCCGTTGCATAACTTGTGGCTTTTAATTAGGTTTATCAGTTTACATTTACTGTAATTACTGATACATGAAATGACTCGACTTAGGCCAATCATCTCGCTATTTCTCTGTTCTTCTGGTTTTCTGTTACTTCGTGACTCCCGTTATGCTAAGTGAATCATTTTATATTCCACTTCTGTTCTTTAATCCGTTTTTTAGCAATACTTCTTACCCTTTCTTCCCTCCTGGCCCTGGGCACACCCACTGCAGTGAAGATGTTTCCCGCTGGGGGTCTGCTCATCATCCGGGGCTGTGGGCTGGGGTCTGAGCCATTGGTCAGTTGCTTGGCCATGCTTGGGCTCACCGCGGATGGAAGAGGAGACTTGTCACCACACGTCTCTGCTTCTTCTCTTCTCCATCTGTCTGCACAGGGAAAGCCGACTCCATACGCATGTGGAAGTCTGGGGGTCCGGGTACCCCTGGGGCTACCCACTCACAGATTCATGGAGGTGTTGCAAGAATCTAAGAGTTAAAAAAAAAAAAAAAAGAATCTAAGAGTTGGGGAGACTGTGCCTGGGACATGGGACGCCTTCATGAGCACTAAAGGTTCTAGCCACTCAGGGTACCCCCTGCGCACACATCCGGGGAGGTGGATGCCATTTTATTGCAAGATAAGTGGCTCCTGAAACCTCCTTTTTACACCTAAATGGGCCCCGTGCAGTATCCATAGGCTCTGATGCACGCAGGATTAGGGCCAGATTGCAAAGACATGCTACTTTTGATTCCCTAAGGAAGCACCTGGGGTGACTCTGGTGTGAGCCCAGGAGACAGTTCAGGCACACCGCGGCCTCCGGAACCCACTCATCTGCCTGCAGGCAGGTAGGTTGCTTCACTGTTTTCCTGTCCCTAAAATGGGGATGAAAATAGCTCTGCCCCACGCTGAGCTAAGCCTGTCCATGGCCTTCTAGGCCAAGCAAATACTTGAGCTTAACCCCAGGGAACTGACAAGCAGAGAGGGTTCAGGGGCTGGGGCATCTGGGGTGCAGGATGCTTGGTCCCCAGGATGAGAGAAGAGTTCCCCAGCCCTCAGGAGAGGCGGCGAGGCTAGGAGGAGCCCTGCTGATTAGGGCAACACAGGCAGACTCCCAGGTCCTGCCCTCTCCAAGTGTGGGATCCAGGCAGAGAGAAGTCATGGTGGGAGGGCCCAGTGTCAGGGAGGGGCGCCCTGAAACGCTGCGCCTCTTGTTCCATTTCTGACCTTGGGGTCTTAGGACATGAGTATGTTTGAAAACTCAGGGTCACAGTCTCCCTTCCAGGATGTGTCAGGATTGAAGGTTTGAAGGTGGGGTTGGGGGCAGGATGGAGGATTCACTCCACTCAGGGATGCAAATGAGCCAGTGTGTTCCTGACACGCAACACACACACACACACACACACACACACACACGCCCCTAAGCTGAGATTTCAGCTGAGACCTTAGGAAACAGCACTCAGCCACGAGAGCGCCTCTAATGGCCTCAGGGGAAAGCAGGGTCCCACCTGGACCATCTCCTCGAGTTTCTCCACAGCTGCCAAGAGCAGAGTCTGTGAAGAGGCTCCGGTGCCTGAAGTAGTTATAAGCATTTCAGAGCCTGATAATCCCTGAAAGAAAACGAAGCCAAGCCCCACTCTGAGGCCACGGTCACACCCCAGTAAGACATTTAGTTTCCATTGGGACCTTCAGGAAAACACAGGCTTTTGTGTTTATGTTTAGAAATTGTTTTTAATGCACAGAGTGAACTCGTTCAGAAAGAAAAACCATGTTTAATGGTGGCTTTTATTTTGGGCGGAAAATTTGTGCTAGAAGGTGAGAACCATCTTCTATAAAATAATCAAATAAATAAATAAAAATAATAGGAGTGGCTTAAGGGGATCAGGAGGTGGATGGGGAAGCAGATGCAGATGTCTGTGATCCTGGAACAGGGGGGTCCCCAGGAAAGGGGGAGGGTCCAGGTTCCCTGCCCCACCCAAGGGAGGGTGGAGCTGAGCAGAGAGAGAAGCTGCAGAAGAGACTGAGAAGGAAGGAGCAGGATGGAGCCAGAAGGGGGCCTGGAGGAGGCACACGGAGCCGAGAGACACGTGAAGAACCGGCGCTTGCCTTTCGGTCGAGGACAGGGTGACACAGATATGGGGGAGACCCATGGGGAGGGGACCATGGGGTTTTTGTCTGGATGTTGATTTTGCTCTTTTCCTCCCAGACTTGTCTGGTGGTTTCTGGTCTGTTTCTGTGGGTCCCCGCTGGAGGGCCTTTAGACTGTGGCAGGATTTGGGGCCTTGCACTGGGCCAATCCTGCTTGGGTGGACTTTGACCCGCGAGGGGCCGGGTCACTTTGGGTGCTTGATTTAGAAACGCGACTCTTTGCCTTCCTGTGTGGTTTCCTAATTGTGTTAAGGTTCCTTCCCATGAAAGTCTCATGTTTTGTGTTGATGCGGCAGAACCCATTTAGAGTAGGCAGGTTTGTGGGGTCTGGGTTGCTCCTCTCCCTGCCCTGTACCTATAGCACTTTTTCTTTTTTTTTTTTTTAAGATTTATTTATTAATTAAAGAACCAGGGTACAGGCCAGATGTGCGGGAGGGTTAAGGATTCACCAGAGACAGAGCGGGGAACAAAACAGGCAGATGGACTGAAATACACTACTGAGGGGAGCAGCGGGTGAGACAGGAGAGGTCTGCCATGCCATGTGGGACTCTCGCCGGATGGCCAGAATCAAACCAGCACTGATGAGGCTGCGGACAGCTTCACAGTGCACATTCAACAGCCTGCGCCACCAGGGAGGCCCTGGGATTTTCTCTTAAGGCTTCATGCCTCTGTCGGGTAGAAGGGGAGAGAACAGGTTAGTGAGGTAGGTGGACAGGCAGGTCAGCACTTCCCCTCACCAGGTGATGTCCCTCCCACCTGCCGCCCCCCACCCATCCTCCAGATGATGTGAATGTTCAGGCCTTTGGAATAATCTGCTCAGGCCTCAGTCTCCTTATCTGTCGGCTGGGGGTGATGTCGCCCTGGTAACCCTGTCTGTGCCTTTGCAGCTACAGACAGTTTAGGGGACACCAGGAGGAAAAATGTGGAGGACTCTTTCTGCCCCCAGGAGTGACTAGATTCCACCCTAAGATGCTTGTGCCTCTTTGGATGAGAGGCAGGAGGTGGAGAGCAGGTGGTGGGGACTCACGAGCATGATGTGAATGGTATTTGCGTTTCATCTGTCCAGAGTGTCACCCCTTGCATCTGAGAATGTCAGCAAGAGGGAGTGACATCCAGGAGTCCTTTCCTCACAAAGTGGGGTCCCCAGAGGCCACACACCCAGAAGCCATTCTGACAGTGGTACCCAGGGGAGTGTGAGGATGTGCCCAGGAGCAGGGTGGGGACTCACTGTTGCAACCCAGGCCGCTGTGTTGACCAATGCGGTCGAGCTTATGCCCGAAGCAGTTGTCTGGCTTCCTCTTGGGCTTCTCCCTTTTCTGTACGGCTCGGAGGACTTTGTTCCTTGCTGGCTCTCCGGACTCCCCTTCTTGGGCGAGGGGACTGTCCTCCTGGAGCGGGGCCGCGATCATCAGATCCTCCTGCAGCCCTGAGACTGAGTGGTCCAGATGGTACGGCAGATCCTGTCAGGGGTGGAGGAGCCCGAGCCTCAGGACCCTGCACAGGCACCCCACCACCCTCGAGGTGCTCAACGAAACTGACTGTCTTGGGTATGGAGACCTGGCCCCCGATCTCACCACTTCCTGATTCCCTGTCACCAGTTCTCAAGGGAGGGAGGGCACATCTGGGGACTACAGATGGGAGCTGGTTAATCACGGCTACCTGCTGGCACCTCCCAGGAACCCAGCCCCACAGCACTCACCAATTCCGCACTTGGTCCAGATTTCCCAGCAGGGCTGCCGTTTTGGTCAGCACGGCCTCCTAGCAGGGACAGGTTCAAAAACAGGAGGACTAGGAGTGCCCGCGGCAGCGCCATCTGGATTCCAGGCAGTGGGAGGGCCAGGCAGAGTTTGCTGCTGCTGCTGCTCTGCAGGTTCTTGTCTCAGCACAGCCCGTGGGTGCTCTCCTGAATCTCTGGGCACTTGGTCCTTTTATTCCAGATCTGGGAGGCAGCCTGCCCTGTCCTCCCGGGTTATCTCGGAGGCATCTGCCTTGTTCCGACCCCCCGCTGAACTGAGGGCTGGGGAATGCACCCTCCTGGTCTGGGACCAGTGCTTGCCTGGGGTGGAGGCTGGGACAAGCAGGCCTTGTATGGAAATGCGCCAGGGCTGGGGCGGGGCAGGAGCACCCAGGGGACACGCATGGGTCCCTTGCCTCCCATTTCCTCCTTTCCAGCAATTTTGGGCCTGAGTGTGGTGCTCTCCCCTTGCACCCCACCCCCAGCCATTCCTGGAGAGGGCAGGCAGAGCTCCTGCATTGGAGGCCCTATGGAAGTGTAGGTGCGGGGTGCACTGGGTGGCTCAGAACAACCCCAGCCAGCACTCAACCACCAGCAGGGAGTCTTCCCCTGTCCCTTCCCAGCACCCCACTCTGCTCTGGACCAGCCCAGGGTCTCCATGGGTACTGACCTCTGTCCGTGGTTCTGATCGCTCGGAGCAAATTCAGAGCAAGGGGTTTGGAGCCCCTCAACTCGGGTCGATCCAGAAAGACAAGCATGGGTAGGGGCCAAAGACCTCTGAGACCCCTCCCTGGCCTCTCACCACCGTCCACACCAAGGTGCCAACTCTCCAATGTCGCCTGATTCAAAGTCTGGCCATGACAAGGAACTCTGGAATGCTGACCCTTCTTCCATCCCTTAAAGGGTCGAACTGATGTGCCTGGAATTCTGAGAGGCAAAGCCCAGAGAGGAAGTCCTCCGGGAATGCCTTCCACCAGTCTCCTCCAGCTGCCAACACCTCCTCTCCCCACCAGCCAACACAGGACGGAAACAGCAAGGGTGATGGGAAAGATGACGATGCGGCGGGTGGGCTCCTCAGCTTGTACACTCATCACCCGATCTCCCCCTTCATCCTCATGCTCTCCCCGTGTGCCTGTGTGTGTCCAGATGTGCCCCCTTCTTACAGGGCGTTATTTCTTCTGGTGCTGCGGCCTCTGGGCCAGGTTCACACCAGGAGTGAAGGAAGGCACAGCAGCCCTTTCCTGCTTCTCCCCTCCTGGTGTCTCTCACCCAGCCCCTGGGAAGTTGGGGTTGGGGGGTCTGTGATCAGTCCACTTTACAGACCAGGAAACTGACATCCGGAGCTGCTCACGGCTTACCCAAGGTCACTGTCAGGCATGTGGAAGCCCCAACCCCATTCCTCAGAACCAACCTATTTGGCTCTTCAGAGAGGGCGTCCAAACAGTCCTGGGCCAATACACTAATGCCCTTTAAGGAGGGGGCACATCATCTGGACACACAGGCACACGGGGAGAGCATGAGGATGAAGGTGGAGATCGGGTGATGAATCTACAAGCTGAGGAGCCCTCCAGAAGCTGGGGGAGCACCACAGTTTCTCCCACAGTGTCTTCAGGAGGCATCCTGGTCCACAACCTGACCTGGACCCAGGCTCCAGAATTGGAGGCAGGAAACCCGGGTTGCCGCCCCCTGGGTCCAGTGGGCCTAGCTGACCCCTACGCTCTGGCAGCTGCAATGTGGGCTTGGATGGGGCTCGGACTGGCCACCATCTCTGCCGTGGACTTATTAGTCCTTCTGGGGGAGGCACCAGGTTGAACAGGCTTATTCAATGAATATGGCTTTAGTTTCTAGAAACTTCCTTGGGTAGCTGCTCAAAACAGCTAAAATAACGCTGCTCACGAACTCACTTCATCGGTCTAGGCAAAGGCCAGGCCGAGGAATCTTCCATCTGGGCCCAGGTCAGCAGGAATCAGCAGGTGAGCTGTGAGGATTCTGAACGCCAAATTGGGGTTCAAATCCCCGCAGCACCACCCACCAGCCGCGGGAAGTGGCTGCTCGGTCTCAGGTCCTGCGAGCTGTACAGTAGTTGAGGGTACACCAGCGTCCACCAAACAGCATTTGGGTGAAGATGAAGTGAGGTGCTGCCTGTAAACTGCTGGGCACTGTTCTGGGCACACTGTGTTCCCTGATAACAGTCCTGGCATCACGAGGACTCGGTGGCCCCAGGGGTGGCTACTGACCGTGGTTTGGCGCTGAATCGCACCCTGGGAGATGTCCGGATTCTCTGATCTGGGCTGGGAAGATGATGGGGACTTGGGACAAGGGGGTGGGGCCACTGAGCACACTTTTCTTCACCCACATCCCTGAGGGAGTCGCATGGTGGTCACACAGAGCATGAAGAGTTGTCAGGAGCCAAGCCATATTCTGGAGATGCTTCAGCTGCTGCGGGGCCAGGGGAGCTTGTGAGCTGCTGATAGCTCCCCCCGGCCGTCCCCCCAACCCCCAACATCCCGGCACCTTGCCACCCACACAGTGCTGTCCCGGTGCCAGGTAACCTCCAGGAGCGTACACAGGCGCTCTTGGGGATCTGGAGGCACTCAGGGAGCTCAATTCTCCACCCACACCCTGCAAGCACTTGCTAACAAACAGGAGCCTCTTCCACCAGACCCCAGAATTCCTTACAAGGCAGGTGGCATTTACCATGCTGGTAGGGGAGCCAGGGCAACCCCTCAGGAAAAAGGGGAGCACAACGCAGGACAGAACCCAAGAGAGCCCCCTCTGTCTGAGTCAGGCTGGGTCCACCTCCACTCTCCCAAGTGAGTCACCAGAACTGGCCACTGATGCTGACCAGGAGCTCATGCTCTGCAGACAAAGGGAACCCCAAAATGTCCCCATCCTCGTGGAGTGTCTAGTTGAGAAAAACCAGCACACATTTTGAGTTTATTTTCTTACTTGTTATTCATGACAAAGTCGCCCTTGCACAGTGTCTCACAAACCCCCAAAATAATGGATAGAAAAACAAAGGAGAAAGCGCTCAGCCATTTTGCAAAACCTCAGTGCAGGCTGGAGGGGGAGGGAGGGAGACTCTGGGGGGGCTCTGGTGGGGGAGGTGGAAGACCAGCCTTTGTTTGCTTAAATTTTACTTTAGTGAGAGGAAAAAAAGAACCCAAACTGGAAAAGAGTGCCCCCACCAGAGGGGTGTCCCCAACTCCCCTATCCCTCCCACACCCCCGGACCCGCTTCTCAAGCCCCCACGCTGGCGTCCCCGTCCACACGCAGCACACCCCTGTCTGTGCCAGGTGGGCAGCCGCGTCTTCACGGCTCAGCTTTTTCACTTAAATTACTCAGCCCCTCGATGACCAGGTTGTCTCAGGGACGACCCTCCAGGCGCTCACAGTGAGCACAAAAGCCTGTAGCATCGAGTCCCTCCCAGGAGGCCCCCGAGTGAGAAAGGAGGAGATGCGGAGAGAGAGGGGACTGGCCGCGACTCCCTGGACCACTGTCTCCCACAGAGCAGGGTGAGACCCAGCTGAGGCCCAGTGGAATTCAGTTCGGTCCACTGAGCTCACCTGGGAGATGCGTGGGCCGGTTCTGAGCCCCCCCCAACCCCAGGGGCCCGGAGACAGTGGTCCTCACGCACCTGAGAACCCCCTCGCCACAGTGAGACAGTGTGAGGGTTCCGGGGGGAGCGAGCGTGCCAGGCTTCCAGGAAGACCTGCACCTCCTCTTCTCAGGGCTTCTCCTGCTGAGCCTTCGGAAACCCCAGCCGCCCCTGAGCCTGGAGTCAGCCCGGCCCTGTGTCCCCTCCGGCCTCAAAGAAGCGGGCGACGGAGCAGGCCCAGGGAGGGTGTGTCCAGCAGGCTGGCCACTGGGGGAACACTGTGGACTCCACCCCGGACCCCATGCCAGGGGAACCCTCTCCCCCAGGTCCCTCCTCTGGCCTCCTGGGGTGGACCAGTCTTTCTCCCCCCACCCGGGCAGCCCACCTGCCGAGGGACACAGCTGCTCCCTCCGATTTCGTGGCCCAGAGGGACACAGCGTGTGCGTCCAGCACTGACCACGCGCCAGGTGTGCAGAGAACGCGGCGGCCGGCTGTGCTGCCCCGTTGAGGACAGGCAGGGCGAGCAGCAGCGTAAGGGAAGTAGGGCCCGGACACACAGAGAGGAAGCCGCCCACCCCCGCCCCGGGGTGCTGGCAGTTATGCGGCAGCGGGGTCAGTACCAGGCCAGTGGGGAGGGAGAGGCAGCCGTGGGCAGGGCTGGACCTGGGGGCCTTCTAGACCTTCTCCAAGGCCAGAGTGGTCACCCTGGAAAGCAAGTTGGGGTAAGAGAAAGGTCAGTGGCAAGTCCTGGACCCCGGACCTGGGCGCTGGGGAGGGCTGAGCCCAGCCTGAGGCGCCCTCAGCATCTCCCCAGGAAGTGGGGCGGGAAGTGGGGTTCCCAGGGCTCCCAGCTTCCTCTGTGGATGTGCCCCTGAGGGCTGGAGAGAAGCCTTGAGACTGGGGAGGAGTCAAGGGAAGGTGACCCAGAGGCCCCTAGGCTGGAGCACCAGGCTCCTCGAGGGCAACTGCTTCAGAGCACCCCAACCCCAGCACACACACCCCGCGAATGGAGCAGAATGTGCAGGAGTAAAGGGACAGTCAGAAAAGGAAAATGTGGCCGAGAAGGGCAGAGGCTGCCACCGCCACCAGGATTAGGCGCTGGGCACAGGCAGAAAATGCTGGAAGAAGTTATAAAATTTGGCAGGCGGGCAGAAGGGGGAGAGGTGGCCATAGCCAATGCCCACTGGGCGGTGCCATGGGACCTGCAGGCTGACCTCACTGCCCAGGCCCACAGAGCCCTTTCTGGGGCACATTCCTCACTGAAGAGCCCCTCTCCCAGGCTTTGGGTGGCACCAATGTCTTTTTAGGAACCAAAGGTCTAATTTTAGTGTCCCGGCCTTCGACACCTGCTCAAATTAATTCCCTGATTTCCCTCCATCCCTGTACCTTCCTCGGAGAAGCTGAACCTCCCATGTCCCTGTGATCCCGTTGGTCAGCACAGGCCCCAGGCCTTGTATGGGTTTCAGTGGAGGCCCCAAGTCCCCGCCAAGCTCTGTGTGCCAGTACCCGGGGAAGGGCAGCGCGCAGTGTCCACCCCGGAGGGGGCACAGCTGCCCAGCTCCCCTCCCAGCTCACCTGTCCAGCTGCCAATCTCAGGTGCGGCACTTACTCATGGGCCCCAAATTCAGGTCCCCGCACCTCTGGGAATCAAGGCTGCCTCACCCTGGCCTCCACCGTGTGGGGTCACGTCAGCTGACCCTCCACCCGGGGAGGCCTCCATTTTCTATTTTGCAGGATCTGTGATTATCGCATCAATAATGATTTTCCTAGGATTTCGAAGCACTTGAGTGTCAGGGGCTTCTGGCACGCGGTTCCATCCAAGCTTCTCACCACCGAGGAGGCGGGTGCTGTCACTGTCCCCAAGGGGTGGAACCAGGGGTTGACCTCAAGGAAGCTGGCCCCAAGGCCTCCGTTGTGCTGTCCACCGGTGTTGCCCACGGACAGCTCCTGCCACCCAGCCACAGCCTCTCGCGGCCTTTGTCCCACCCTTTCCCCAAAGCACTCTGCTCAGATTGTGTCTCCTAAGCAGACAGGCCAGAGAGGCCATCCAGCTTGCCAGAGGCCACGCCGCCCGCTGGTGGTGGATGAAGACACCCAGCTCCCACATTCTAAGGTCCAGGGCTATGGCCGCAGGGGTGGGTCTGAATCACAGCCACTGTGGGCCACACCCGCACAGAGAAGGTGGGCCCAGAGAACAGCCAGGGGTGTGCAGGGGCCCAGGAGCCTCAAGCCTCTCCAAAGCCGAGTCCCGCATGCTCAGCAGCAGAAAAAGCCTAGGAAGGGCCGGCAGAGCCTGTGGGTTGGTGGCAGGGCCATGATTCAGCAGCTCCCAGGGGTCACTGGCCCTGCACACCCACAGTCCTGCTGGGAAAGGGACCATGCCCAGGAGAGAAGCCAGAGCGGGCCTTGCAGGAGCCTCCTCCCACTGCAGTCAGAGCTCACAGGCCCAAACCGGCTCCCTGGAGAGAGCCCCAGTGGCAGGAGCTTCCCTTGGGACCCTGAGGCCGGGCTCCTGCCTGTAGCCCCTGGGTCTGAGGATGAGGACCAGGCTCATGGGGACAGGGCGGGAAGGGAGACAGTGACCAGGCCAGGGGAAGATGTCAGTGCCCCCATCCCGCACAGGCCCTCCAGGCAGCCAGAGCAGGGCAGGCCCCTCTCGCAGGGACCAGCAGGAGGGGAAGCTCCTTCAAAGACTAAGCTGTGGCCAAGTCCAGCAGCCTTTGCCTCTCTGGAAAGGAACCCTACATTTGGCCTCGGGGGTGAAGAGCTACTCTTCCTCAGGGAGGGCACAAGCCTTGCACTGGCAGGTGCCACTGACGCAGAATTCATGTAGGTAGCACAGGGGCTGGAGGTGCCACCACCAAGGGACTGTGGAGCAGGGGCCACCGTCTGCCCCACGGAGCTGAGGGCCATGGAGCTGCAGGTCTGCGCCCCTTCTCAGGCCTGAGCACCCCTCTTAGGGGTGCTGAACAGAAGACCCAGCCCCAGTTGGCAAGAGGGAACAGGCCCTCCATGGAGCCCAGGAAAGCCGTCAAGAGTCAAGACCCCTTAGGAGAGAGAGTTCCCTGCTTTGCCCGCTGCCCTGGAGTCAGGCGTGGGCAGAGGCCAGGTTGCTCAGGCTGAGACTGTCCTGTCTTCCCGCCTGGCACCTGGCAGCCTGCTCCCTCCCCAATGCCCACAGGGCCAGCTGGTCACCCAGGTGAGGAGAGGGCCTGCAGCGCCACCTGCTGGACACACAGTGGAAGTCGCTTCAGGGCCCCTGCACCCTCAGGAGTCATTCACCCAGGACTGGGGAGACTGGGACCCCGAAATGATGGAGGGCAGGGAGGGTCCCCCGCTTCTCAGATGAGTCCTTATGCTTGGCCTTACAAGCAGCTTTGGGTGTTCCTCCTGTTCGACGCTTAGAAGGTTGAAGTCGGAGTCTCAAAAGCAAGTGTGCAGTATAACATAACCCCACACACTTTACGTTTACCAGTGAATGGCACATAATTTTCCATCCTTTTCCTTTCAACAAATTTGCTTCTTCCTATTTATTTAGTTATTTATTTATTTATTTTTAAAGATTGATTTATTTAATTATGCAATAACCAGTGTACAGGCCAGATGCGTGGGAGGGTGAGAGGATTCACCAGAGACAGAGTGGGGAACAGAACAGGCAGACTGACAAAGTACACTGCTGAGGGGAGCAGAGGGCGTAACAGGAGAGGTCACCCCGCCCCTTGGGACCCTCAAGGCAGGGGTGGAACCTGCACTGCTGAGGCTGGGGACAGCTTCCCAGGGCTGTGCTCAACTGCCTGAGCCACCAGGGGAGGCCCATGAGTCTTCATATTTAAAGTGTATGCTTCCAGCAATATACACTTGAATGTTGTTTCTTTATCCTTTGCATAACTTGTGGCTTTTAATTGGGTTTATCAATTTGCATTTACTGTAATTACTGATACATGAAATGACTCGACTTAGGCCAATCATCTCGCTATTTCTCTGTTCTTCTGGTTTTCTGTTACTTCGTGACTCCCGTTATGCTAAGTGAATCATTTTATATTCCACTTCTGTTCTTTAATCCGTTTTTTAGCAATACTTCTTACCCTTTCTTCCCTCCTCGCCCTGGGCACACCCACTGCAGTGAAGATGTTTCCCGCTGGGGGTCTGCTCATCATCCGGGGCTGTGGGCCGGGGTCTGAGCCAGGTGGGTGAGTTGCTCGGCCATGCTTGGGCTCACCGCGGACGGAAGAGGAGACGAGTTGTCACCACACGTCCCTGCTTCTTCTCTTCTCTGTCTGTCTGCACAGGGAGGGCCACAATCCATGCGCGTGTGGAAGTCTGGGGGTCCGGGTACCCCTGGGGCTACCCACTCACAGATAGTGGAGGTGTTGCAAGAATCTAAGAGCTGGGGAGACTGTGTCTGGGACCCGGGACGCCTTCATGAGCACTAAAGGTTCTAGCCACTCAGGGCCCCCCCTGCGCACACATCCGGGGAGGGGGATGCCGTTTATTGGAAGATAAGTGGCTCCTGAAACCTCCTTTTTACTCCTAAATTGGCCCCGTGCGGTACCCATAGGCTCTGATGCATGCGGGGTTAGGGCCAGATTGCAAAGACCTGCTACTTTCAGTTCCCTAAGGAAGCACCTGGGGTGACATTGTTGTGGCACAGGAGCCTGATCACGATCACGCACACCACAGCCTCAGGAACGCGCCCCATCTGCCTGCACACAGGTAGGTTGCTTCACTGTTTTCCTGTCCCTAAAATGGGGATAAAAATAGCTCTGCCCAGCTGTGTGGAGATTTCTTGACCTACTAAACATATGATCCAGCAATTCCACTCCTAGGTATTTACCCAAAGGACACAGAAACATCCATTCCAAAGAACACCTGCACCCCTATGTTTATCGCAGCACTGTTTACAATAGCTAAGCTTTGGAAACAGCCCAAATGCCCAAAAATAGATGACTGGATCAAGAAGATGTGGTACATATACACCATGGAATATTACTCAGCATTCAAAAAAGATAAACACATGCAATTTGCAGCAACATGGATGGCGCTGGAAGGGATCATGCTCAGCGAAATAAGCCAGAAAGAAAAAGAAAAATACCGGATGGTCTCACTCATAGCAGGAATCTAGAAAACTTAAATAAGGGACCAGGAAAATGAATAACTATAAGAAAGTGAAAATCAAAATCAACAAAAAACTATGAACCAGAGACACTTTTTGGGGGGTGGGGGGCGGGAGGGGAGGGATTGGGGTCGGAATGGGGGGGTTGCAATTGTATTGGGAATATAAATTTAAAATTCATTATTAAAAAAAAAATAGCTCTGCCCCATGCTGAGCTAAGCCTGTCCAAGGCCTTCTGGGCCAAGCAAATACTTGAGCTGAACCCCGGGGAACTGAAAAGCAGAGAGGGTTCGGGGCCTGGGGCATCTGGGGTGCAGGATGCTGGGCAGGATGAGGGAAGGGCTCCCCAGGCCCCAGGAGAGGCGGCGAGGCTAGGAGGAGCCCTGGTGAATAGGGCAACACAGGCAGACTCCCCGGTCCTCCCCTCTCCAAGTGTGGGATCCGGGCAGAGAGAAGTCATGGTGGGAGGGCCCAGTGTCAGGGAGGGGCGCCCTGAAACGCTGCGCCTCTTGTTCCATTTCTGACCTTGGGGTCTTAGGACATGAGAATGTTTGAAAACTCAGGGTCACCAAGTCTCCCTTCCAGGATGTGTCAGGACTGAAGGTTTGAAGGTGGGGTTGGGGCCAGGATGGAGGACTCACTCCACTCAGGGATGCAAATGAGCCAGTGTGTTCCTGACACGAAACACACACACACACACACACACACACACACACACACACGCCCCTAAGCTGAGATTTCAGCTGAGACCTTCAGGAAACAGCACTCAGCCACGAGAGCGCCTCTAATGGCCTCAGGGGAAAGCAGGGTCCCACCTGGACCATCTCCTGGAGTTTCTCCACAGAGGCCAAGAGCAGAGTCTGTGAAGAGGCTCCGGTGCCTGAAGTAGTTATAAACATTTCAGAGCCTGAAAATCCCTGAAAGAAAACGAAGCCAAGCCCCACTCTGAGGCCACGGTCACACCCCAGTAAGACATTTAGTTTCCATTGGGACCTTCAGGAAAACACAGGCTTTGTGTATATGTTTAGAAATTGTTTTTAATGCACAGAGTGAACTCGTTCAGAAAGAAAAACCATGTATAATGGTGGCCTTTATTTTGGGCGGAAAATTTGTGCTAGAAGGTGAGAACCATCTTCTATAAAATAATCAAATAAATAAATAAATAAAAATAATAGGAGTGGCTTCAAAGGGGATCAGGAGGTGGATGGGGAAGCAGATGCAGATGTCTGTGATCCTGGAACAGGGGGGTCCCCAGGAAAGGGGGAGGGTCCAGGTTCCCTGCCCCACCCAAGGGAGGGTGGAGCTGAGCAGAGAGAGAAGCTGCAGAGGAGACTGAGAAGGAAGGAGCAGGATGGAGCCAGAAGGGGGCCTGGAGGAGGCACACGGAGCCGAGAGACACGTGAAGAAATGGCGCTTGCCTTTCGGTCCAGGACGGGGTGACACAGATGTGGGGGAGACCCGTGGGGAGGGGACCATGGGGTTTTTGTCTGGATGTTGATTTTGCTCTTTTCCTCCCAGACTTGTCTGGTCGTTTCTGATCCGTTTCTGTGGGTCCCCGCTGGAGGGGCTTTAGACGGTGGCAGGCTTTGGGGCCTTGCTCTGGCCCAATCCTGCTTGGGTGGACTTTGACCCGCGAGGGGCCGGGTCACTTTGGGTGCTTGATTTAGAAACGCGACTCTTTGCCTTCCTGTGTGGTTTCCTAATTGTGTTAAGGTTCCTTCCCATGAAAGTCTCATGTTTTGTGTTGATGCGGCAGAACCCATTTAGAGTAGGCAGGTTTGTGGGGTCTGGGGTGCCCCTCTCCCTGCCCTGTACCTATAGCACTTTCTCTTTTTTTTTTAAAGATTTATTTATTTATAGAAGAACCAGGGTACAGGCCAGATGCGCAGGAGGGTGAGAGGATTCACCAGAGACAGAGTGGGGAACAGAACAAGCAGATGGACTGAAATACACTGCTGAGGGGAGCAGCAGGCAAGACAGGAGAGGTCTGCTTCGCCATGTGGGATTCTTGCTGGCTGGCCGGGATCGAACCAGCACTGCAGAGGCTGCAGACAGCTTCACAGTGCACATTCAACAGCCTGCTCCACCAGGGAAGCTCTCGGACTTTCTCTTAAGTCTGCAGTATCTCTGTCGGGGAGGAGAGAAGACAGGTTAGCAAGGTAGGTGGACAGGCAAGTCAGCACTTCCCCTCACCAGGTGATTTCCCTCCCACCTGCCGCCCCCCACCCATCCTCCAGATGATGTGAATGTTCAGGCCTTTGGAATAATCTGCTCAGGCCTCAGTCTCCTCATCTCTCAGCTGGGGGTGATGTCGCCCTTTTAACCCTGTTTGTGCTGTTGCAGCTACAGACAGTTTAGTGGACACCAGAAGGAAAAATGTGGAGGACTCTTTCTGCCCCCAGGAGTGACTAGATTCCACCCTAAGATGCTTGTGCCTCTTTGGATGAGAGGCAGGAGGTGGAGAGCAGGTGGAGGGGAATCACGAGCATGATGTGAATGGCATTTGCGTTTCCGGAATCGCTGAGCTGGGGCTGGGAAGATGCTGGGGACTCTGGACAAGGGGTGGGGGCCCACTGGGCACACTTTTCTTCACCTACATCCCTGAAGAAATCACATGGTGGTCACACACACAAAGTGTGAAGTGTTGTCAGCAGCCCAGCCACATTCCTGGGATGCTTCAGCTGCTGTGGGGCCAGGGGAGCTTGGGAGCTGCTAAGAGTACCCCGAAAGCACCCCCCCAGCCACCCACACAGTGCTGACCCGGTGCCAGGTAACCTCCAGGAGCGCTCACGGGCATGCTCTTGGGGCTCTGGGTGCACTCAGGGCGCTCAATTCTCCACCCACACCCCGCAAGCACCTCCAACCAAACCAGGAGCCTCTTCCACCAGACCCCAGAATTCCTTACACAGCAGGTGGCATTTACCATGCTGGTAGGGGAGCCAGAGCAACCCCTCTGGTAAAGGGGGAGCACAGTGCAGGATGGACCCCAAGAGTGTACCCTCCTTTTGAGTCACTTTGGGTCCACCTCCACTCTCCCGCAGCGGGTCACCAGTACCGGCCACTGACGCTGATCATGAGCTCACGCTCTGTGGACAAAGGGAACCCCAAATTGTCCCTGTCTTCATGGAGTGTCTAGTTGAGAAAAACCAGTACACTCGTTGAGTTTATTTTCTTACTTGTTATTCATGACAAAGTCGCCCTTGCACAGTTTCTCACAAACCCCAGAAATAATGGATAGAAAAATAAAGGAGAAAGCGCTCAGCCATTTAGCAAAAACCTCAGTGCAGGCTGGAGGGGGAGGGAGGGAGACTCTGGGGGGCTCTGGTGGGGGAGGTGGAAGACCAGCCTTTGTTTGCTTGAATTTTACTTTTGTGAGAGGAAAAAAAGAACCCAAACTGGAAAAGATGCCCCCACCAGAGGGGGGTCCCCAGGTCCCCTATTCCTCCCACACCCCCGGACCCGCTTCTCAAACCCCCACGCTGGCAGCCTGTCCACACGCAGCACACCAGCATGCTCAGCCACAGAAAAAGCCTAGTAAAGGGCCGGCAGAGGCTGAGGGTTGGTGGCAGGGCCATGATTCAGCAGCTCCCAGGGGTCACTGGCCCTTCGCACCCACAATCCTGCTGGGAAAGGGACCATGCCCAGGAGAGAAGCCAGAGCAGGCCTTGCAGGAGCCTCCTCCCACTGCAGTCAGAGCTCACAGGCCCAAACTGGCTCCCTGGAGAGAGCCCCAGTGGCAGGAGCTTCCCTTGGCACCCTGAGGCCGGGCTCCTGCCTGCAGCCCCCGGGTCTGAGGATGAGGACCAGGCTCATGGGGACAGGGCGGGAGGGGAGACAGTGACCGGGCCAGGGGAGGATGTCAGTGCCCCGTCCTGGACAGGCCCTCCAGGCAGCCAGAGCAGGGCAGGCCCCTCTCGCAGGGACCAGCAGGAGGGGACGCTCCTTCAAAGCCTGAGCTGCGGCCAAGTCCAGCGGCCTTTGCCTCTCGGGATAGGAACCCCACACTTGGCCTCCGGGGGTGAAGAGCTACTCTTCCTCGGGGAGACAAAGACCCGCAACTCCCCAGGGTGCTGTGGGTGAGAGGTCACAGTGGGAAGGGGAGGACCCAAGCCTTGCACTGGCCGGTGGCGCTGATGCAGACTTCCATGTAGGTGGCACAGGGCCTGGAGGCGCCACCGCCAAGGGACCGTGGCGCCGGGGCCACCGTCTGCCCCACGGAGCTGTGGGCCATAGAGCTGCAGGTCTATGCCCCTTCTCAGGCCCTGAGCACCCCTCTCAGGGGTGCTGCACAGAAGACCCAGCCCCAGTTGGCAAGAGGGAACAGGCCCTCCATCGAGCCCAGGAAAGCCGTCAAGGGTCAAGACCCCTTATGCTGCCCTGGAGTCAGGCGTGGGCAGAGGCCAGGCTGCTCAGGCTGAGACTGTCCTGTCTTCCCGCCTGGCGCCTGGCAGCCTGCTCCCTCCCCAATGCCCACAGGGCCAGCAGGTCACCCAGGTGAGGAGAGGGCCTGCAGCGCCACCTGCTGGAGACACAGTGGATGTCGCTTCAGGGCCCCTGCACCCTCAAGAGTCATTCACCCCCAACTGTGGGGAGACTGGAAACCCAAAATGATGGAGGGCAGGCAGGGCCCCCCTGCTTCTCAGATGAGCCCTTATACTTGGCCTTACAAGCAGCTTTGGGTGTTCCTCCTGTTCGACGCTTAGAAAGTTGACCGAAGTCTCAAAAGCAAGTGTAGATGGATGGATGGTTGGGTGGGTAGCTGGGTTGACAGTGGTATATCTGGTGCCAAGGGCCAGGCTAGGGGAGGCTGGTTAATTGTTGTAGCGTGGAAACAAGGCAATTTTGTCCAAATTTCTGAACAATGCTCTGGCTGCTTTGAGTCAAGACTAGAGGCCTCCTGTCACCCCTATTTCTGACCAGCCTGAAATTTTCATACCTGTCATGACTATTAGTGAGGAGATATTGCAGTATTAACATAACTGCATAAAGTTTATAATGCTTACCAGTGAATGGCACATAATTGTCCATCCTTTTCCTTTCAACCTATTTGTGTCTTCATATTTAAAGTGTATGGCTTCTAGCAATATACAGTTGAATGTTGTTTCCTTATCCTTTGGATAACTTGTGGCTTTTAATTAGAAGGTTTAATTCCATTTGCATTTAATGTAATTACTGATACATTAAATGACCGGGCTTCGGCCTATCATCTTGCTATTTATCTGTTCTTCTAGTTCTTTGTCGCTTCCTGACTCCCATTATGCTAAGTGAATAATTTTATATTGCACTTCTGTTCTTTAATTAAGTTTTTTAGCAATACTTCTTAAGTTGCTCTGGGGATTATAATATGCATGATTAATGTCAGGTCTACAGTGTACCTAGAATTAATATTTGGCCACTTCGGGTAAAAGTTAAAATACATTAAAAGAGCAGAATTCCATTGAACTCCTTTGTGCTATCACAGTTATCTGTTTCAGTTCCACCGGTGCTATAAATTCCCAAATCCAAATGCAAAGTCATCGTTTTTGTATTAAGCAAAACAGATAATACCCCCATTTTCTATCACCCAGGTGCGGCAGGAACTCTGGAGCAGGTTGGTAAGGCCTGAGTCTGCTCCTTGAGCAGAAGTTCTTGTGCCATTGATTGAAAGCACCGAGGCTAGTAAAGCTGATGATGAGACAGTGGCATGAGGAGTAAGGCCTGGAGGGTGGAGTAGGAATGGGGAACAGGGGGCCTTCTGTGGCGCAAGGGGTTCAGTCTCAGCACTATGAAGCTATCCGCAGCCAGTGCAGCACTGCACAAGTTCAATCCGCAGCCAGGGAGCTGACCCACGTGGCACAGCAGACCTCTCCAGTCTCACCTGCTGTTCCCCTCAGCATTATTTCAGTAAATCCCCCTGTTCTACTCCCCATTCTGTCTCTGTGGAATCCTCTCACCCCTCCCCCCACACACACCTGTGGCCTGTACCCCAGCTCTTATATGCATGAATAAATAAATCATTTTTTAAAAAGGATGGGGGGCAAGTTTTACAAGGGACGGGGAAGGGGACATCGTGACCCTACATCAAGAGCCATTTGCGTCCCCAAAGTATTTGATGTTATCACAGGCAGAGTCATCCTGAGATCACCATGGAGACAGTAACGTAATCAAGTGGACAGTGGCCTTGGCTTCCCTGGGCTGCCTCCTGACATGGGCTCTGCTCCAAAGGTGGTCAAGGAACACTCTGCTGTGATGTGTAGATAGCAGATAGGTCACAGTTGCCCATGAGTGGACAGCTAGTAGCCAGCTCATGGGAACCCACGTCTCCTCTCTTTCCAATGTTGGATCACGTCCTCGCTGCTTGACACCAAACCAATATAGTCTTTCTTCAGTATCAATGAATATGGTCAGGTTTGAGCACTGCCCAGACACTCCTGGCCCCTTGCTGGTCTAAAACAGAGTCTCCGGGGCTCCCTGGTGGCTCAGGAGTTAAAGACAGCACTATCAAGCTATTGCCAGCCACTGCGGCACAAGATGGATCTCTGGCCAGCCAGGGAGGTGACCCCACATGGCTCAGCAGCCCTCTCCTGTCTCCCTGCTGCTCCCCTCTGCAGTGTATGTCACCCGATCTGCCTGTTCTGCTCCCCACTCTGTCTCTGGTGAATCCTCTCACCCCCTACAACTCTGGCCTACATCCCAGTTAGTTCTTGTATGCATAAATAAATAAATCTTTAAAATACATAAAATAAAATGGGGGGTGTTAATGTCTGTCTCTGAGAAAGAAACCTATATCGGGCAGTGGGTTCATACACTGGAGAGACATTTATTGTGCACATGCCACGCACCACGCATGCTTCAGGCAGGCACTGGGTACTGCTAGCCTCTAAGGGATGAAAGCTCAGAGTCGCCCCCCACTGGTGGAACAAACACCGCGCAGAGGCTCTGCCCTGACTCTGATGGCAGAAAGTACTGTGTTGAAATTAACCATAAAAATCCTCGTAAATGCTATTGTGGGCCAGCTTCTTGGCAGGCATGGTAATGGCCTCTGGTGACTCGGGGGCTCAGGACACGGCAGGTCGCTTCCCTCACGGGCTCTAGGGATCTGAGGGGCCACAGCCACAACCACACTCAGGAGCTGGTCACAGTCTGACACATCCTCCCAGGAGGGGGCCACGTGCAGCCCGAAACAGACAGAAGGGGGGACCATGTTGTCCAGGCTCAGAGACCACAGACAGGCCCAGGGCCAGCAGTGGTGTCTGGTTCAAAACCCCTACGAAGGCCATGGGGGACCTTAGGCAGGGCCCTCCCCTGCAGAGCCTCATCCACTATGGCGACCTCTAAGCACCACTCGAATGACCTCATGATCCTGAAATTGAGGAAGGGAAGAAGCGTTTTCTTCGCTTGTGATCTGCCCTCACCTTGGGCCTTGGCGATGGCCTGAAGGACCTGCATGACACAGCATCTTGAGGGGGCATTGGAGGGACTGGAGGACCCTCCAGATGTGAACGATTGAATTTCTCAACTGTTTTATATTATGCCCCCTCCCAGGGTGCAAAATGAAATCAAACCTGAGTTTAATCTAGTCCTTAAATTTAATTAATTTCTTCCTAATACAAAAACTTAAATACTGAGGAATATGTTTTGTTGGGCAGATGTAGGGTAAGGTAAAAAATCAGGCTTTTCTGCCCTCCCGCCATCAGGACGGATGAGGGAACCCTGTGATCCTGAATGCATGCCTGATGGCGGGCACCTGGAGTGGGTACACCTGGGCTAAGACTGTGCTTTTAAGGGCGGCGTCACGGGGACGCCAGCAGAAGCCGAAGCAGCAGAAGCTGAAAGAGAAGCCGAGATCACCAGAGAGCCCAGATAGAGTGAGGATTTGCTGGGGGCTGGGAGGCCTGCCAGCCTCCCAGTCCTCTGGCACCCCTGCCTGCCATGTGCCTGGTGAAGCCCAATAAAAGACCTGCAAAAAGCCACTGAGGACTCTGACTCCTCCTTTACCCGGTCTGCTGGATCAGGAAAACCTGCGCCGTGTCCAGTTCTGCCCTTTACAGCAGAGTAAAGATCTTGGCACTTCCTCTCTGCAGGTGCTGCCCTGCCCGGACGCCCTTGCTGCCCTTCAACTGTGCACCCTCTAGGCTCTGCCCAGATGTCCCGGGAAAGGTGTTAGCAGGGTTTGTCATATGCACTTGCCACGCCATCACATACAGAGCTCCTTGGAGAGGAAATCTGGGAGTTTAGCAGGGGGTTAAGCCGGCACTCACCGGATTTTATTAGGTGAATGAAGATAATTGTTTCAATTTTTTTTTAAGATTTATTTTATTCAAGCACTGGGTACAGTCAGAAGCGCGAGAGGGTGAGAGAATTCAGCAGAGACAGAGCGGGGAACAGGAGAGGTCTGCGCGCCATGTGGGACCCTCGCCGGGGCTGGGAATCGAACCGGCGCTGCAGAGGCTGCAGGTAGCTTCGCAGCCCAGCGCGCAACCGCTGCGCCACCAGGGGAGGCCCCTAATTGCTTCCATTTTATTTCATTTAACGCTTTGTTGTTTTTTAAGTCCATAAGACATTTTTAGTTGCAGTGCCAACTGCAACTAAGGCTTTTTCTGCGGGCCCGGGCTCCGGGCCTTGCGCCCGTGGACCTGGCTCCGCTCCGCCCTCTGGCGGCCGCCCGGGTCCCTGCACGAAAACGCGCCGGTATTTCCGGACACCCGGGCGTGGCGACTAAGAGGCCTATTTGCATACCCATAATGCATTGCGCATAACACAATTACCGACTTAAAAATGAGTAGATTCTCCTTTTTTCCATCGGTTACTTTTCCTCCCGAATGAGACCATTCTGTCAGAGCTGTCGGAGAGAAAGGCAGACATCACTGGCTTTCGTGCACACATAGTCACCATTACAGAACTAGGGGTGGCGGTTACCCGAGGAACGTGCGCGCCTGGGTCGGGGCATACTCTGGTTTCTCTTCAGATCGCATAAATCTTTCGCCTTTTACTAAAGATTTCCGTGGAGAGGAACAATTCTGAGTTTTTACCCAATTTTTTGAGGCCTTGCGCTTGCGAGGCTCCTAATCTCCGTTAAAAAAAAGACTTGCGTGGGCTTTCCGCTGAGCTTCCTTTGTTAGTTCTCTATCTCTGACTTCTGCAAGCGCTGGCCCAGGTGTGTCTCCAGGTGAGCGCACCTGACGCTCCCGAGTGGCGGAGGGGGCGTCCCGATAAACTAGCTGTGCACGCGCAGCTTGTATTAAATTTAATTTTTCCAAATTCATCTCGGGCATGTCTGCTAGCAATTTTTTTTTGAAAGGTTTTCTTTTACTTAGGCATATAAAGAGCTGGGGTACAGGCCAGAGGTGTGGGGGGTGAGAGGATTCCCCTGAGACACAGTGGGGAGCAGACCAGCAGCGAGGCAGGAGAGGTCTGCTGCACCAGTGTGGGTAGCTCCCTGGCAGGGCTGGCAATAGCTTGGTAGAGCTGAGACTTTTACCCCTGCGCCACCTGGGAGGCCCCCATTTCTTCCTTTTAAATTAAGGTTTATTTATTTATTTTTTTAAGATTTATTTATTTGTGCATAGAAGAGCTGGGGTACAGGTCAGAGATGCGGGGAAGTGAGAGGACTCACCAGAGACAGAGCAGGGAGCAGAACAGGCAGACTGACTGAAATCCACTGCTGAGGGAGCAGCGGGGAGACAGGAGAGGTCTGCTGCGCCATGTGGGTAGCTCCCTGGCAGGCTGGAGATCAAACTCATCCTGCAGCTGCTGCGCTTCGTAGTGCGGTGCTTAACCCCTTGCACCACACCTCAGGCCTGGGAAATGTAGTCTTGCCTGTGAGGCACACGCGCGCGCACACACACACACGCACCCACCCCCAAATGGTGTAAGATACTAGGGGAGAGACTAGAAACCGGGTGAGAGAACTAGCCGGCTGCCCCAGTGAAGGGGAGAAGGGACCTTTTGGGGAGTTCTGCCTTGGGCTCCACTCTGGGCTTCCCAGCCTCCACGCTGTGGCCAGCTGTGCCTTCCTGGCCCAGCCTGTGGTGCAAGGAGCCCACCAAGGCCAGAATAATGGCTGTACTGTAAGCCCCTCCCAGGCCTTCTTGATAGTCCAGGGTTGCCTGAGCCGACTGCCCAGAGCCCAACTCTGCCTTGTTGGTCCCCAACACTAGCCTAGCCCTGATGGGGTAACGTTCCTCCGTCCCTCAGGCCAGCTGCTCTGTCAGGACAAGTGCTGGAGGCCAGAACCTCCTTTGGGCTTTGAGGGCTGGAGAGGAGAGATTTTAAACTTGCTTGTTCTCCTCTGGCAAACTGGTGCCAACCAACGCCGTTCCAAACCCCCAGGGACGGTCCCCCAAACATTCCCTGTTCAGAGGCAGCGGATCCTCAGGGAAATGGCTGGTCCCGGGCACAAGTCAGGAAATACACCACCTTCAAGAGGCTCCGGGAGCCCAAGGTGCGTTCCTGGGACCGAGACTAAAATTCAAAAAGGCTCAAAGCATTTCAAATATGTTTACCTCCAGGAGTCTGTAAATATAGCCAAACAAGACGAAATGACCTAACTAGCCACTGTGATGGTTCACTTTTCCCTGGCAGCTCTGCTGGGCTCAGGGATGTCCAGGCAGCTGGCAAAGCGCTATTTCTGGGTGGGTCTGTGAGGATGTTTCCCTTGGTCTGACCCAGGTCATTCTTTGCACCTCCCCAGCCCCTGGTACTATGTCCTGGATTTGCTTCAAAATAATGTTCGTGGTCCAAGAAGGGACGAATATTCCAGATGTATTAAAAAGTTTAATCAGATCCTCCCCAGTGGCGCAAGGGGATAAGACACAGCACGATGAAGCAATCCGCAGCCTCTGCAGCACAAGTTGGATCCCAGGCCGGCCAGGGAGCTACCCCCATGGCACAGCAGACCTCTCCTGTCTCACCCGCTGCTCCCCTCAGCAGTGTATTTCAGTTAATCTGCCTGTTCTGCTCCCCACTCTGTCTCTGGTGAATCCTCTCACCCCCTCGCACCTCTGGCCTACACCCCAGTTCTTGTATGCATAAATAAAACTAATCTTAAAAAAAACTAAAAATGGAAATATATGACCCAGCAACCCCGCCGTGGGCATCTACCTGAGAACTTGAAACCATTCACTTAAAAAATTATATGGTCCGCAGTGTTCGTTGCAGACCTACCTACTCGCAATAGCTGGGACGGGGCAGCAACCTAAGTGCTGATGGAGGGCTGGGTGCACAGGGTGTGAGCTGGTCACTATGTCAACACTCTCCAGCTGTAAGGAAAGGAATCGATACCCGCTCCAGCGACATGGAAAGAACTCGAGGGAATGGTGCGGAGTGAAGTCAATCAGCAGGACAAAGACAAACATTGGACGTTTCCATAAATGTGAGTAAAATAAGGGATGCCGTGGAATTGACAAGCAAAATATTTACCAAAACTGTCAGACTTTAAGGAACAGGTGAGGTTTCTGAGATTAAGGGGTGGGAAGGAGAAAGGATCCGGTGGGTGTAAGGGGTGACGGGGAAAGGGAGCAGAAAATCAACCTGGCTGAGGTGTAACTTGTGTAACACGCGCAGCATGTATTTAAAGGGGAAAACAATTTGAGGGGAAAACAATACAGTAATAAAGTAGAATTTGGTTTGTGAAAATAATTATGTGAGTGGGGCAGGATGGGTGGTCGTTGGGACAGGGTGGGGCGGGGAAGCTACTTTTTTCTACGTTCATCACGATCCATCACTTTTAAGTTTTAAATACATATTCAAAACAATGTGTCCTTGGTAACGCTCTGCGTATTTATGGAGAGATTAAATGTTGGGATCCAGTGGCTGGTCTGACAATCACCACGAGGACAAGGTCATCCAAAGCATGAACAAGATTCCCACCACGGGGACCGGCCCTGGACACGTCTGTGGTTTGTATTTGAGACAATGACGTGAAGTTCAAACTTCAAGGACATGCTGGATTGCAGTTAGAAGTTAATGAAAATAAAGGTGTTTTTCCATTCCAAGTTCACATACCCCCTTGCATTCCATCCCTGGGCCCCTGGTTTAGAAGCCCCCATGTGTGTTCCCAGAATACAATACAGCTGCCCCCTGGGAGGGTAGAAAGTTCTGGACTCATAAAGCCACAATCACAAAGCGGGACATCCTCCCCAGCTTATGAAGTTGGAAGGTGTTATTAGACCCATTTTACAGGTGGGAACCTTGAGAGTCAACGTTTCACTCACTCATTTGAGGTTTGTGTGATGATGGTGATTGAGCCAGACGCAAACCTGGGGGCCCAGTGTCTGGCCCAGAGCTCTCTCTTAGATCCAGCTCCCAGCCCCAGAGGTGCTGAGAAAAGCTACCTTTTCTCAGAGTTTGATTATGAGAGCGTCACGGCCTTTCTCAGAAGCTCCCCTGTCCTCTGTTCTGTCCTCTCCCACGACACCCACAGAGCCTCGCCGGGAGCTGTCTGTTCCAGGGCCCTCTTGTCAGATCACAGGGCTGAAGCCAGAGGGGAAGGACCAAGCCCTTAGGAGGTGCCCGTCAAGGAAACCTCTCATCCTGTCACTCGAACATCACCCGAACCTGGCCTGCTGGAAGTTTTGCAATGAATAGTCACTGAACCAATGGGGTACCAGAAGCTTCCACCAGCCAAAGTCCAGAGGAGGGCCTCCCCAGTGGCGCAGCGGTTGAGCGCTGGGTTGCGAGGCTGCCCGCGGCCTCTGCAGCACTGGTTCGATCCCCGGCTGCTCCCCGGCCACCGGAGGAGGGTCCCACATGGCGCGCAGACCTCTCCTGCCGCCCGCTGCTCCCCTCAGCAGTGTACTTCGGTCCTTCTGCCTGCTCTGCTTCCCGCTCTGGCTCTGGTGAATTCTCTCACCCTCCCGCGCTTCTGACTGTACCCAGTGCTTGTATAAATAAATAAATTAATTAATTAAAAAAAAAAAAAAAAAAAACAAAGTCCAGAGGAGAGGCTTCTGGGAACGAGGAGTGTCAGACAACAGATAACTTATCCAGGGCCAGGCCGTTTGCCCCGCCCTCCAGCCTCTTTTGTGCAGGGTGAGTGCTCATAGCAGTGGGGTAACCTCCAATTGCCAGACTCCTAATCAGACCCCTAGACAGACGTGCGGCTCTCAGACCCCAAAGGGCACAGGTTGTCTTGTTCTTAAGGTTTTTTAAGTCAGACATCCTTTTGAGAAACTGAGGAAAGCTACAAAATCTTGCCTTGTGGGGAAAAAATTGTACAAAAAATATATACAAATATTTTGCAATTGCTGGGGCTAACCAATCCCTCAAACAAGGTGACATATTGGGGCAAGAAAAGCTCTCCGGTCTCTTCATCTAAGACATGATCTCTGTGTTGTTGGCCTGTTTCACCCTAAAAAATTCCACTCCTCGAGAAAGAACAAGGCTGTCTCAGTCCATTCACACTGCAGAAAACCACAGCCCAGAGAGCTGAGAAGCAGCAGACATTTACTTCTCACCGTCCTGGAATTTGGAAGCCCAAAGTCAGGACACCAACATGGTGGAGCTCTTATAAGAACTCTCTTCTGGGGCCTCCCTTGTGGCACAGGGGTTAAAGTCTCAGCACTATAAGCTGTCATTAGCCACTGGCAGCTTGAGTTCCAATCCCAGCCAGGGAGGTGACCCACATGGCGCAGCAGACCTCTCCTGTCTCGCCCGCTGCTCCCCTCAGCAGTGTGTTTCAGTCCATCTGCCTGTTCTGCTCCCCACTCTGTCTCTGGGAATCCTCTCACCCCACCCCCACCCCCCGCACCTCTGGCCTACACCCAGTTTGTTCCTGTATTAATTAATTAATTAATTAATTAATTACTTTAAAAAAAGAACTCTTTTGGGTTCCTTCTCGCTGTGTCCTCACATGATGAAAAGACAGAGTTTGGGGGGGGGGGTCTCTTTTATGAAGGCGCTAGTCCCATCACGAAGGCCCCATCTTGTGACCTACTCACTTCCCAAAATTTCCACCTTCAAATAACCTCACCGTGGGGTTAGGATTTCAACAAATGGGCTTGGGGAAGGGGGAGGCGAACAAGGCCGAAGCCCGCTGCCTCCTGCTGAGTCCTCCCGAGGAGCCACAGGCCTCGGGTCGGGTCGCTGTCCTAACATGCAGCCAGAGCTTGTGAGCAGGGAGATTATTTAGGGAGAGATCCCAGGTGGCAGGGATGGGAGGCTGGGGAGGGTAAGATGAAGGAGAGAAAACCAAGCCCAGGTGCCTGGTCTACTTTCACCATGGGGCCAGCGGGCTGCGCAGGCGAACTCTAGAACTCTAGAATGGGTCTCAGAACTGCCACCCAAGGGAGCAGAGGGGAGCACCAGTCTGCTGGCTCGTCTCCCATGGGTGAGGCCCCTCCCTGCCGGAGAAGCAGCCCGTGCTTCGGGCTATGTCCTACACCTGTGCTAAGTGCCTGGCCGCTTCAGGAAGGCGAGAGAAGCCACGGTTAGAGCCGTGGCGGCGGGAACGGGTGGACTCGGAAGACGTGTGGCTGCTGGGCCTGCAGGGAGAAAGGCCCTTGCGGACCAGCTTTTCAGCTCAGGGGACGTGCTGGGGGTATGCAACCAAATTTCCTGTTCCATTTTCTGCCCCTTCAGAAAATTGGGGTTTTGGATCTGTGGGGCAGCCGCTCGCCTCTACCCTGCCCCCCTCCTCTGCGTCTGCAGCTTCCTGGCTCCAGAGGCCTTGAGGCTCAGCTCAGGGTAGTCACTACTGCTTGCATAGGCTGTGGCTTCTACAAATAAACCTCATCGGTGAATACAGCCTCAAAAAGTAAGTTCACTTTTTGCTTTTGTGCTCTAGAGCCGGAGAGCAATTAACCATCCAGGCTTGGTTACACCATAGAGGACGTGGGTGAAGCAGGAGCGTGAAGACCGGAGGAAGGCTGGGCCCCAGGTAAGCCAAGTCTGCAGTCTGGCCTGGCGTTGGCAGCTGCGTGGCCTTAGGTGAGTTTTGCACCGTCCCGGGTCATTACAGCATCTCTCAAGCTGGGATTGGAACCCGTTACCACAAGGGGCCATGTTGATGTGAAATCCCTAACACATGGTGAGCACTTAAATGAGAGCTGTCACTCACCACTAGAGGTCTATTGCAGTGCTAGCCTTGCTAGCAAATCCTCAGGCCCAGGGAGTGCACACTCAGGAGCACTCCCTTTTCAGGAGCCCACAACCTGGGCCCTTGCCAGGTGAAGCTGGGGGGGGGGGTCCTCTTTTTTTTTTTTTTAAAGGATGTGGCTGCAACATCCAACAACCTCATCTTTTTTCTTTTTTAAAGATTTACTTATGCACAGAAGAACTGGGGTACAGGCCAGAGGTGTGGAGGGTGAGAGGATTCACCAGAAACAGTGGGGAACAAAACAGGCAGATTGACTGAAATACACTGCTGAGGGGAGCAGCAGGAGAGACAGGAAGGGTCTGTGCCATGTGGGTATCTCCCTGGCCAGGGATCGAACTTGTGCTGCAGTGGCTACAGACAGCTTCATAGGTTGCTTCTTAACCCCTTGCGCCACCAGGGAGGCCCAAGTGTGGTTCCTCTTTTTTTTTTTTTTTTTTTTGTTTATACATGCACTGGGTACAGTCAGAAGCGCGGGAGGGTGAGAGAATTCACCAGAGCCAGAGCGGGGAGCAGAGCAGGCAGAAAGACCGAAGTACACTGCTGAGGGGAGCAGCGGGCGGCAGGAGAGGTCTGCACGCCATGTGGGACCCTCCTCCGGTGGCCGGGGAGCAGCCGGGGATCGAACCGGCGCCGCAGAGGCCGCGGGCAGCTTCGCAACCCAGCGCTCAACCGCTGCGCCACCGGGGAGGCCCCCAAGTGTGGTTCCTCTTGTCAAGTAGTTTCCAGGTTGATGTAGCAGGTGGGGGGCAGGTCACATGACAACCCACACCCAACCCAAACCCTGGGGTTCGTGCATAGGAAAGGGTGAGGCAGCCCATGGCCCACAGCCCATGGCTGGGCGGTCCTGAGTTCTGCATGACCAGAGCAGGGGTGGAGGGTTCTGGGGACTGAAGCACCAGCCTGGACAGCTTGTCTCAGAGCCCCAGTTGAGGGGCACTTAGCACCTCCACAGCCAGCCGAGCTTCCTGGTGTCTGGCAGCTTAATGCTTGTCCGGAAGTCCAGGGAACCCCCCACCAACACCGAGGATGATGGCCTCCGAGTCCACCGAGTGGACTGCAAGTCCAGCTCAGTCTTCTTTGGTCCCTGGGATGCTTCCCTTCTTCCCGTGAGGGGCGAGCTCAGATCTTAGCTCAGGTGAGCAGTAGGCCCACTTGGGGTCTTCCCTGTTACCCAGTCCTACAGCCGACAAAACCCAGGGCACTGGGGGAGCAGGCGCTGTTGCAGCATCCCCCCAACACCCAGGAGCAGGAAGACGAGCACCTGCACCTCTTCTGCATGGACCCCTAGGACAGGGGATATAGCTGCCGTCCCTCTGGCAGGACGAGGTTGTGTGGCCTCCCACTTCATGCCCCAAAGTCTGGAGACGGAGGAAGAGATGGTGTCTCCAGAGGGTTCAACCACACACAGACCAGTCATGGAATTTTGAAAGAAATTTATTTAAAAACAGAACAAAAAAAAAGCTTTGGTATTTCAAAACCCAACAATAGTCCATCACTAGAAAGTTAACCGCCTCCCCAACGCCCAGAAGTACAAAACCATAGATCTCCACAGGCTCATGATAAGAAAGAGACGAGGCGCAGCCCCAAGGCCCCTGGAGACCCGCCTCCTCCACGCAGGAGGTGCTGGGGCCTCCAAACACCACCAGGGGATTCGCTTCGCGTGGATACAGGAGCCTTCCGGCAAGATCTCAACCAAAATAAATTAAAAATCAAGAAAAGAAAGAACACATACAATCAGGGCAAGAATACAGTGTCTCCTAGACAAGAGTCTTTTCAAAAGAGGGTCTAATGCCTGGGGCAGAAGAAAGGGGAAGTGGAAGGAGCGAGTTCAATTTCAAGTATTTTCCATATGGGTTCACTTTATTGAGTGGAAAGCGCTTAACAAAACGTCCGCCGGCCCCTCCGCCCCCGCTTCCCATCTGAAACTCCTGAACATCAACAGGTACTTCTGCGTTACTGGTGTCCCCCAACAAGGCACAAAAGGGTGGGTGCTGTCAAAGGCCCCCTGGTTCGCAGCAGCAGGACTTTCAGTGCTGGGCGTCTTGTGCAAACAGTGGCTGAAAGCAGGATGGTCCTTCGCTCAGACGCTGGGGTCTTCCTGCGCAAGGAACACAACAGGGGTTACTGCGCGCTGCCGGGCGGGGCGGACATTACAGGAAGCCGGCGACAGACCCCGGGCATCCCCCACCCCAGGCCCTGATCTGGCCCTGCCGGCGGCCCCCGGCCCAGGAACCTGCTAGAACTGCTACAGATTTGGTGCCTTGGGCAGCTCCTCAGGCCCATGCAAGGGGCACCACGGGCTCTGCGTCGTGGGGCCCAGCTCCAGCAAGGGTAAACTGAGGCACGTGGGTAGTATGCCATGAGGGTGGCTTGGTGTCTCCCCCGATCATGGCGGAACCCCAGGTCAATGAGGAGACCGAGATTAAGAGGAGAGAAGCTGCCCCAGCAGCGAGCCATGGCGGGGTGACGGAAGGGCCGCCCACGCGACTCTGATCTGCCTTTCCATTTGGTCTTCAGGCTTGAGGAGCTCACACAGCTGCCCACCCTGCTCCTTCAGGCTGATTTCCTTCTTGGGCTTGGGCCCCGCCCACCGGCTGCTGCGCCATTACTTTCAGAGGGCGGCACGGGTTATGGGGACTTGCCCTGGCAGCCAGGCGACCCCTCTACTCCCAGCCGGGCTTCCACAGCTTTCCCTGCCCGTCTAGTCTCCTCAGAAGTCACTTTTCAACATCCTCTCACAAGGGCCTCGCTCCTCTCTGCGGAGGGCCGAGGGCACCGGCCGGGAAGGACACCCCACTCCTGCCTCGGCCTCACCCCGCCCTGGGCCCGGGACAGCGCGCCCGGCTGCGGGGGCTGGGGCCGGGGGGCGCGGGCCCCTACCTTGCTCCTGAAGAAGGGCCTGGCCCCGGGCCCGCAGTACTCGTTGTAGATCAGCTTGAAGAGGAAGAGGTGGAAGAGGGTGATGAGCGAGGCCACGCTGAACCAGAAGAGGAAGGGCAGCCCCGGGTCCTGCTGGGCCATGTGCTCGTCATGGGCCAGGATGGCCTTGAGGTGCAGCGTGTGCCGCAGGTCCTGCAGGTGCGTGAGGTCGGTGGAGATGTAGAGCAGCGGCGTGATGGGCTGCGTCACCATGACCGCGAAGGTGTGGCCCTGGGGCGCCGAGGTCAGCTCCACGGGCTCGTCCAGGCAGCCGGCCTCGCAGGCGTAGATCTTGGTGGGCTGGCCACGTGACTCCACAGACACGTGCAGGTACGGCTTGCCCTCGGCGTCGGCCAGCACGGCCAGGTTGATGTGGTCGTTCTTGTAGCGGATGCCGTGCAGCGCGTAGCTGTTGTGCAGCACGTCGGGGTCGGCCTGGAACTGCAGGTGGTTCTCGGTGAACTGCAGCCCCCCGAAGCTGAGCACCATGCCCTGCAGGATGCCTGGTGCGCCCACCCTCACCAGCCCCTTGCAGCCGCGCTTCTGCAGGGTCAGCCGCCACAGGTCGGAGAGCTGCAGGATCTGCTGCACAGAGGCCAGCCGGCCCGGCCACAGGTTCTCGGCGTGCATGGTGGCGTGGCCGCTGAAGCAGTGATCTTCGTAGTTGAGCGTCGACTCCATCTGGTCTCGCTCCCTGTGGCTCAGGTTGGGGCTGAGCAGCGGGGCTGGCGAGCAGGAAAGCATGTAGTACAGCGTCAGGTTCACGGTCAGGCCAGACGGGGTGTGGGCATCCGTGATCTTCTTCATTTCCACTCCTGTAACACCACAGAGATGGCACGTTAAGGAGGAAGGGCAGGCCGGGGGCCGAGGTTATGAGGCAGCGAGCCAAAGCAGCAGAGACACGAGTTGTCCCTCGGAATGGAAACAGCAGCTCCAGGCTCCTCAAGCAGGAGAGACTCCTGCCGCTTCCTCATATGACCAACCTGAGCCCTGCAGACTGAGACCTAAGATCCTGTGAAGGGTAGAGAGGCCTCCTCCCAGGGCCAGAACAACACAGATGTGGGCAGGACTTGGCCCGACCCTGTGACACTAAGTCCAGTGCCCGCACACAGGGACACCGGGCGCTGCCCTGGTCAGCCTTGGGGTGCTTCTCTCCAGCACCTCACTCCCACCCTGTAGCTTTAAAGAACAGCTGAGCACAGGATCTCCCAAGCCTCATGAAATTTGCATCTGTAGCCCCAGAGAGCTAAGCACCCGCCCGTGTCTCCACAGGGCTGTCTGATGGGCATTTTGAACCTGATATGGTTTGAATTCTTCCAGTCCCAAGCCTTCCTTCCCCAAGCTGCCTAAGACATCTGCGGAGCCCTCTCCCAAAACTGAGAGTCCCCTGCAGGTTCTCACTCCTCACAACCAGTCCATGGAGAGTCCTGGGGGCTCCGTCTCTGAAAGCCTCAGAATGCACCCGCTCCTCTCTGTGGTCACAACCCTGCACAGCCACACCGCCCTGCCCCCACCAACCTGGGCTCCTACAAAACACTCGTACCTGTCTCCACTGTGTCCCCCTCCCTGCTATCCTCTGTACACAGCAGCCAGAGGGGTCTTTAAAAATGGGGATCAGGGCCTGCCTGGTGGTGCAAAGGGTTACGTCTCAGCACTATGAAGCTTTCAGCAGCCACTGCAGCGTGAGTTCCATCCCCAGCCAGGGAGCTACCCACATGGCGCAGCAGACCCCTCCTGTCTCCCCGCTGCTCCCCTCAGCAGTGGATTTCAGTTCAGTAGATCTGCCTGTTCTGCTTCCCACCCTGTCTCTGGTGATTTCTCTCACCCCCTCCACCTCTGGCCTACACCCCAGCTCTTGTATGCATATGTAAATAAAAATAAATCTTTAAAAATAAAAATGGGGATCAGCGAGTGCTCCGCCCTGCCCTCGGCGCAGTCCTCACCTCAGTCTCCGAGGGCCTTTAGGACCTGGCTCCCACTGCCCTCCACTCTCTGACCCTGCTTATCTCCACCCTCCCCTTGTCCATTATGTGCCAGCCACTGGCCACTCACCTAACCTGCTCCTGCCTCAGGGCCCCTCCCTTGCCAGCTTCTTGCTATGCAGGCCTCACCTTAAGTGCTTCCTCCTCACAGGCCTCCCTGGCAATTGGAGCCCAGCGGAGCCCAGAGCCCCCGCCCTCACGCACATTCCAGCCTGCTTTCTTCCCGACACACTGTCCCCTAGACACAGCCCTGTCACCCTCAGTCACCGATTTTTAACTTTTCTCCAGAGGACTTTGTCTTGCTTATGGAGTCAAAGTTTCACTGTTTTCCTCCCAATGAGAACCTGCAAGCGCCACGAGAACAGGAAGTTTGTTCTGTCCATTTCCGTGTTCCCCATTTAATAAATGCCTGTTGAATGAACTAAAGACTCTTTGGGCAACAAAATACACAACTAGAACCCTGGGGTGGGGTGGGGGGTTTCTCTATCTAGAATTTTCTTAAACAGTCAATGGGGGGAGAAGTTATCACTTGACGGGCCCACTCCGCCTGCTGAAAGAAGGGTCCAATGCCTCCCCATGAAAAAGCGGCCACTTCAGCCAGGGCACCCCTCTGCCTGGCAGGGCCACCACCAGACTGGGGGGAACTGCTGGAAGAATCCAGGGATCCCCGCTCTGCCTGCTGGATTCTGCTTTATGAGCTCCCTTAAAACCACTCTGCTCAAATCAGGCCTCACCTACAAGAACAAATAAGCCCTACCCTGGACGCTGGCTCTTTGAGTAGGATTTCAGGAAGCCCTCTGCAGCGCGTGCAAATGTCATCACTGAAACAAGCCTGGAGAGCTGAGGACACCGATCCAAGGACACAGAGATGACACTAAGGGTTGCCACTCCACATCAAAGTTTGCACCACCCCACCATCCTCCTTCAGGCCCACCCCTGGAGACTTTGAAGGGGATTCTCCAGGGGGAACCATGGTCACCTGGTGCAAGGGGTGGCTTGTGGACCAAGAACACCAGGCCTCACCTGGGCTGAAGAGCTGAGCCCAGAGGCGCTGGTGGTCCTGAAGCAGCTCAGCCGCCGGCATCTCCAAGAGCTCCAGCATTTCCTTCCGGGCAGAGTCCTGGAGGGCCTTGAGCTCCTTGGCCGCTTTGCTTTTGAGCACCTGGGGGTTCACTGGGCCGGAGACATGCACCACCCACAGCACTGTCTCGTCCAGCTGGGTCTTGGGAGCCACCTGGAGCCGGTTCACCAGCTTCTTGGCTGCCACCACCACCAGGTGCACCAGGCCCGTGGAAAGAGGCGGGGACCGGCCGGAGTAGAGGAGGAACTGATGGTCCCCGACTTTCTCCAGGGTGCTGGTGAAGGCGCGGGGGACCGGGCCGGCAGTGGGCCCCACAGTCTGCAGCGCGGCAACGCGCTCGGTGGGGTTGTTGAGCTGGATGCGCTGCAGATAGACGTGGGGTCGGCCCCGGTGCGCCAGAAAGTCCTCCTGCAGCAGCACGCAGTCGCGGCCGGAGCCCGTGGCAAGGCCCGAGGCCGAGGCGGGCCCGGGGATGGCGGCCGCCGGGCCCGACCCCGGGGTCCCGAGTTGCAGGCAGCGCACGCGGCGCAGCAGCCCTTCCCGCGGCAGCAGCACCGACTCCCCCGCCTCGGAAAGCGCGCTCAGCGGCCGCAGCTGCACGAAAGGCACGAAGTCCGGCGCCACCGCGGGCTCCCGCGCCCCGGGGGTCACCCACAGCTGGTTGGCGGCCACGTCCAGGGCGAGGAAGCCGTTCGCCACCAGCGCGGGCACGCCGGGGCCCAGCGGCACCGCCTCGCCGCGCTCCCGCAGGCCGCGCCAGGCGCGGGTGGCCGCCTCCAGGCAGGCGGAGGGCTCCGCGGCGCCCGGCGGGCCGCGGGCCCAGGGCAGCAGGTGCAGGCCGCCCGCCGCCCGCCGCGCGCCGGAGCCGCCGAGCCACAGCAGCAGCAGCAGGAGGCCGAGCAGGCCGAGCAGGCGGCGGGCCCAGCTGCTCGACAGCAGCCCCGGCAGCCCCTTCAGCCGCTGCTGCAGCCACATCGGGCCGCCGGGCGCGGGCGTGGCGCGGGGGTGGCCGCCGGGCCCGCGCCCAGCCCACCGGCCCGGCCGCCCGCGCCTCACTCCCGGGCCCGCACCGCCGCGCCCACCCGGCC
Organism: Talpa europaea; assembly: GCF_964194135.1. Classification (NCBI taxonomy): domain Eukaryota; kingdom Metazoa; phylum Chordata; class Mammalia; order Eulipotyphla; family Talpidae; genus Talpa; species Talpa europaea. Next base: position 5,969,457 of record NC_140076.1, read on the forward strand.
CGCGTCCCCGCCGCCGCGGCAGCCGCTGCGCCGCTTCCTCCTCCCTGTCGCTGGCCTCCGGCCGTCACACGACGTCGGCCGTCAAGCGCCGCCGCGTCTTTTGCGACATTTGGGCGGGAGGGGGCGGGGCGGTGGGCGGGGCGCGGCGCGGCGGTGGGCGGGGCGAGGCGCTGGGGCCGGCAGCCGCTGTGGGCGGGGCCACCCGCTCCCGCGGGGAGAGGCGAGTCCAAGCCGGGGCGCCCTCTGGGCTGCAGGGGCGGCGTGGAGCCCACTTGTAATGAAAGCACCCGGAGTCGGCCAAATCGAGCACGGGTTGGGCCCTGGTTGCGACCGATGGATTCAACAGACCTACAAATTAAAAAGAAAAGTGATAATAAAAATGCTTTTGTTTCAACATGCAATTTGCAGCAACATGGATGGAGCTGGAAGGGATCATGCTCAGCGAAATAAGCCAGGAAGAAAAAGAAAAACACCAGATGGTCTCACTCATAGCAGGAATTTAGAAAACCTAAATAAGGGACCAGGTAAAAGACTAATTATAATAAAATCAAAATCAAAATCAACAAGCATCTATAAACCAGAGACACAGTAGGGGAGGGGAGAAAGGATTAGGGTCAAAATAAGGGGGGTGGGAATTGTATGGGGACTATAACTAAGATGAAAATGCATACATTGTTGCAAAAATGAAAAATGAGTAAAAAAATATATAAAATAAACCTTAAAAAATAGCTAAAAAAATACTTTTGTTTCAGTAAATAGCGTTCTCCTTACTGCAGAACACTTACTACGGAAAAGTGCCGCGGAAAAGGGAGGAGGAGAAGGAAGGCAAGAGAAGGAAAGAAAAGAACAAAAAAAGAGAAACAAAGCAAAAGAAAGCTGGAAACCTGGCTGCCTAGGAAACGCTGTCCAATGCTTGCAGGTCTTCCTGGCAGCATCCTGATGCCACACCAAGTCCTCCTGATGCCACCAGCTCTGAGTTTTAGCTTATTAAATAACATAAGACACTGAAGGTGCATGCTTCTGAAATGCCTTTTAACTGTGAATCATCAATGCAAAAGAGAAATTTTGCTGTGTATCTGGAAAAACTCAACGCGACGACAGGGGTGGACAATGGGGTATTTGTTTCTGCTTTGGTTTCAAGACATTCCAAAGCCAAAGAATGCTTCCCGGCTGAGAATTTCGCCATCATATGAGGTGGCTTCTCGTGAGCAGACACAGATGCATCTGCGCAGTTCCAGGGCCAGTGCCTGTGCAGGTGACCCTACGGGAGGATTACTTCTTTTTATCCTTAGGTTATTGTCAAGACTTAAGCACAAAGTCCCAGACTCCCCCTGGGAGTTCACAAGTCCCACAGAATGTGTTTGTGGACAGCAGGAGTCCATGACCTACAATTAGAGATGCAGGCGCCATCCAAACCCCTGGGGAGGCAGAAGTGCCAGGGACACACAGTGAAGGCAGAGCAAAGGACAAGAGGAGACTCGATCCCATCTGAGAATGTGGGTGCCCCTGAACATGCCACCCATGTTTTGGAGATAAAACTTAATGCTGGTTGGTGAAGCCAACCAAGTGTCTGACACACACTAAGTGGCAGTAAACACAAATGCACATAATTATTTTCGTCAGTACAGACTGCCCTGTAATAGCCTTACATCTTGGCCCACTTGTGTGAGTTTCCTGGGGGAGCAATTCCTGGAAGCAGAACCATAGGTCAAAGGGCCGCTCATTATTCATGCCCTTAACTTCCTGCCACTCTCACCCGCCTGCACCCCATGGGAGGGGACTCACAGCCAATGGTCAGCAACATGGCCACAACAAAGCCAGCGGGTCAAGACTAAGAGAATCTGGCCTCAGTTTGCCAGGATTTTGACTCTTGGCCTTGCTAGCAAGGGTGCTAGCAAGTCAACTCACTTCCCTGAGCCTCAGCTTCCCCATCCATAAAAAGGGGATCGTGGACCTCCCTGGAGGCGCAGCAGGTTGAGTGCAGCACTGTGAAGCTGTCTGCAGCCTCTGCATTGCAGGTTCGATTCCTGGCTGGCCAGGGAGATACCCACATGGTGCCGCAGACCTCTCCTGTCTCGTCTGCTGCTCCCCTCAGCAGTGTATTTCGTCTGTCTGCCTGTTCTGCTTCCCACTCTGTCTCTGGTGAATCCTCTCACCCTCCTGCTCCTCTGGCTTGTACCCCAGTTCTTGTATAAATAAATCTTTAAAAAAAAAAGGGGGGGATCATGAGACAGAGTCGATTGCCCTGAGGCTTAAATTAGACAAGCATGAGAGGCACTTAGGATGTTGCCTGGCAGAAAATAACCACTCATTAATCAATCTATTCCTCTCCACACGTACTACCACCGTCTGCCCCTTGGATACTCTTTCGGAAATTCTATCAACTTACAGACATGTAGACTCTTGTCTGTATTTTTCCTTTCACATCAATTGTAACATTTACCATACATGACTTTTTTCACTTAAGGGAACAGTCTGAAAATTCTGTTGTTATTGTTCTTCTGATGATGAAGATGATGATTAGGGAGGCTAAGTGCCGGGTGAAGGCGAGGGAGTTGAGGAGCAGGCTGCAGTCGCCCAGGGTGTGGCTGTTCTCTGAAACCTCCCTCTTCCTTCGACCCAGAAAGGAAAAAGGTGAAAGGAGATAGCTAAGTGTTTAAGCCCCTGAGGGCACTGGGTGGCTGCTCTCCCAGCCACCTCTTCTTCAGGTGTCTTCCCAAGAAAGCAGAGTCCTGGGCCTCCCTGGTGGCGCAGGCTGTTGAGTACAGTGCTGTGAAGCTGTCCACAGCCTCTGCATTGCAGGTTCGATCCCAGCCAGCAGGGGAGACACCCACATAGTGCAGCAGACCTCTCCTGTCTCTCCTGCTGCTCCCCTCAGCAGTGTATTTCAGTCAGTCTGCCTGTTCTGTTCCCCACTCTGTCTTTGATGAATCCTCTCACCCTCCTGCACATCTGGCCTGTACCCTGGTTCTTGTATAAATAAATACATCTTTAAAAAAAAAAAGAAAGAAAGTGGAGTCCTGTGCCTTTAACAGTCCACAACACGTGCAGCACGTACCAGGAGTAACATCTGGGCGGCAGCCACCACTGGTTAAAGAGACAGGCCCTCCTTTTGGATGAAGTTTGGATCAAGTTTAAGTTCCAGCAATTTAGTGAAGGGAAGAGGATATAGATACCAAAGGGTTGGAGGGGGGGGCTTCTTCAGGGTAAATCCTTTCTTTAGAGGAGGCCAGCAGCCTCTGACACTGGTTCTCCCACCTGATTTACAATAACCTGGGGTATTCAGGTCAAGGGAACCCCCTGCCTGAGATTTTTTTCTGTCCGTAGTACATCACCATTGAGCTTCTTCTTGGGTAAGAGCAAATGCAGAGTTAGAGCCTGGTTCCAGTGTCCCTCCCTTACTGCCTTCCTCACAGCAGCTGTGAGTCTACCGGCAGGTTGCTTTACTTCTCTGAGTCTCCTTTCCAAAATGTTGGGGCTACTGCCAGATTTGCAGGGCTGTTGAGAACACAGAATGAGACAGAGCTTTGAAAATTGAGCCAGCCAAAACCACTCATTCTCTGCTCTGCTCTGCTCTGCTCCATTCCTCCATTTCCTCCTTGAAGGATCTGGAATTTCAGCCTGCATTCTCCAGAATATAAAAACATCCGGTGGATTCTGGCACCAAGTCCTGTTCTCAGCAGAAGACACTGCTGCCCTGGGTCCCAGCTGGGAGGGAGACACCCTGGACTGTGCTTCTTCCCTTCACTTGCCCAGTCCCTCTGTATCTCAACATACCATCTGTGCAAGTGAGTCTCTGTACATCTCCCAGGTTCTGGAGCTTCTAGAAACAATGTGTTGGCTTTAGTTTGTACATATAGATATATTCATTGTAAAAAATAATTTTGAAACAATGAAAGAATTAAGAAGATAAAAAAAACAGGGCCTCCCTGGTGGCCCAGGTGGTTGAGTGCAGCAGCACTGTGAAGCTGTCCGCAGCCTCTGCAGTGCGGGTTTGATACCTGCTGGCCAGCGAGAATCCCACATGGCAGGGCAGATCTCTCCTGTCTCGCCCGCTGCTCCCCTCAGCAGTGTATTTCGTCAGTCTGCTTGTTCTGTTCCCCACTCTGTCTCTGATGAATCCTCTCACCCTCCCGTGAATCTGGCCTGTACCCCGGTTCTTGTATAAATAAATAAATCTTTTTTAAAAAAAAGAAGATAAAAAACCAACCAGGTGGGCCTCCCCAGTGGCACAGCGGTTGAGCGCCGGGTTGCGAAGCTGCCCGCAGCCTCTGCAGCGCCAGTTCGATCCCCGGCTGCTCCCCGGCCACTGGAGGAGGGTCCCACATGGCGCGCAGATCTCTCCTGCCGCCCGCTGCTCCCCTCAGCAGTGTGCTTCGGTCCTTCTGCCTGCTCTGCTCCCCGCTCTAGCTCTGGTGAATTCTCTCACCCTCCCGCGCTTCTGACTGTGCCTAGTACTTGTATAAATAAATAAATAAATAAATAAAAAACCAACCAGGAAATAAAAGAATATGATGAATATATAAAATATATAATAGTAATGGAATCACATGGCTGTCATTCTCTCTTGACATTGACCTAGTGCACTGTTTCTATACTCACTGTTCACTGAGCGGGGTCAGACTCCACACCTGACCACACTGGGGAAGGCTGCTTCCCTTGCCTGAGAAGTCTTACCTGTTGAGTTCTCTTCTCCCCCCTTCCCCCGCCCCACCTCCCAGCACCTCCTTGTTGCCTGCTGTTATTCCTTCACATCCATAACATTCCTCTTCCCTCTGCCCTTTGACCCTTGGGGTGGGGAGCACCCAGGCTGCTTTCATCACCTACTATTCTGCCACCCAATCTGCTGGAAGGGGGCTCCTTGTTCTACCTCGGGAAGGGAGGGGGGTTCTCCCCTGCCCCACCCCAGAGGGATGCTCTAGCTGGCAGCTGGCCCAGGAGCCCTGGCTCTAGACACCCTTCACTGTCTATTGGGCTGGGGGAAGACTCCCTGGGGTGAAGGGGCCCTCACCAATTGTATTCATTTATTTATGCGTAGATTTAACAATGAAATCGCAGGAGCAAAACCTCCTTTGCTTCAGACGTTCTCTTTGCCTCCATGAAGGTAGATTCGGTACTTAGCTGGGTGTGTGGGGTGTGTGTGGGGGGGGGGTAGGGGCGTGGGGTGGGGGCTGTGGCGGTGAGGTGCTCTCTGCATTTGCGGCCTCCAGGACTGTCTGAGCGGGTGTGGACGCCTCTGCGCACAGCGCTGCCCACCCCGGGCTCCGATCCTGGCGGCCCTGGGTTTGTGGGGGCCAGCGAGATGCTAAGAGCTGACTCTTGCTGAGGACTCGTCACCGGGTGCTGGCAGCGCCTCCAGGTAACAGGTAACATTCACTCGGGCGAGGCCCAAGCAGACGCCGTGGGAATCCCCAAGTCTCAGGTGAGGAAACTGAGGCTCGGGGTTATCGACACCATTAAGGCTCGGCGTGGAATCCGGGGTAGGGGCGTCGCTGCGTCCCCGTGGCTTCCAGCTACCCCTGCGCCAGGGAAGGCCCCGGAGAAGGCGGCAGGACCCGGGGCAGGACCCAGGGCAGGACCCGGGGCAGGACCCGGCGCAGGACCCAGGGCAGGACCCGGGGCAGGACCCGGGGCAGGACCCAGGGCAGGACCCGGCGGCGGGACCCGGGGCAGGACCCGGGGCAGGACCCAGGGCAGGACCCGGGGCAGGACCCGAGGCAGGACCCGGAGGCGGGACCCGGGGCAGGACCCGAGGCGGGACCCAGGGCAGGACCCGGGGCGGGACCCGAGGCAGGACCCGGGGCAGGACCCGGGGCAGGACCCGAGGCGGGACCCGAGGCAGGACCCGGGGCAGGACCCGAGGCAGGACCCGAGGCAGGACCCGAGGCAGGACCCGGGGCAGGACCCGGGGCAGGACCCAGGGCAGGACCCGGGGCAGGACCCGGGGCAGGACCCGGGGCAGGACCCGGGGCAGGACCCGAGGCAGGACCCGGGGCGGGACCCGAGGCAGGACCCCGGGCAGGACCCGAGGCAGGACCCGGGGCAGGACCCGAGGCAGGACCCGGGGCAGGACCCGGGGCAGGACCCGAGGCAGGACCCGGGGCAGGACCCCGGGCAGGACCCGGGGCAGGACCGGGCGGCGGGACCCGGGGCAGGACCCGAGGCAGGACCCGGGGCAGGACCCGAGGCAGGACCCGGGGCAGGACCCGGGGCAGGACCCGAGGCAGGACCCGGGGCAGGACCCCGGGCAGGACCCGGGGCAGGACCGGGCGGCGGGACCCGGGGCAGGACCCCGGGCGGGACCCGGGGCAGGACCCGAGGCAGGACCCGGGGCAGGACCCCGGGCAGGACCCGGGGCAGGACCGGGCGGCGGGACCCGGGGCGGGCCGGGAGAGGCCCCGGCGCGCGGGGGGCGGGATGGAGCGCGCGATCCCGCCCCCGGGGCGGGCCCCGTGCGTGGCAGCGGGACCGCCGGCCCCGTCGCGAAGTTTCCAGCCTGCGAGCGCCGCGGAGCCGCCGGACACCGCAGACCCGGCCATGCGGGCCCCGCTGGTCCTGGCCGCGCTGGGCGGGCTGCTGCTGGCCGCGGCCGCGGGCGACGCGGAGCCGGAGGGTGAGGCGCGGGCGGCGGGGGGCGGGCGGCGGGGGGGGGGGGCGGGCGGGGGGGGGCCGTGCCGGGGCCGCCTCCGCAGACCTGCTGTCCCGGAGGCCCGGGCCCGCTGGGGACCTGGGGTTCCCCACTGTCCGCCGACTCGCCGGCGCCTTGAGAAATCACTTCCCCTCCGCGCAGCCGGGAGGCAGGGAAGCTGAAGCGGTCAGCCCGGGAGGCCCCGTGAGTAACCGGCTGGTCGTGGTGACAGTGGGGGCTATTCACGGAGCGCTTCCTCTGGGCCGGCACCCCCAGGCCGATCCACCCCCCATGTGCATCCTTCCGTTACCCCCTTCTCCAGCTTGACAAACTGAGGCCCCAGAGTGTGTGTCCAAGACCGCGGAGTTTGTGGACCTGGGAACCAGGATTGACCCCCCGGGTGAATGTGGTTCCAGAGCCCAGGAGGGAGCCACTGGCCTTCTCAGCCTTGGGGATGAGGGCCCCTGCTGCTACAGAATAGGGGTGCAGGGGGTGACGCACATTGCAGAGCTGTTTTTTGTGTCTGCCGTCCCCCTGCCAGATGGGTCTTACTGTCTTCAGGTTGCACATGAGGAAACTGAGGCCCAGAAAGGTGCAGTGACTGCCCAGGGCTGTCCTGGACTCCAGGTCTACTGCTCCTCCTTCATCCGCCAGGGAGGTTGGGTTTCAGACTGTGCCCCACTGTCCCGAGTGGGTGCTACTCTTCTCCCCAGTCGTCCCAGTGTGGGTCATCTCCACGCCTGCCCAGGGAGCGTCTGTGAGCCCCAAGGAGGGCATACACTGTGGGTGGGTAACCCCCAAAAAGCAGAGCCCAAGAGGCTATATGACACCCTATTCCCTTAGAACCACCCTCCTAGAGAAACTGGAACCAGAGAGGGTAAGAGAGTAGTTAGCAGTCCCTTGGACCAGGGGAACCCCCTTTTCTTGAGTACTTCCTTTGTGTCAGGTTTTATCCAACCAAAGCTTGGTATTAAAGCCAGTGGAGCTTAATCTCTGAGAGGCATGGTCTTCTAGCCTGCGAAAGTGGGGCCCTAGTGCCTCACCCCTAGAGTTCTTATAGGAGCCCATGGATGAGGCCTGTGGCAGGTTCAGCTCAATGCCTGGCCAGTTGGGCCATTGTCAGTGCTGTCTGCTTTTGGAAGTATCACAGCAGGGTAGTCAGATGGGTGAAAAACTCCAGTGAAGGAGGTGCTAGTCTGGTAGTATGTGCAAAGGGCCTGTGGCCTGTGTCCACTCACCCCCAGGAACCCTATCATAGCCTTTTCCTCCTGGACTTCTCTTTCACCTGCCTCTGCTGATGTAGGCTCCCTCCACCCAGACCATCCCAGGAGAGAAACTCCAGCTTCCCACGATGAAGCCCAAGGAGGTCAGTTGGAAAGACCAAATTGATACGAGACAGCAGGTGCCCTGACCCCCAGCAGGTGATGGGAGGGGGCAGAGAGGACAGGAGGCAACCCCTGTAGAGAGTGTGGGATTCAGGGTGCTGGCAAAGTAATCCAGGTGAAGCACCTAGTAGATAGTAAGTAGGTAATTGATGGACAAGAGGTGGCAGGTCCCCAGGCTTGGGCCTCATGTCAAGTTGCTGTTATCAAGGTGTGGGCCAGGCCTGGTAAAGGGAGAAGGAGCAGGTGTGCACTGGGACTGCACCTGCTGGGCAAACCGAGATTGCACAGACCAGGACTGATCACATAAGGGAGTGTGATTAAGGAGGGCTTCCTGGAGGAGGTGGCTTGGTGGCACTTTAGGGAAAGGAGTAAGTTTTGCAAGCAGCACAAGGGAATGGGGTGCTGGCTGGGTTCACTGCTTTCATGGGGGTGTCAAGAGGTGATGTCAACCTCTGTGGCAGTGACATAGAGGGGAAGAAGCCTTGCGTTCTTTGCGATGACCCATTGTTTTGCAACCATCCAGGCTGGGTAGGTTCATTGTCAGCTGTCACAGATGAAAGGTAACTTTGGAGCCTTTGGTGGATTTTTGCAGGTCTTTAATGCTGAATCAGGGGACAGGCCAGCTCTTGCTCAGTATTTCTGTGGCTGCCTCCTCTCTCCTAGTCCGGCCTCTCCCACATAGCCCCTAGCCGCAGGTGTCCCAGTTAACATATGCGCGTGCCCGTGTTCCCTAGGCTCAGGTGTCCATGATTACACGTGTGCGTGTGAGACTACAGGAGCTGGTCATAGATGCTAATGGCAGGAGGGCGGGAAAAGCCCACTAACTTCATTTACCCTCCAGCCATCTTCCAGGTCCCTGCCCAAAGTCCAAGGACCCGGGAATGGGCTGGACCAAAGCTTTCCGATTGTGGCTGACATCAAAAGTCAGTAGGGATGGGAAATCCAGATTCCCGGGCCCATCTCAGATCTGATCCTGGGATCCAGGAATCTGGCTTTTGTATCCTCCCTGGTGATGCTGAGATGCAGGCAGGTAGGGGATCCTGTGCGGTCCTTGGCGAGAGAGGCAGCCCTGTGTGGCCCAAGGATCACAGGCTTTTGGGGCAGCCCAGTGCGGACACCTGGCAGCAACCAGGAAAACAAGACTGGCCAAACAGGATGAGGATGGGGTGGGGGACCGGGCCTCGTCACCACCTCAGCTGGACAACTTCCTTAGACGGCTGGACATACCGACGGTCTGGCCACTGTCCCAGGCCTGGGCAGTGTGTGCAGAGGTGAGGAGCAGGGGCTCCTGTCCAGGTGTCTGGTGCCCGTGGGCAAGTTTCTCCCCATCTCTGAGCCTTGTTTGAACTGTCAAGCAGGAGGTTAGTATGTGTGAAGTGCTTAGCACCAACTCTGGGTGACTCTGGGTGTGGAAGAGTTCACGCAAGGTTACCATCCTGTGCTGTTCCTCTGGAAGCAGGAGCTGGAGAACAGAGTCTCAGACTCAGCACGCCCCTCTCCCCCGCTGCCTGGCTTAATGGAGAATCCAGAATCTTACAGACACGCTGCACTCACTGGCTTTTTCTGCCAGAGAAATGTGACACTCCTGTCCCAGCAGCTCCAAGAGGATCTCGGGGCTGGTGGCTTCCAGGGGAAATTGAACCGTGGTGGCAGGAGTTGGGGGCCTTTCCCCAAGTGTGCACAGCAGTCCTCCTTCCTGGACTGAGGGCATGGTGGTAGGGCCTCCCCTCTCCACACCTGCCCAGCGAATCCACTTGCTTCTGCCCCAGGAGCGGATTCCTACCAATCCCTGCCCAGCTGCCTTGGCGCCAGCCCCCAGCTCTGGGGCCAGCAGCTGCCCCTGCCCTCAGCTCAGCTGGTTCTGCCCAGCCAGACCCCTTTGTTCTTCTAGCTCTGCCCCACTGCCTGGGGTGGGGATGTGAGAGGGCCTTACCTGCTGGCCTGGCTACCTAGTGGGTCTGCTCACCAGTCCCCTTAAAACTAAGGCTCACCCAGAAAACAAAGATGAGGCGGGGTCAGGAGAAACCTGAGAAGTCTTCTCAGAGGTGGTGGCCGAGGGAGGGATCACTGTCACTGAGCCTGGGACCTGCAGAAAAATTAGAGAGAAGGAGCTGTGGTAAGAGGGCCAGACCCCTGGCTAGGCCAGAACCCCGGCTGGAGGAGGGCCCACTCACAGAGGGGGTGAGAGGGCACCTGGGCCTATGGAGGGAAGGTTCTCGAGTGCCACAGCGAGGAGCTTGCTTCTCACTAGTCAGCACTAGTAATAGCACTAGTGTGTGCCAGCGCCCAGCTATGATTTACACACCCGATCATTTAATTCATCCAGCAGCCCCGGGAGGTAGGTTCTTGTCTCCCTATTTTACAAGGGGAAGCCGAAGCTCAGAGAGAGCAGGGACTTGGTTCAGATCACTCAGCTGGTAAGGAGCAGAGCTGGGAATCTGATGAGGTGGTCCAGCAACAGAGCCTTCCCTTCTAGAGAACACAGCCTCAAAATCTGATCTGAGAGCACCTGTCCCCGGCCTTCCAGAAATGTTGTCTGGGGTTGCTGTTTCCAGCAAGTTCTCTTGCAGAGGTGAACCCACACCGCACAGCCCAAGAGAGGTCCCTTGCTAAAAAGTTGTACAGCTGCTCTGGCCAAAGGTCAGGATTTCGGGTTGGCTCCCATTCCTGCCCGATTCTCATTGGTTCTCACGGAGTTGGAAGAAACCAGGGCTCAGCAAGGGAGACTGTTGGGATAAATCAGCCTGTGCCTGTCCCCGGGGTTAATGTCCAGCATTGGCCAGAAGAGGCCCTGCTGGAGCTCAGCATTTGGGGCACATCCTCCCTCTATTCCTGTCTCTATGGAGGTCGGGCCACCTAATAGCCCCAGAGACCCAGTCCCACATGCCAGGTGCAGAAGCCTCTGTTCCAGTGGCTTCCTTCCGTGGCAGTCAGATACCAGGTAGCTGGAGCCCTGGGGAGGGGTGGGGAGACCCACGTCCCTGCTCTGTAGTAACCAGCTGAGCCATCTTAGGTTGGTTGCCTGTAGTGGGTTGACTTGAAGCTGTGGCTCGCTCCTACCTGCATCCTCCATTCCTATCCCCTCACTGCCCCCCACCCCCGCCCTTCTCTGTCCCTAGACAACCTTTTAGTCCTCACGGTGGCCACGCAGGAGACCGAGGGCTTCCGACGCTTCAAGCGCTCAGCCCAGTTCTTCAACTACAAGATTCAGGTAAGAGGCTCCCTGAGTAAGACCCTGAGGGTGGGGTGGGTGGTGGGGAATCCAGTTTCCTAACTGTCTTGGGGCCCCAGGGAAACTTCTCAAAGTCTGACAGATGAGGCTGAGTTAGGAGAAGCAAGCGGGAGAGGAGCTTAAGCGAAGTCTGGGAGGTGGGGATGGGGAGACGATGAGACTGGAGACCTAGGTGGAGGTGTTCAGCGTCAGAGCTCAGGAGGCTGACGTGGGTGTGTGGCTGGTTTAAAGGGCCCAGGAGTCAGCATTGGCCCAGCTCCCCCCAGGGGATTTTGGGAGGGCCATAGTTGGGAGATCTCACCTGTAGAAACACCGCTCTGAAGAAACACAGGCTAATGCCCCACCTGCCTCTGTGTGCAGGCCCTGGGGCTGAGCCCTGCGGGGAGCCATTCCTCCATTTAGCTGAGTGTGTCGAATGGTCCTTGTGTCAGAAAGAGTGGAAGGCACTGAGGGTAGAATGATGGACAAGACCAGCCACGTCACTGCCCACATAGCTTGCAGTCTCATGACATTAACCAGAAAGAGTCATCAGCTCACGTGAATGAGGGTTGAGGTAGAGGACTGCTTCAGGCATAGCTGGACCTAGGAGTTCAAGCAGCAGGCTCGGGGCTTTATCTTTCCATCTCTAGGCCCTGTTTCTTGCAGGCATGTTCTCTCTCTGGGGTAACCACAAAATAGCCTTTCCTTCATTTTAACAGAGCAGACCCAGGGAGGACTCCGATGGATCTGTCGGTGTGGGGGTGGGCACGAGGGTTGGGACGTTCTGATTGGCCATCAAGCTCCCATGACCATCTAGGAGTCCCCTCCTCACACATCTTATGGAGGATTTTTCCCACTGTGACAAGGGGAGGTGCTGGACAGACAGAGGCAAAGATGTTCACTGCTCAGGCAGGGGGTGGATATGGCGCAGGCAAGATAGTTCTTCACCAACAGCCTACATTGAGGGGCCTTTCTCTGTAGTCACTGGGCCTGGGGGAGGACTGGCCTGGGAAGGAGCTGTCGGCAGGCGGAGGTCTGAAGGTGCGGCTGCTGAAGAAAGCTCTGGAGAAGCACGCGGACAAGGAGAACCTGGTCATTCTCTTCACAGACAGGTGGGTGGCTGGGGGCTTCCTGGGCGGTGCCTCTTGGCTGAGAGAATATTCTAAAAGGAGGCCCTCTCTGGACATTGGGGGTGAGGGGGATCACTCTAGCTAAGATTGCCTGCAGTTTTCAGGGGTCTGTGGACCCCAGGAAAGACCCCCCTAGTGTTAGTCCATTCACATTCCTGGTGAAAAGATGAGCAGGGATCCTGCCCAGGTGTGGTTAACCCTGCCTTGAGCTGAGAAGGGCACTGGATTGGGGACCCTCTCTCTGCCCAGGGTGGGAGTAGAGACACAGTGGGCAGGGCTGGGGACACTGGGCAGATCCAGTCCCAAACTGTGGTCATTCCTAGTGCTCACTCCGCCCCCCCCCTCCTCACCCCTGCCCGGCTCTTCCCTCCTCACCCCTGCCCTCTGGGCTTCTCCCTCTGGCCACAGCTATGACGTGGTGTTTGCATCTGGGCCTCGAGAGCTCCTGAGGAAGTTCCGGCAGGCCAGGAGCCAGGTGGTCTTCTCGGCGGAGGAGCTCATCTACCCCGACCGCAGGCTGGAGGCCAAGTACCCAGCGGTATCTGATGGCAAGCGGTTCCTGGGCTCAGGAGGTGAGGAGCCCGGTGTGGAGTGTGTGGAGAGGCGGCGAGCTCCATCCTCTGCCTTCATGAGGATCCACTTGCTGGATGTCCATGGAGCTGTCAGGTCCCACACACAGGATGTCCCGGGTTGACCCAGGCTCCCCGCTCCTCCTCACCTCGCCAGCAGCCATGCATCCATACAGGACAAAACCGGAAGTCCCGGGTCCTCCCTTGCCTTCCCCTCCCCTCCCAGCGCATATGGGAGTCATGTTCTCAGAAGGTCTCGGAAACTCCCTCTGTGTCCACACCCCACCCACCTGCTCCTTGCTGTCTGCACTTGCCTCCTAACTGCCCTACCAGCCTCTCCTCCTTCTAGTCCATTGTCCAGCAGCCAGATGCAGACCCACTCACGTCACTCAGTGGCTTCCCATCACCTGGAGAATCAAATCCGCAGGCCTCTATCAGCCTTGAAGGGGGCCCCGCCCTGGCAGCCACTCTTCCCTGTTGGCCGAGAAAGTTAGCACAGCCAGATGGCCTGGCCCTAGCCCGGGTGTTCAAGCGTCCCTTGGGGTGCCTCCCCCCCCATGGCTCCCCACCTTCTCCATCTTCTCTCACCAGCAGGCACCGTGGCTGGGGTGCTCTGTGTGGGCTTTCCCCTCCGAGCCCCCAAACACTGTGTGGCCTTGGCCTTTGCCCTTCTCTAGGTCAGGTTTCCTAGACCTATATATTCAAGATAACTGTAGAAGAGCGCTCCCAAGCCTGTGTCCCAGCGCCCTGCTCTCCAGGGGGGTCTCATCCCTTCGTTCACTGCCTGTGCCCAGCACTGAGCTGGTGCCCTTCAGTGCGCACTGTTGGTCTTTCTCTTTGGACCAGCTGAGAACCAAGAGGCATTAACGGGCTCTACTTCTAGCTGCTCCACTCATCTAGGGGGACTTCTAAGGGGACGCAGCACTGGGGGTGAAAGTGGGGGGTCCATGAGGAGAGGCTGGGAAGAGACCCCTGACCTTGAGGCCAGAAACTAAGTGTCTGTCTGTGTCTCCCCTGCCAATGCAGGCTTCATCGGTTATGCCCCCAACCTCAGCAAACTGGTGGCCGAGTGGGAGGGCCTGGACAGCGACAGTGACCAGCTCTTTTACACGAAGGTCTTCTTGGACCCCGAGAAGAGGGTGAGAGGCAGAGGGTGCGCCCGGTTGCCCTGGGAGCAGCCTGCCTGGGCCTGAAGCCCTGGGTGGAGCTTCCTTCCGGTACCCCCAGTTGCCCTGGTGTAAGCTGGCAAAGCGGGTATGGGGAAGGAAAGTAGCAGAGGTTGGAGGGCAGGTGCTCCTGGCACAGTGGAGTCCTCTGCCAGGGTGTGTCCCTGCTGCAGCCCCTGCCCTCTCTCCTGCAGGATCAAATCAATATCACCCTGGACCACCGCTGTCGTATCTTCCAGAACCTAGACGGAGCCTTGGGTGAGCTGCCCCTATGGACAGGGGATCCTGAGAGGGGTGGTTAGACGGAGATGAGGATTCCAAGCTGGGCCTGAGCCCAAGCAGGAGAACCAGGCTGGCTCTCTCTGCCCTTGAGCTGGAGGTTGCCTGCCCCATCCTTAGCCCCCAGAGGCCATCAGGATAGCCTAGAGGAGAACTGTGTGTCTTCCGGGGGATGAGAATAGTGGGCCACAAAGTCAGTCCACAGACTCTGGGGAATACCAAGGCAGGAGGGGCAGCTGCTCAACCTGGAGGGGGTGCCAGGCCATACGCACAGCAGGTAGTTGGCCCTGCCCTGTAGCCCTGGGAGGCTGCTTCACCTCCTTCCCCTGCCCTCCCACCTCCCAGGTGAGGCTTGGGGGGGATAAGGGGTGGAGGGCGCTGAGGGTTGGCACTGAGCTGGCAGGGAGGCAATGGATGACTTTGGAAGCAAAGAATGGCCTTTGAAACCTGCTCTGGGGCTTGTCCCCGTCATAGCTGGTGGTGATGTTGCTTTGCCATGCTCTTGCTGGGTGACCTCAAGCAAGTCTCATACACATATAGCCACACACAACTACACACATGCACATATGTACACACAAAAAACACCCGCACACACATACATGCATACACTGCATACATGCACACATACATACACACTACACACACACACACACACCCCTCAAGCTTCATCTTTAGAAAAGAGATGTTGGAGCCGATCACTGATGGGTGATTTTCTGGGGACCCCTTTGAGAAGCTGAAACAACCTAAGGTTCCTTTCCCAGGAAGGAAACCTCCCACCCTTTTGCCTGTGGTTTCTGGAAGCACAAGAACCTCAGAGAAGAAGCTGGGTCCTAACCACCCCAGGGGCAGGCCAGGAGCTTGCACAGGGGGACTCCGCCCCACGACCACCCACCAGTACAGGCCTCCCAGCATCTTCAGAGGCTTCTGGGCTGGAAAGACCCCTCTGCCTCCCATAACTGCCCCACAGGCTGCTTCCCACCCCATGTCTTTCGTGCAGATGAATGGGGTCATGCCGTGAGAGGGCTCTCACTAGGGCTGAATCACCCTCACATATTCTCAGGGCCCTGAGACCCCCTCCCAGCCCCTGTCCCTGGGGCTTCTCCGAGGGTGTGTGAAGCTGGGATGATTTAGGACACCACCTTCTCCCATCCCCCCTCCAGCTCTGATGAGCAGTCACAGGCAATAGCTGGGGCGGCCTTGGAGGCCATGGTCACACGTGCCAGGCAGGTGCCAAGTGTTTCTGGACACAGAATCCTCCCACTCTCACCTGCACTTGACAGAGGAGGAAACTTAGGCTCAGAGGAGTAAAGTGCCTTCCCAGACCACACCCTGCTGCTGGGGAGCGAGGACATGAGCCCGGCCTGTCAGCCCCTCCACTTGGCCTGTGGGTCTGATGCAGGGCGTTGCTTTCTCACTCCCAGATGAGGTTGTGCTCAAATTTGAAAAAGGCCACGTAAGAGCCCGGAACCTGGCCTACGACACCCTCCCCGTCCTGATTCATGGCAATGGGCCCACTAAGGTAGGGAAGGGCCCCAACCTGGGGGGCGAGGGGAGGGGCCAGAGCCCAATTCTACTTCTCCAGCAGCCCCGTAGTTTCTCTTTGAGGCCAGAGCCACCCACGCAGGTCCCGCTGGCAGCCTCTGACCTCACACCTGCACCTCCATCCCTGACCCTGGTTGACAGTGATGCCCGCCCAGCCTGCTGGGCCCCGTGATGCTGGGCCCCACGGAGGAAGGGAGCATGTGAATGCCGATTGCCTCACTCTACCGAGAGCCCCTGGGTTGCAATCTCTGAGGGTGTGGGGCCCAGAAATCTGCATTTTACAAGCGCCTAGGAGATTCAAAGAGGAAGGAATCCCCTCCCCCCCCCCCCAGCAGTATTGCTCTCCAGAGGGCCAGAACATTCTTCTCAAGACCTACCCACAATGAAGACATGGTGCCCCTCCCCGCTCCTGTCCTGGCCCAGTGAGGTGTGACCGGGTGCTGGTGGGTGGGGTCCGCCGGCCCCTGCTCAGATCCTACCTCTCCAACAGCTTCAGCTGAACTACCTGGGCAACTACATCCCGCGCTTCTGGACTTTCGAGACGGGCTGCTCTGTGTGTGACGAGGGCCTGCGTAGTCTCAAGGGCATCGGGGTGAGGCTGCGACGCTGGGGTCTCCTTCCCCTGGTGGGGAGGGGCGGGAGAGTCAGCAAGTGGCTATTGTCTTTGGTGGGAGATAAAGGGGTCACCTCCCGGAAGCTTCAGACTGCATGTGGCTCCCACTTCCCACAGATGCCTAAGTTCCAGTGCCTTCTGTCAAGTCCTTGAGGCTCTTCTGCAGCTCCTGCCCCAGTGCATGAACCTCCTCATTTATGACTCACTCTAAACCCCACACCAGCCACTTGCTGAGAAACCGTCCCTGGCCCCCTGCTTGGACGCTGGGCTTCTGCTGCTCCCAGCCGGGCAGGGACACCCCCTGCTTGGAGCTTCCCAGCCCAGGCCCCTTCCTGGTGAAGTCCACACACCACCTCTGCCTCTGGCTCCCTCAAGCTGCCCTAGGGACTCAGCAGCTGGGCAGTGGCTGGGCACTGCCAGACGCCTGAGCCGTCCTCTCCCTGTGCAGGAAGAAGCGCTGCCCGTCGTCCTGGTCGGCGTTTTTATTGAACAGCCCACGCCGTTCCTGTCCCTGTTCTTCCAGCGGCTCCTGCGCCTCCACTATCCCCGAAAGCAGATGCGGCTTTTCATTCACAACCACGTGAGTGGTGTGTGCGTGGAGGGTGGGCGTGCGGCTTGACACCTCTGAGAAACTGACCTAACCAGGTCAGCCAGGCCACGTGGAAGTAGGCGGTGGGCTGCAGCCCAAATTACTGCCTTGACTCTGGAGTCAGGCTGGCTTTGAGTCCCAGCACCGCCCCTTCTATGGGCTGTGTGGCCTTGAGCTTGTTCCTTGACCCCTCTCTGCTTCAGTTTGATCATCTTTGCAATAGGGATCGTAATAGTATTGCCAAAGAGAATTGCTGCTGGGGCTAAACAGGTCGCTGCATAAAGCACATAGAAGAATGTGCGGCACATAGTAGGTCTCTTAGCACGGCCATGTCACTGTTAGTCTCTTTGGGTACGTTGAGAACAGTTTCCAATGGGGTGAATTTCCCTACCATACATCAAGCTTTACACAGCCTGCAGGGTGTCCAAGAATTCAACTCAAGACTGACGGTGGAGATGGTGGCAGCGCCCACAGGTTAAAGGCTCAGTCTTAGAAGGCTGCCCCCGGGCCCCCACCTGCACCGGACATGCCACTTGCCAGCCCAGGTTGTTCCCTGTGTCTCTGGCCAACCAGAGGGCCCCACGACCTCCTTTTTGGGTTCGATTAATTTGCGAGCAGTTTATGGAACTCAGAAACATTTTGCTCACTGGATCACTGGTTTATTATAAAGAGATAATTCAGGAACGGCCAGTAATGAAGCAGAGGTGTGTGGGCACAGCTCCCACGGCCTCTCCTGGCTCGTCCCATCCCAGCTCCTCGGTGTGCCCAGCCCCCCACCCCCACCCCAGCTCTCCAAAGCCCGTCCTTTGGGGATTTGCAGGGGCTTCTGCACGTAGGCCTGATGGACCCTTGACTCCACTCTGGCCTCTCTCCCTTCTCAACAGAATGGTGGGCAGGGCCGAAAATTCCAAGTATCTAATCACAGCTTGGTGATTCTGTTGACCAGCCACACCCAGGAGCCACTGAGAGTCACCTTCTTGGAACAAAAGACACTTCTGTCACCTGGGCAATGACAAGGGCTTCAGGACCCCTGTGCTGGCAGCTTTGGGCAGAGGCCAAGACACATTTTTTATTATCAATATCTCACTTTCTCCCTGTCCCAGTCAGTCCTGCCTGATTTGATAGAAGGATAGTCAAATTGTTTTCTTTCCTGACGTGTCTTCCAGGGAACTGGGGCAGGCTGGGGGTGCTGGAGGCCTGTGATTTGTGGGGAGCAGGCCTGCAATTAGCTTCCCTAGCTCCTTTCCTGCCTGTCTCCCTAGGGAGATAAAACCCCACCTCTCAGCTTCTGTGTACTGATTTCTCCACCTGGGAGGCCAGATACATTCCAGATTCTGCCTCTCCGTCCAGGTTCTTTGTTTTATTTAAAGTCTTCTCAGCTTCCTCCTCTCGGGGGGACCTCCCCACCAACTGTCTGCACCCGTTGGCTCTGTCTCTGCCTGTGTCACAGACATCCATTCTCTCAGCTGTGCAGACGCTACAGGGAGATAGGAGAAGACCCTAGGCCTTGCCCCTGGGGAGGCTTGCAGCTCCCCTGGGGACATCGGACAGCACACTCACGAACTGTGGCTTTGTGCAGAAAAAGAAAACGTCCCAGGCAGTGTTGGAGGACCTACTGTGTGCTCCATTTGACTTTTCGGCTCTTGGCAGTGACCTGTGAGAGAGGCATGGTCCTCTCCTGCCTTACAAGGGGGAAAATTGAAGCTGAGGCAGGTGAGGGCCCTGGCTTGAGGGCCATGGGGCTAATCCCGGTAGAGCTGGGAGATTAGCTGAGGACCCTGATTTCATTTGTAAACCTCCCCTTTCCTCTTCTGCAGGCAGGTACTGGATGTGGACTATTGTTTTTCATTGTTTCCAAGGATCACCTGGAATGTTCGGTGACAAAGCAGCCCCTGGGCCACGCCCAGTCCAGCAAATCCATAATCCTGTGTGCGGGGCCTGCTGTCTTGGTGACAGAAGCTCTGAGAGGCCTGCGGGGCTGACCTGGCCAGGGGGACAGTCACAGGATGGCCAGAGGGGGGCGCTCCAGGCCTGAGGTCTGGCATGGGCAGAGGTCTGGAGATAGGAAAGCAATAATAGCCAGGTTGTGCCAGCAACGAAGGGGCGCGGCCTGCAGTAGCAGAGGTGTCCATGGGGTGGCATCAGTATCCCCATCCTCAGCACCGTGCCCCCGCCCTCTGCCCCCCAGGAACAACACCACAAGGCCCAGGTGGAGGACTTCCTGGCAGAGCACGGTGACCAGTACCGCTCTGTGAAACTGGTGGGCCCTGAGGTGCGGGTGTCGAACGCGGATGCCAGGAACATGGGCATGTGAGTTGGGGACCAGTGGGGGCTGCGGCTTTCTCTGTTGCTAGCAGAGAGGCCGTGGTATTAGGAGCACCAGGCAAAGTTCAGACATTCTCTGGGGTCTCCAGCAAGTTCCTCTGGGCCTCAGTGTCCCCATCTGTCAAATGGGGAACCCTCCCTGTCCTGTACCTAGGAGCTGGAGGTGGGGAGGGACTCAGCAGCCCCCTTGGGTTCAGATGGCAAATCAGATGGACCAGAAGTAGATACACATGAGATTTGGAGACATGTCGATTACCCCCCCCCTTTATTATTAAAACAAACAAGCAGCTTGTAGTGTGAGACCACCCAGGCGGAAGTCAGCACGCCTCTCTCCGGGACTGGCTAATACCTCTGCTGATTCCCACTCAGCTCTGCTGCAACAGCACCAGTGAAAACTGTTTATGGACGGCCAAATCTGAATTTCATATAATTTGCACATGTTCTTTTTTTTTTTTTAATTCCCCAGCCATTTAAAAATATAAAACCATCCTTAGCTCCAGAGCCATCTGAAAGCAGGCAGTGGGCTGAATTTGGATCAGAGCAATGAAATACATCTTTGAGGCTCTGGCACAAGTTACCAAACCCCCTCCGGAAAGGCAGAACCAGCTTAATCCCAGTGCCAGGCAGTCTAGGAACCTGTCTGTGGGCCACGCTATCCCCCAGCACTGGGGTTCCTGGGCCCTGTGGGCTTTGAGAGCTCACCCTGTAACCTGGGGTTTGGGTCTTGCAGTTAGAAGGGACCTTGGAGGCTGCTGGGCCAACCCACCTAGGGCTCGCCTGGCCTCTATAAAGACCTGGTGATGACAGGGGTAGGTGGGAGTGCAGAGGGCAGCTGCTGGGGTATCAGCGGGGTCCTGGGTGGGGATTCTAACATCAGAGCCCAGCCCTTCTGACCCTGCATCTGCTCCCCTCCGCCCACCACACCCCTTCTTCTGCAGAGACTTGTGCCGACAGGACCGTGGCTGCACCTACTACTTCGGCGTGGATGCTGATGTGGCCTTGACCGAGCCCAAAGCCCTGAGACTGCTGATCGAGCAGAACAAGTGAGGCTGGGGGTGGGCTGGCCCAGGGTGGGAGCCCCTCCTCTGCCTGATGCTCCGCCTCTGCCTCCTCTTCCACCTGGGCTTGCCCAGCCTGGCAACCTAGTCTGGGTGTGGGATGGTCCCACCTTCCTCCTGCCACTCCCTGGCTACCCTGTGGGGTAGGTCCCCCTACCCTGCATGATACCACATGGGCCAGTCCCCCTCCAGCCTGGCCAGCAAGGTGCCAGGATTGCTCTGCATGCAGGCTGAAAGATAATACCCTCCCCTTGCCCTACCTAGTTAGGTCTCTCCCGACTCCCAGCAGGCAGGGCTCCCACTGAGGTGCTCCCTTCTGCAGGAATGTCATTGCCCCGCTGATGACCCGCCACGGGAGGCTGTGGTCGAACTTCTGGGGGGCACTGAGTGCCGATGGCTACTACGCCCGCTCTGAGGACTATGTGGACATTGTGCAGGGGCGGCGCATGTGAGTACCGGGGTGGGCACCCTCATCTGTCTCCCTCCTGCCTTGCAACTCCCTCCTCCAAATTCCCGTGCTGTTGTCCTCAATTTCCTGTCTAACCTGAAGCAAGAAAGACCAAGGTCAGACATGCAGAATTTCCTCACAATTACCTGAGCCCATGTCATGGGGGGGGGCAATTAGCACTATCATGCCCTTCCAGCTTGTGACCCCCCTCTCTATCTGACTCCAGACCCCCAGCCCATGACCCCTCATGCCAGTGCATGACCCTTCCATCTTCTCTCTCCCTCAGTGGTGTCTGGAATGTGCCCTACATCTCAAACGTCTATTTGATCAAGGGCAGTGCCCTGCGGGCTGAGCTGCAGCAGGTGGACCTGTTCCACCACAGCAAACTGGACGCCGACATGTCCTTCTGCGCCAACATTCGGCAGCAGGTCAGCGGGGCTGGGCAGTCAGAGGAAGCCCAGGGCTGGCATTGGGGGCCGCCGGTCACCATTGGGCCTGGAGCTTCTGGGATCCCAGTGGGTTTGCTCAAAAATCGCCAGGGCCAGGTGAGACCCAAGGGGCACTGGACGAGGGGGCCAGTCCTCAGGGGTCTGTGGGATCATTTTAGCTGATCCAGTTTTCAATGAACTTTCCATCTGAATGTAATATGCCCAGGAGACATCCTTACCCTGTCTCCCCATGGTACCCCCTGTCTTTTTGTGATTATTTTCAAAAATAGGACAGCATGGTAATATTTCTCCCATGCCCCAAACTTCAGGGTCAGAACAGCAGCCTTGTCTTTTATGCCTTTGTTCTTTCATGCCCTGCTCCATCCTCCAGGAAGCCGTCCTGGATTGCATCCCAGTACTAGACTGTACAGGGAACCGGAGAAATCTGTCCCTGGTCTTGTGAACTTGAACTTCGGGGACAGAGGAGGCTGGAGCCAGGCCCCCAATGTGGGGGTATGGAGGGGAGGGGAACAGGTCTCTTCTATCCTGCCTTGCTCTCCCAGGATGTGTTCATGTTCCTGACCAACCGGCACACCTTTGGCCACCTGCTTTCCCTGGACAACTACCAGACCACCCACCTCCACAACGACCTCTGGGAAGTGTTCAGCAACCCCGAGGTGAGACCCTGGTGGGTGGGCAGGGATAGGAATGGCTGGGATCCCACAGGACACCTGCCGCCCTGAGGCCCAGGGGGCTTGTCATGCAGGATTCGGTAAGGAGAGGTTAGGGCTGGGTCCCGGTGAGGCTGGGGTTAGGGTCAGAGAGACAACACCATCTAGTGGAGGAGGAGCCAGGCCAGGGTTTGTGGCCCAT
The DNA here is from genome assembly GCF_964194135.1 of Talpa europaea. Classification (NCBI taxonomy): domain Eukaryota; kingdom Metazoa; phylum Chordata; class Mammalia; order Eulipotyphla; family Talpidae; genus Talpa; species Talpa europaea. The sequence continues at coordinate 5,991,701 of NC_140076.1, forward strand.
GGCTGTGTCTTGAGCCTCTCAACCTTTGGGGCCTCACACCTTTTTTTTTTTTTAAAGATTTATTTATTTATTTATACAAGCACTGGATACAGTCAGAAGCGCAGGAGGGTAAGAGAATTCACCAGAGCCAGAGCGGGGAACAGAACAGGCAGACTGACGAAATACAATGCTGAGGGGAGCAGTGGGCGGCAGGAGAGGTCTGCGCACCATGTGGGACCCTCGCCAGCAGCCGGGGAACGAACTGGCGCTGCAGAGGCTGCGGGCAGCTTCACAGCCCAGCGCTCAACCGCTGCGCCACCAGAAGGGGCCTCACACCTTTTACCACTGTGCGGGGCCTGTGGGGAGGAACCCCTTCTTGGAGCAGTCTGTGGAGTTGAGCAAGGGGTGAGCCCCAGCTGGCCCGGTCAAGCCTGAGGACCCCGCCCACCTCCCTCTCCCCACAGGACTGGAAGGAGAAGTACATCCATGAGAACTACACCAAGGCCCTGGCAGGGAAGCTGGTGGAGATGGTAAGGACCAGGTGCCCTCTGGGAACAAAGCCACCTGATCCAGGGGCCAGGGGAATAAAACTAGCTATGGAGGGCAGGAGGGGCAGCATGTTTCTATGTGCTGGCAGTGCTTGGGTGGGAATGGGCAGCGGGATGGCCCCACCTTCCCCTTGGTACTTTCCACTAGGACCTGGGGCCTGGGCCTGGGGCTTCTTCCCAGGCCCACGCAGGAGATAGAATGTGTGGTTTCAACTGAACTGTGGCCCCTGTGTTAGAAGCAAAGAGCAGGAGGGTCTCTGCTTCCCCTGCAGCCCATGGGCCTCTGCGCCCTCGATGCCCACATGCCTTCCTGGCATGGCAGCCCTGTAACCATCGCTTGAAGGGCCAGCTCTATGCTTCCTTCTCCCTCTAGCAGCTCACTCAGTCTATCTAGCATCAGCCAGACCTCTGCTCCAGAGGCATCCAGGAGGGCCCACAAACTAGGCTGTGGGGTGGGCACAGACACATGAGGACCCCATCTGTAGCCAGTCCTCGAAGGCTGGGGGGCAGGGGAGGATGAGGTGGGGACTCCCTGGACCCCTATGACTGAGTTCCTGCCCTCCCCCCAGCCTTGCCCGGATGTCTACTGGTTCCCCATCTTCACAGACACGGCCTGTGACGAGCTGGTGGAGGAGATGGAACACTACGGCCAGTGGTCTCTGGGGGACAACAAGGTGGGACTTGGGGTGTGGCTGGCCCTCCACCATGCCCACTTTCTGGGCTCTTTTCTGGCAAGCAGGACTCTTTAAGTGGGGTGCTGACAGGGGTGCCCAGGGGCCCTTAGAAGTAGAGGGGTTGAGAAACCGGACTGGCGCCTTCATCCCTGGGCTGCTTTGCTTCCCGGTGAGTTGAGTGACCTTAACATGCAGGTGTCCGGCGTTCAGTCCCTGGCTTGTTATTCGAAGAATTTACCTTTCTTCCCCAGATTGGGTGTGGAATGGGGGGATAAGCAAGGGTGGGATGAAGAAGCATCCAGAAGCAATGTCAGTGCCCAGTTCACCTGACAGCGGAGCAGGTGGCAGGGAGGAAGGGAGAGGCTGGAGGAGGAATCCTACACCTGCACTCACTTTGGGAAATTCAGGCACCATTTTTGAAGGCCCATGAGCCCTTGGGTCTGTGTGCCTCAAGCCATCTAACCTTGACCTGGCAGCTGGACTTACCTGTGGTACTGGTGAGTGGCCTCATCTACATACTTTGCTGACCGAAGCTAATCTCAGGATGCAGCAATGGCGTAGCCCATGTCGTTGGCTGGGGTCTGGCCATCCTTGTGCCCCCGTGCTGGAGCCGATCCTATGCATTAGTTTTCTATGGTGTGTAACAGAATGACCCCACATTTAAAACAATACCCACTTAAGATCCCCCAGTGTCTGGTGTCAGGAGTCCAGGTGTGGCCAGCTGGGGTGCTCTGCTCTATCTCAGAAGCTGCCTTGGATGTGTCTGCTGGGGTGGGGATCTCAGCTGAGGCTCAGCGTTCTGGTTCAAGTTCATTGGCAGAGTTCATTTCCTGGCTGCTTAGAATTGAAGGCAGCTTGCTTCTTCCAGGCCAGAGGGAGGTGGAGTCTTTTTCCAGATCCAGCTTTAAAGGGGTCCAGGCTCACCCAGAACCATCTCCCTTTGGATTAACCCAGAGTCAACTCACTAGTTACTTCGCTACATCTGCAAAACCTGCAGTCTCACCCTGTGGCGTGCACAGGCCAGGGGGAGGGGCGTGGAGACAGGGGCTGGGAATCTGGGGCCTGTCTGTAGAACTCTGCCCACCACCCCTGTGGTCACTTGCAGGACAACCGCATCCAGGGGGGCTATGAGAATGTGCCGACCATCGACATCCACATGAACCAGATCAGCTTTGAGCGCGAATGGCACAAGTTCTTGGTGGAGTACATTGCCCCGATGACGGAGAAGCTCTACCCCGGCTACTACACCAGGGTGGGCATCCTGGGGAGGATGAGGGAGATGCCTTCCTGGCCTTGATAGTTGGTCCACGAGTAGGAATGACGTCTCCCGTGGGGCAGGGCCGTGGGGTCTAAGGTCTGGGGGGACTCCTTGCCTCTTTCCTCTAGCCTCACCCCTTTGTCTTTAAATCCTGCCCACTGAATAGGCCCCCAATACCTGCCCAGCGTGCCCATTCCTTCCCTCGGTTCCTCTGGCTCCATCACTCATTTTTCTGTTGACTGTCTTGGACTTTGCCCTCCCGGCCTCACGCAGTCGCTTTTCGGTTCCGGTGGTTTCTCCACGTGTGCCTGGGCACTGCTCCCAAGGAATCACCGCCTGGATTGTTGCCAGAAAGAGCTGTGGGGATTAGCATCTGCCATCCTCCCTCCCTCCCCCGCGCCATCCTGCTCCTCCCTTCTCCCCACTGTTCCTCTCTTCCTCCCTCCCACCCCATATTCCGCCCCCCCCACCCCACCCCAAGAACCTTTTCTGTGCCAGCCACTGTTCTAGGCACTGGAGGGCACAGTATGAACACACCTGCTCTCAGAGAGCTGACAGCAGACCCGACGGGGGGCTGCTCTGCACCCCCTGCTTTCCTTGGCCCGGAGGCCTCTCTTTGACCCCCATCTCTTTTCTCTCTCGGGGCACAGGCCCAGTTTGACTTGGCCTTTGTTGTCCGCTACAAGCCTGATGAACAGCCCTCGCTGATGCCACATCACGATGCCTCCACCTTCACCATCAACATCGCCCTGAACCGAGTTGGGGTGGATTACGAGGTGAGCAGGGTACCCCTCGGCCGGGGGGCTGGCTGGTGAGCAGTTTTCTGTGTGGTTGAGGCAGAGGGCACCGGAGTAGCAGAAAGGTGCCAGGTCCTTCCTGGAAGTGGTGGGTGCAGGGCACAATTTGTCAGCAGGGGGAGGGCTCTGGAGACAGCAGAGTAGGTGCATCAGAGGGTTGGGGTCAGTCTCTCTCTCCCTTTCTCAGCTCTGTGGCCTCAGGCACATTTCTCAGCCTCTCCATTTCCTCCAGTCTTAATGGAAAACTTAGCGTGTCTTCCAGAACTTGTGAAAGTTAAATGAGATTGTCCAGGTAATGGTTTCCCCCTAGTAAGCACACAGGAATGACAGCTGGTAGCAATAAGGAGTGTGGGGTTTTCCTCATTCTTGGAAGATGGCTGCTTTGGGAGCAGCAGGTTCAGGGTTGGCAGGGTCTGGGCACAGGCATGAAGCTAGAGAGGCCTCAAGCAGGAAGATGCAAGGGTGGGGAGGGAGCAGCTCTGGGAGCCTCAGGGTTCTGAGGGAAGCCGCTGGTGTGCCCAGCTGGGCAGCTGGGCATTCACTCATCTACTCCTTAAGCTACAATTTTTAAAGAGATTTTTGGGACATAACTTTGCCAGGTGCTATAAATGAAGCTGGAAATGAAGAGCTTACAGTATACCAGGGGCCCTTAGGGGCAGTTTTGCTTTTTGGGTGATTCTGGCTATATCTGAAAACATTTTTGGTTGCCCCAACTGAGAGGATGCCACTGGCATCTAGTGGACGGAGGCCGGGGACAGCTCCCCGTGACGAGTATTGTCTGCCCCGTGGTGGTGATGCAGGGGTCCACGAGGCCCATCCCTACCTGCTCGACAGCCTGAATGCACTTGGCACCTCTGGCCCGCGCCCTTACAAACAGTTACGCAGGTAGAATTCCTGATATGTGCATTTTGCCGCAATGTAAAAAATCATCAGGCTAAAAATGCCCATAGTGCTGAGGCCAAGAGACCTGGCCCTAAGCACTTACTTGTATCATCTCATTTAATTCTCACCCTGTGCATTTAATGCTCCTTTTCCAGAAGGGGAAACTGAGGTTCGGGCTGGTCACCAAGTTAGTGAAGGGTCCATGTAGCTGACATTTGCCCAGGGCGTCCTGGGCGCCAAGGCTCTTGATCTCTCAGTGTTGCTGAGTGTCGATGTTGGGCAGCTTCTGGCTGTTACCCCACAAGCCTCCCAGGTGGGCTGTGCTGAGGGTTGCTTGGTTTGGGGGGCTTGGAGGAGAACATGGGTGGCAGTGGGGGATGCCCCCTTTGCTGGCGGGGGACTTGACACTTCCTGTCTCCCAGGGTGGGGGCTGTCGGTTCCTGCGTTACAACTGCTCCATACGTGCCCCACGAAAGGGATGGACCCTCATGCATCCCGGACGACTCACGCACTACCACGAGGGGCTCCCCACCACCAAGGGCACCCGCTACATCGCCGTCTCCTTCGTCGATCCCTAATTGGTCAGGCCCAGCCACCTCGGACCTTTCCTCTCTGCCAACAACCACTGCCCAGCAGCCTCTGGGGTTCAGGGTCCTAGGCAACCCCGTGCAGCTATCACCAGGCTCTTGACCTCTCACTGCTCTTAGAGTCACTGTCGCCCTGGAGAGTCCACACCCAGCCGGCCACAAGCCAGAGACAGGCCCACCTCTTCGACTGGGGCCTTCCTGGTGCTCTGGACAAGCCCGGGACACAGTGTTCACTTTCACTGCTTTGTAGCAGCTCGTCTTCTCACCCAGTTTGCTGGGGACCCAGCCACCCTCCTTCACGTCTTGTCTGGGCTGAGGCTTGAGCAGAGCAGGGTTTCTGCAACAGGAATCCCAGAGAGACCCCAGAGGCGAGCAGCCTCCTCCTGAGCATCCCCAGGCAGAGCTGCAGCCCATGGCCTGCTGCTGCAAGGTCAGGGTGGACACACAACTGGGTCAGACTCAAGTCCCCTCCCTGGTCCTGGGACTGCTGAAGGCCCTTCTCCGTGGCTTCTGTCGTGGGAGCAGAATGTCCCCCTGGAGACAGTGACTCAGAAAACCTCCTGGAGACAGGAACAGCATCACTGCCACAGTTGCATCCTCTACTTGACCCTTTCTGGGGGGGAGGGGACTGACATGTCCACACACTGTGCTGTGTCACCCTGTCCCGGATGCCGCCGGAGAGGGGGACAGTCAGAAACAGGGAAGTTTCTATTAAAGGTTGTTGAAACCACCGAGTGGGAGGTGGCCTGGGTGGGGCCGTCTCTGCAGCGAGAGTTGTAAGATCCCATGATGGGCAAACGAGGCTGTTTCAGCAGATTTGGTGACTCGGGGTGTCTTAGCCCAGTCACAGGTGGTCTCCATGGCACTTACATGTCTTGTACGTCCTCACCGTGAGCCAGCACATGGCTGCCCGGGCCAAGCTGCTTCATGTCAATACCTGCACCAGGTGTCACCTTCTCTCCGAAACCTTTGCAGACTGTCCTTCCTGCAGATATGAACTTGGGAGATCAGGCAACTTCTGGTGGCTCCTGCAGTGCCCTGGAAAGACTCCTAGTATTTGTTATTAGCAAGAGCTAACATGGGCCCCTCCCTTGCTGTAGGCTGGCTGTGGTGCATGACAAGGGATGCAGTGCTCTGGGGGAGGGGTGGTTCTTCCCTTTTAGAGCTGAGGAGACAGGCTGAGAGGCCAAGTACTTTGTCTACACACAGCAAGTGAGCAGTAGGGGTGGGGAATAGCTCAACCAAAAACCTGGTCTCACATGGCCCAGCGTGACAAATGCCACACACAATGGCTGTAAGGACCGTCCTGGAAATGAAGGGACTGCTGGCTTGTGCTACTCAGTGGAGGGGGATTGTGACCCTGGGGACTTTTGGTGTGTCTGTGGGCATTGTCACAATGGGGGAGGAGGGGGCCTGAGATGCTCCTGGCACCCGGAGTATAGATGCCAGGGGTGGTTCTAAATGCGCTACAATGCACAGGACACCCATCTCCCCTACAGTGACCTACCCCAGATGTCATTAGTGTGGTCCCTGAGAAGCCTGATTGTGGATGCCCCTTAAGCTCGGGCTTAAAGGGGGCATAGCAAGGCCCAGGTGGGGTGAGAGAGAACAGGCCACCTGGGGTGAGCAGGGGTTGTTACAGGGCAGCCCCAATATAAAATGGGTTGCCTGAAAAAAAAAAAAAAAAATGGGTTGCCTGGCTGTGGGTCCTCACCTGCACGCTTAAAAGGAACTTAATACTCCACTGCAGGCACACACAGAAGGTTAATAAAAGGTTTATTTACAAGGGAAGGGGAAATGAGTACATGTACAGCTCAGGGAGAAAAGTGGGAGAGAGTCTTAAATGTGTCCTACCCGTTCCGCCCACCTGGAATCCCAATGGCACGCTGAGAACTGGCAGTGAGCCAAGAGCTGTGAAGCCAAGAACAGAGAGAGACCCCAAGGCCCACGTGTCTGGTTTTTATACCCAACCTGGCTGCTTAACTCCACCCTCAGATCCCAGCCACCTTCCCTTTGGTGGTGACGGGATTTGTCTTTCCCAATGTCCTGATGGCTTTGGTCTGGAGTGGGGGTGGGGTCCACAAAGCCTGTATGGGATTAGCTTTAGGACATCTTTCCCTCTAACAGGGCCACAGGGTCAGATTGTAAAGGCTCATCTTCCAGGCTAAGGAGAAATGGGATATCTAGGAGGCGATTGGGGTTATTCGGGGTGGAAGGGGGTAGCATTTTAAAGATAATTTTATAGGGGTTTTTTTTTTAACTGGTTTACAGTCAGCACAAATGTTAATCCTTTTCCCATCTGTCACCCTGGCTGCCCAGTTCTCTCCAGAAGCCACCACACCTAATCTTTTTCTGAGCAGTTGGGTGTGTATATGTGTGAGCAACTTAGGGTTATTTATTTTTTAAATAATTTTTTCAAAGATTTATTTATACAAGAACTGGGGTACAATGAGAGGTGTGGGAGGGTGAGAGAATTCACCAGAGACAGAGCAGGGAGCAGAGCAGACAGATGAACCGAAGAAGACACTGCTGAAGGGAGCAGCAGGCAAGGCAGGAGAGGTTGTTACAGGGCAGGGAGAGGGGCAGCCCAAACCCCGCAAACCTAGCTATTCTAAATGGGTTCTGCCATCCGCCGCATCAACACAAAACATAGGAGACTTTAATGGGAAGGAACTTTAATAAAACTAGGAAACAATACAGGTAAGGCAAAGAGTCTAGTTTCTAAATGAAACACCCAAAGTTACCCGTCCCCTCGTGGGTAAAAGTCCATCCATATGGGATCGGCCCAGAACAAGGCCCCAAAGCCTGCCACAAGTCTAAGGCATCTTCCAGTGGGGACCCTCAGAAAAGGGTCAGAAACAACCAGACAAGCCCGGAAGGAAAAGAGCAAAATCAACATCAAGATAAAAGCTTCCATTGTCACCTCCCCACGGGTCTCACCCACATCTGTGTCACCCAGTCCACGACCAAAAGACAAGCGCAGTTTCTTCACGTGTCTCTAGGCTCCATGCGCCTCCTCCAGGTCTCCTTCTGGCTCCATCCTGCTCCTTCCTTCCTCAGTCTCTTCTCCAGCTTCTCCTCTTCTTGCTCAGCTCCACCCTCCCTTGGGTGGGGCAGGGAACCTCCCCCTTTCCTGGGGACCACCCTGTTACAAGGTCTGCTGTGCCATGTGGGTTTCCCCCTGGCCGGGAATTGAATCCGCGCTGCAGAGGCCGCGGATAGCTTCACACTGCCATGCTCAACCTGCTGTGCCACCGGGGAGGCCCAACAGGGTTATTTTAACTGCCACCTTTTTCTGCTATCTAATGCAATTCCTGCCTGCCAGGAAAAAGTCAAAACAGAAACTGGGAATATAGAAAGAAGGTCTGCTATCGCACCCCTACCCTGCCCTGCACCCCTTCCCAGAAACAGTCAACTGTGTGTAGTGGGGGGATCTCATCATCAGGGCCTCTTGGCTGGAGGCTACTTTAGAGAGAAAAAGCTGGTGCTGGGAGAGCAAGACCAGAGGGCTGGGGGTGGATGCAGGCTCCCGCAGTGTGGGCAGTAAGCAGGGCCTGGGCCAGAACTGGGAGGAGGGAGCACCTCTAGGGCTCTGACTTGGTCTTTTTTTTTTTTTTTTTTAATTTATTTATTTTGGGCCTCCCCTGGTGGCACAGCGGTTGAGAGCTGGGCTGCGAAGCTGCCTGCAGCCTCTGCAGTGCTGGTTTGATCCCCGGCCGCCGGGCGAGGGTCCCACAGGGTGCACAGACCTCTCCCGTCTCATCCGCTGCTCCCCTCAGCAGTGTACTTCGGTCCTTCTGCCTGTTCCGTTCCCCGCTCTGGCTCTGGTGAATTCTCTCACCCTCCCGCGCTTCTGACTGTACCCAGTGGTTGTATAAATAAATAAATAAATAAATCTTAAAAAAAAAAAAGATTCCTTTAAAAAAAAAAAGATTTATTTATTTTATGCATACAAGAGCTGGGGTATGGGCCAGAGGTGCAGGAGGGTAAGAGGATTCCCCAGAGAAAGAGTGGGGAACAGAACAGGTGGATCTACTGAAACACCCTGCTGAGGGGAGCAGCAGCGAGACAGGAGGGGTCTGCTGCACCAAGTGGGTCACCTTCCTGGCTGGGGGGTCAAACTCATGCTGCAGTGTCTGCAGATAGCTTCACAGTGCTGAGACTTAACCCCTTGCGCTACCCAGGAGGCCCCTGACTTGGTCTTTGATTGTCAAAGAAGGGAAAGGAAATGGAATTCAGGGGAGGACAAGGAACTGCATGCCTGCCCTGGGAGACTTGACAGTCCCCTGAGGGAGGCCAGGAGCTTGGCCGAGACAATCAGACAGTGAGTCACAGCCCCCAGTGTGTGTCATACCAGGGCCGAGCCACACCCTGGGCAGCGTCTGGGTGTGACCCACACTCCAGAGTCAGCCTCTCAGGCCACTAGTTCACTCGGGGCAGGGTGGGTAGGACACCTACCTTGGACCAGCCTCTGATAAACTGGTCAGCCCAGCGGGCACCTATTCCCCTCTTCAGGTATTTGTGGCAAGATGCTCCCATGTTATGGAGCTGTGCTGTTCAGGTGAAACGTGAGGCCTGTGAGTGTCAACTGCATGGTTTTCCTTGATGCTCCATACTACACGCCACTTCTGACATTCCTGATCACCAAAGGCGTGGGGGTTCTTCCCACACCAAGCTGTTCTCCAATTCTCAGAGGAAGTTGAAAAGGTATCTTACAATTTAACTCAATTCTGACACTCTGCCTGCAGGTAGCATCACATTCCATAGTAAGGGCTCAGCCTCACATGACTGTCCCCACCTCAAAACCTTCTGCCCTGCAGGTAATAAATGGGAGATTCCCATGCCCTCCTCCTTGGGTTGGGTTAATTTACAGCGGGGGTGGGGGGTTGGGGTGGGGCTGATTATGTAAGAGGATACAACTCAGGAACAGCAGGTGGAAGAGATGCAGAGGGCAGGTATGTGGGAAGGGGCTGGAGCTCCCCTGCGCTCTCTGGATGTACCACCTTTTCCTCTCGCCCACTTGCTCCCCAACCCAGAGGTGCTCCAAGCTGTTTATTTCAGGGCCTTTGAGGGAGGTCCCATTATTAGGCCATGATTGAACAAATCTTGGGCTATTAGTGATCAAGTCGATTTCTACAATGCACAGGACACCCCCTGTCCCCTACCGTGACCTACCCCAAATGTCAGTTCTAACCCTCCCATCACAAGGCTCATTTCCCTGGCAAAGAGCCCTTTCTAGGGGCTTTCCAAAAGTCACCTCATTCACACATCAGTCAGGTGTGGTTCAAAAGGGCTTTTTATGAGTAATGGAAGGTAACCATTTCACCTTTATCTAAATAGCTCTGAAGCTATTTCAGGAACTAAGGACAAAGCTCAATATTAAAAAATACCCAAGGACTGTTCTCTAAGAAAGAAAGCACAGGGGACTTGGGAGCTATGTGCCAGGAACTGTGTGAAGGAACAGTGAACCAAATGTTTCTTATTATAACCCACATTAGCACAGCTGTTTAGAAATTTATCCAAATAAACTTGGAGATCTAATTTATTTTATTAAATTATTCTTAATAGGGCAGCATGCCACAATGCAAGTAGGTTGGTGCGGCAAGGAATTATACTAAATAGAGAGGTTTTGTATAAAATTTATAAAAGAGGGTGGGCAAGGAAAAAAAAAAGTCACCTTCCCTTCAGAGAGGAAGGGTCTTGTCATGCAGATGACCTCACCAGTGCTGACCAAAAATTCCATTTTTGGGAGATGGTGAACTGCAACTAGGTGAGGTATTAGTCTTGATGGGACTTGGCATACATCACTCCATTTGGGCCTGCTGTTTCTTTTTTTTTGTAATGGAAGGAGCCATTACATTTATGTTTACATTTTTTCGTTTGTTAAATAACAAAATTCAGCTGCTAAATTTGAAGATCGAACTTTGATTCATGAATCAGACAGCCCCCATCTAGCGAGTAGAGAGTAGAAATTTTGATAGACAGAAAGGAGGGAGGGGAAAGGAAGGCAGTATTGTTTCAGGCCAGGACACTTCATTCTCCTGCCTTTGGAGGATGGAAGAGGTTTCTCACGTGGGTTACCTTGTAGTGCTGACCGGGAAATCCCAGCTTGCCTGGCTAAAGGTTACATTCCTGGGACAAGCTGAGCCTGCAATTAAGGTACTTAAGTCCCATTTTGTTGACGTGGGAGGCTGAGCACAAGACACCATTGGACTTATGTCTCCCTTTCTTTTATTTAACAATAGTCCTATCTTAAACAGCAAAAAGAAACAGGTGGACTTACTTTAGTACTATATTTTAGTTCCATCTAATTTACCCCAAACATCCCAATAATCAATAGAAATAGAATTGATACAAAATCAAAATGAAAACTGGGTCACATTCCCTTGATGTACAAGCCTCAGCACATCCCAGTTGGCACTGGCCAAGGTTCAGGGCCTCAGTAGCCGAAGGGGCTGAGCCCCGGGGCTGTGGCTGAGCCCAGCAGCTTGTTTACTCCTGTAAACGGCAGGTATGTGCCTGTCACATTAATGAGGCCCAGCGATCTGCCTTGTGTGAGCTGCAGTAATCTCGCATCTGAGCCTCCTGGGACTGTGGTGAAGATTAAATACAGCGAAGTACGGCGAGATACCCAGCTGGGTGGCCGTAGTTGCTGTTCCTACTTCCTCAAAGTCAGTTCAAGGGCAGCCGCTCCTCGCTGTCTTTCTGCAAGAGTTACCTCACCCCAACGGCCTGCGGCTCTTAGGAGCTCTCCAAAATTACAAAGCGCCAGCCTGAATTCCAGAGCTGGCACAGGCCTTGAGGTCAGGCTCTAGGGCAACAAAGGAAAGAGCGGGAACCGCTAACCCACGCCCTTGTTTTCTTCGCCCCTTGACAGCTCGAGGCCCCGCCCCGCCCCGCCCCGCCCCGCCCCGCCCCGCCCACCCCGCCCCGCCGGGCGCCGGGCGGAACTACAGCTCCCATGATGCCGCGTGAGTCCCGAGACCTTACGTCATCGGCTTGGGACGCTCCCGCGTTGAGCGAGCGCGCGGCCACGCCTCTCCGGGCGCGGAGCCGCGGGGCCCCGGGCCCATACGGAGCAGCGGGGTCGCAACGGCTGAGCTCCGAGTCCGCTGCCTCTCCGAGGCCGGCGCGGTAAGCCCGGAGCGGCCAGTGACGCGCGCAGACGCCCCCCTTCTCCCGCCGCTCCCCGGGGCGGCGCTCGCTGGTGACGTCGGCGGCATGATGGCCGCGGCGAGGCCGGGAAGGTGAAGGTGAGAGGGCGAGCGCTTCGGGGCGGTGGGGATCCGCCCGGCCGGGTCCGGCGAATCCCGAGCAGCCTGGCGTGGGCCGGTGGCGCGCGGGGACCCTGGGGTTTAGGGATCCGGGCACGCGGGCGTCCCAGCGTTTGGGACTCGCCGCCCATCGTCCGCGGCCCTGAGAGGAGGGGGCGGGACGCGGGAATCCGGCTGCGGCTGGGGGCCGGGGGGGGGGGTGGTCCCCGATGCTCCGTGTCCTCCCCACCTGCCCCGTCTCCGCGACCACATCCCGTCCTGCCGCCTTCCCGCTCCTCATCCCGTCCTCTGGAAGTGTCAGCCGCTGCTCAACACATCATAGGCTTCCACATTCAGCATCGCAGCGCCCTGCCCTGATCTCGCCCCACTTTGGACACCTCCTTGCACTCTCCTACTGTCGTCTTGTTACCCCGAGCTGAAATGGGTTGCCTGACTGTGGGTCCTCACCCGCTAACAGTGTCGCTGGGCTGTACGGCCCTTGAGGGCTGGGGCTGTTTCTTACTCTTCCCTTAAACCTCTATCCCTAGCACACACAGAAGGCACACAGAAGATGTTGCATCATTAACTGTTGAGATGCTCGCCCATCCTCTCTCTTGTAATCCTTCACTGCCCTATTTCTTTAACTTCACTTCTCTCTTGCCTTCCTCCCAGATAGGGCCTTGGATTATCGCCCTTCCCACCTCCAAGGCTGGAGTAAGGCAGCTCCATTTAATTGAAAACAAGTGAGCTTTGGAGTCAGGAGAGATGGTGTTTCAGTTCCCAGCCTGTCACTTAACTAACAGTCTAAATCTTTTAAGCATTCCCAAGCCTGTGTTGCCCCAGTGAACTGACAGTTAAGATGTTTTCCAGCATTTTACATACATGTGGGCCTTCAACAAGTTCCACTTCTTTTCCCTTTCCTTTTTCCCATTTCCAGTGCTCAGTTCTGCAGTCCTTGAGCCTGGTCCTTGCCCTGGTTCTACTCACACCTCTCCTCTCACCTGTCAGAGGTATTTTTACGGGGACCCCTGCTTCTCACCAGCACATGGCTGAACACGGGTTTGTGCACCCTGACACCTGGCCCCACACCTGTGTGTTGTGTTTTTTCCAGCACACTTCCTCACATACCTTTCCTGTACCTCAGTGACTAAGTTTCCTGCAGGGATGTTTGTTTGGCTTTAAACTTGATTAGATATATTTTGCATACCAGATTTGTTTGTTTATTATTATTTATTTTGCTGTCTGTTGACATGTCCCTTTTCCTTTCTAATAAGTCGGAATTGGTGGAGTCAACACAATCAGTAGCCAACCTCAACTTGAGCCAGGACAGAGGAGAACTCAAATTCTTTTCATCTTTTTGACTCCAGCCATGTTCATGATGACCACCCTGTGAGGTCTCTCAGCAGCTAAAAAGTAAGTGGTGGCTGTGCGCGCTGGCATCCTGGATCTGGGTAGAGTGGAAGGCACGTGCTGTGCTGGTCGTCCTGTGGCAAGTCTCTGGGATGGTCATGTTTGCACAGAGTCAGAGGTTTTTCCTATCTGTGTTGAAAAAATACTGTGTCTCCTTTCTACTTCTGCGGAGGATTTCTCCACTGCATCCTATGTAAAGGTTGACAGTTCTGAAAGTGGCGGGATCTCTCCTGGGTTCTCTGAAGATTTGGTCTCTCTTTCCCTTGCCTGTCCTCTGCTGTATCGGCTCCTCCCTCCCCCTCTCTGCAGTGGCTGACTCCTTATCACAGTTCCTCCGAGAGTCTGCTCTGCTCCCTTTATCCTATATGCTCTTTTGTTTCAATTTCTCAGCTTCTCCTCTGTTCCAGTTGTGCCAGCAGACGATCCGTGGATCCATTTTATTTTCCCTGCTAGGAGTTGCTGTACATAAAACTGGGTAAGGAGGTGGTGTGGATTCAGGGTCTGTGCTTGGGATCCAAACACACCATGCAGTGAATTTTGCTACTGCTATCCCTACACCCTAAACAGCTAATACTCCTCAACTAATAGCCTAGGCTGAGGCAAAGTTTTTGATAACCTTCGAGTGCTAATAGCTGTCTCAGTTTAGAACTGGATGTGCTTCAGCTGTTAGTATCTGTTAAAAATGTGTCCCTAGCACTTTTAAGGGGTGGGAGTGGAAGACTACCAGGATGAAAGTGGCTTTTCCCTAAGTGAGATCCTCAGGATTTTAAAAACTGTCACAGAAGAAGAGTTTCTTCAGATACATCTGTGAAATGCTGCATTAAACTAGTGTCTTTGCAACAGGCTTTTCTTCTCAAAGCATTTACTGTGCGCAAGTGGAGGGTGTTGAAGATGGTGTTTTACAAGTTGATTCTACTGTGGGGCCCTTGTTGCTTAGAGCACTGGGTGCTCTTGCTCTGTGGACCACACTTTGGGAAATGCTGCTGTAAATTCTGAAACTGTGACCTCCAGAGCACTCTGTGGTAGTCACGACAGCTTGAAGCAGGCTGCTTAGTGTACAGCTGGGTTCGAACTGGGTGCTGGTCCAGTTGTGCTGGGGAACTGCCCTGCCCGCCCACCTGTAGCGAGTCCTGCAGTGAGGTAAGCACTAGCAGAGCTTTCCAGAGGAGGAACAGGAGCCCAGTGGCCTCCCACCACCTTGGAAGAGTCTGAAATCAGCAGGCAAAGCCCCACATAAACGGGGGCCCTGTATCTTGACTTGTTTCTGTGTTTTTTGCAAGTTGGTCCTTTTCGCCACATACATACTCCAGTTTGCTCTGAAATCTCAAAGGTTTGTTCAGCTCTCTTGACTTACGGAGCTCCAAATTATTGAGAAATTGATGCTCTGGGGGGGAGGCAGTTTTTTAAGAAAAAATTAGTTTTGTGTATTCCAGGGCATTCACAAAGGGTAAGATGGTATTCTCCCCATGGGACATTCACTTACTCAAACCACGTCTCTCACGGTTGTGGAGGAGGAAAGTAGAGATGGAAATAGATCAGCGCTCTGGCAGCTATGGGCTCTCTAGATGGGGAGACAAGGTGTTTGCTAGTGTTGTTGTGCTCCATGGAGACATCAGGGAAGACTTCATGGAGGAGGTGACTCTGCGGTTGGGTCGATAAAGACAATAGGAGTGTGCCAAGTGGGTGAAAAAGGAAAGAAGGTTCTAGACTGGAAGCAACGTGTACAGCATAATCCAGTCTTAAATCAGGAATAAACAGGGCCGGAGAGATCAAACAGTTTGGAGGGGTTGGTTGGGGGGTGGGTTCCTCACAAGAGGGAAGAGGTTTGGGGCAGGCAGTGGTCAGCTAGGGAATGTTAGTAGCAGATGGACTCCTGGACCAGCTGGACTCTGGCAGACCTTGTAACCTTGAGCCACTGAGGTGTTACTAGTGTGCATGCCCTTGAATCTTGTACTTACTGAGCACTGACTTTTAGTTTCAAATCCTTTGGGCTGCAATACCCAGAACTTAAACGCATTTGCCTCCAAAAGCCCAGCTGCTCTCGAAATGTGCTACCTGCAAGCGAGTCACCTCTGGCACTGGGCGCTGCTGAACCGCACCCCTGAGCAGACCTATTTATTCCACCCCTGTGGCAGTGGGCGGGGTGCTGGGGCTGGGCGCTGTGGCCCTGCTAGTAGAGTAGCTTCTGCCCTTCCCCGCAGGCTGGGTGTTCGTGGGGAGAGTCTGGTGCTGGTGGTTTATTGCTGCTGCTGTTTCATGCCCTGTCATCACGCTGCCTTTGAGTTCAGGCTGTACTCTAGCACACCGCTGGTGGTGGTTTTTGTTTTCTCACAGCGGCACACCTGTATACCCGTAGAATCTAAGGTTCTGAAGTTAAATAATCAGCTGGGGTTTGCCCAGCCCCAAAATAGCACAGTCGTGTTTGAACCCAGCTCTGATTCCACAAACTCATCTGCAGGGCTGCATACGCCCTTCCCAGACCTCCTCCTGTTGCTGGCTCCCTTGCAGCTGCTTGCACCCTCTTTTCTGTGAGGATCTTTCCTGCTGGGCCATGGCAGTCTGGTTCTGTGCACTCCTTTGCTGCTTTGGAGGAACAAATGGAACTTTCTTCCCAGTTCCCCATCTCAGCTGTCTGCTGTTTTTCTTATTTAAGCATGGCCCTATTAAAGCACGGCCTTCATGCTAAGACAATCTCACAGCTGTGGTGTTTTGCTGAGGAGGAAAGAACAAAGGGACATATGGTCGCCCATCTCCCCAGAGAGCCTGAAAGTCACAAAATAATTTGTAGGGTTAGGCAAAAGACGTAGACTCCTGTTTCCCTGTGGGTCTGTCTTTTCTGCCTACTCTTTGGGGCAGTTCTGAAGAGCCAGATTTCAGGAACTGCACTTTTTCCAGATGTTCTTTCTCCTTCACAGAAACTTATCCAGCACCCATCAGAGGTTTCTGTGTGTACTCACTTGCGAGCTGTGCCTCTTGTCTCCCAGAGAGAGCAGCAGCAGGGCAGGTGGAGAGATGAAGGTGCTGTGGTTAGGGTGTCTGTGGAAGAGTAGCCGAAGGAACTTGCTGGGTATTGGAGAGGGTAGAGCCAGGCACACAGCTGGGCACATGCTTTACCTTTGACTTCCCAGGATCTAAGATCCCTGCCAAGGAAGCAGCTCTGTCCAGGGTTGACTCTGTAGAGCAGTCCACCCTGGGGACCAGGGACTTGCAGCCACACCTGGGTGCCACCCTCTCTCATCTGCCTTCCTCTTGACTTTGATCAAAGATCTCTAGGACTTTGGAGTCCCATCTCACAGCCCCCAGGGTGTTCTTGCTGCTGAAAGAAAATTGGCTACAAAGATGTGTGTGTGATTGAGAGACAGTAAGACAGCCACCCACGGAAAAGCAGACCGTGGCACTAAACACAGAATTAACAGTGGTGCTCCCAGCTTGGTGGGGTTATGGATGTTTTTCCCCTATGGTTCCAAGTTTGCTATAGTGC
The DNA here is from genome assembly GCF_964194135.1 of Talpa europaea. Taxonomy (NCBI): domain Eukaryota; kingdom Metazoa; phylum Chordata; class Mammalia; order Eulipotyphla; family Talpidae; genus Talpa; species Talpa europaea. Next base: position 6,008,570 of record NC_140076.1, read on the forward strand.
ACACGTATATAAGAAAGATCAATACATGTTTTTAAGTCAATTGTAGAACTAGGCCGCTCTTACTTGAGGATCACCCTGCCTTGTTCCCTTCGTACTAAAACAAAAACCAAAACCTGTCAGGAATTAGGGCCACTGGGGCCTGGGAACAGCGGGGGAGAGTGGGGAGCGTCAACTGACCTTGAACGTCTCTTTGCTTTCACTGTTTGCTGCCTTTTCTCAGGTGGGTGATGGGCAGGAAATAAAGGGGGCTTCTGACCTGCTTTTCTGCCTAAGACTCTGTGTGTGACCTGGTGCTTCCTCCCTGTCGTGAGGCAAAGGACCACCAGCGCTGGGCCTGGACTGAGGGTCCTGCGCAGGTGTCTCAGTGCCCACACTGTGTGACGGTGACTGGGCTGTGTTCTCAGAGGGCCCTTCCTGCTCTTGAGATGCTGGATCTTAACTCATGACCCCCGATCTAGTCCTGGAGGGCCCCGTGTTCTTGGTGGGCCCTAGTGCTGCTCCCAATCCCCCGCCACACCACTAAGCAATACCCAGTTGGGTGCCCCGGGTTCAATCCCGTGGTTTTCTCTTGCAGCGCAATGTCCCTGCTCTTCTCTCGATGCAACTCCATCGTCGCGGTCAAGAAGGATAAGAGACACATGGCTGAGGTGAACGCTTCCCCGCTCAAGCACTTCGTCACCGCCAAGAAGAAGATCAATGGCATTTTTGAGCAGCTCGGGGCCTACATTCAGGAGAGCGCTGCCTTCCTCGAAGGTGAGGCAGGCAACCTGCTGAGCCAGGCCCCCTCCTCTCAGTTTGGATACTTAAGTGGCAGGATTTGGGGTTCGGAGGTGCAGCCCTGCTCTTGGGATCTTGTGGCACCGGGCTCCAGGGAGGTCAGGCCAGAAAAGCAAGAAGCTCTCTCTTAAGGATTCCACGTGTTCTATTTCGTCTAGTCATGAAGACTAGGTGGCTCTTGCTGGGCTGTACCCAGGTGCCTCTGACTCAGAGCACAGGTGTTTTTCTTGGCCACCATTGACACCAGGCTCTGCTGGGTGTTGGTCGTCCCCTGACCAGGGTGTTCTCTCTGATATTTTTAGATTGGCAACAGGACTATGAATAGGCGACTCACGTCACCCACACCTTTTCCACTAGTTGCTAATTTGAGCCAGCCTCTTGCCTCGTCCCTGTCGGCAAGGGGAACGGTTGTCTGGACCCCTCGATCTCAGTGCCTTTCAGGGAGCTTTCTTGGGCTCCCTCTCCAGAATGCTCCCTGGAGATGGTCAATGAGACCCAGTAACTGAGTCTTATCGGCCCTTGGTTCCCTCCCTTGTAAAAGAACCTCCCTTGGTTCCCTCCCTTGGTTCCCTCCCTCTGCTCATGTAAAAGCAGAGATTTTCCAGTTCAAGTCTGCAGAACCTGAGAAGTTCAGTGGCGCAGGCGCAAGGACCCACTTCTCTCCTCTAGAGCGGCTTGGCTTGCTGGTGTGTTGCATGCTGGCCTGCTAGATAGGGCTCCCTTTAGAGGAAGAGCATTTGTCCAGCACTGTGGTCTGAATGTGTGTGTTCCCCCCAGATTCTCATGTTGAATTCTAATGCCCACCATGACAATGAGGGGTCTTTGGGAGGTGCTTAGGTCATGAGGATGAAGCCCTTGTGAAAGACGGTGCCTTTGAAAAAAAAAATCCCGTAAACTCCCCAGCTCTCTTGTGCCATATGAGGTTACAAGGGAAAGTCTGACACATGGAAGAGGACCTTCACCCTGCCAGGCTGGCACCCTGACCTCAGACTTCTGGCCTCCACAACTGAGTGGAACCTTGCTGTTGTGTATAAGGCTCCCAGTCTGTGGTATTTTGTTATAGCAGCCAGGTAGGCTAAGGCCATGCCCTGCCCTGGGCCTGGTGCTTGCGGCTGGAAGAGGTGCTCGCTAGGTATTAAATTTGAAAGTCCAAATTGTAAAGTTATGGAATTGGAGTTGACATTCCAGGTCACTACCCACTTATAGTGACCAGAGCAGCTGCTCTGGAGTGCCTGACCCTGGGCTGGCAGAGATGGGGCAGACCAGTGCCCCCCAGAGCCCAGACCAGCCCTCCATGATGCCGCCTCACTCGGATAGCGCTGGGGATGAGCAGGTGCTTGGTGAAGGTGGTGTGTGATGGCGTGGGGTGGGTGTTTCGATTTCCCTTGTGAAATAGGAGGCCTTTCCTGTTGGGGGGCTGAAAGAGAAAGAGCTGGGGTCATCAGGAACTGTTTGGGATTGCCCTGGCTAGGGGAGGGGATGGTTACTGTCTGGAATTGTTCTTGAAAGGACAGGTTGGGAGAGCTTGTCAGCCCACTGGCTGTTTCTTTTAATGTGGTCACATGACCGAGAGCCGGCTCTCTCCAAGGTACATTGGAAGGCCACGCCCCCGTGCCCAGCAAGGGAGGAATGCTGCTGGGTCAACAGGTGGACGTGGGGAGGCCTCTTGCCTCAGACCCTTCCTTTCATGGCACCAGCTGAAGGGGATGTTTACAGGCAGGCGTTGAAATGCCACTGGTGCCCGGATGCTTTGGGAGCATATTCAGGCTTGGGGCCTGTCCACCCAGTGGCTCGCAAGTGTCTCAGTCCACTTGGGCTGCTATAACCGAAGTTAGACTAGGCAGCTTGTAAGCAACATCTTTACTGCTCACAGTTACGGAGGCTGTCAAGCTCAAGATCAAGGTGCTGGCAGATTTGGTGTCTTGAGAACGCACTGCTGAGGCTGTGACTTTCCTGTGGTCTCACATGTAACCACAGGACCAAGAGCTGGCAGGGGCACAGATCCCACCCATGAGGGCTCTGCTGTCAGGACCTGGCAGGCCCAGGCCTTCATGTGCCATCATACCATCAGTTCTCACATGAGGGGACACAAACATTTAGTTCTGTGCACAAGTGTGAGCTGCGAGGCAAACCCCCACTTGCTCTGCAGCCAGCTATTGCCTTCCTGGTACAAGTCCTAGATGGGAGGGGCAGGGTCTTGCTCAGTTGCTTCCATCAGGGATAATTTGTCATCTGCTGGTCAGGAGCCTTGGAGAGCAGCCTGGCAGTGGCCCTGGTATCCGCTGGCATAGCAGATACGCACCTGCTGGCTGCCGGGATGGGGCATTGTGAAGCAGATGGCAAGCTAGAGGCTTCTACTCAGTGAGTCCAGTGCCGAGGAGCACAGACAAGGGGCCTGAGTCTTGTTGGGGGGCCAGGGAAGCTTCCTGGGGGCTGTGAACTCCAGGCTATACCTGAGGCAAAGAGTGAGTGAGCTGGCGTGTGGGGGTGCGGTGAGGGCAGCACTGAGTGAAACCCAGATCGATGAGGCGGCGTGGCGGGTGTGGGGTGGGGCAACATGGCTATGAGGCAGGAGGCAGCCTGGGACTGACCAGGAAGGGTCTTTGGAAAATGTCCAGTGTGGGTAAGAGCTGCTCCCGAGCCAGGCTGCCTGGTTCAAGTCCTGCCTCTGCCTTTCACTCTGACCTGACTGTGGGGGTTAAATGAGGCTGTGTTTGAAAAGTGATCAGGGCTTGGATGTGGTGAGAACTTTGTATTTTGTTGAGTAGCTTTGTTATTAAGTAAATATATGTAAGTAAATGGCAGTTACCATTCACCATTCACCACGTGCCAGCCGCCATCCTTGGCACTTGCTGTGTTTGAATTCATTTTATCCTCAAAGTAGTTGCTTGACGTAGGCACCCATGTTTTCAGGGTGAGGAAACTAAGACCCAGAGCGGCTCGTTGGCCTGAGGTCACAGAGCTTGGGAGTGGGACCAGCAATCCTGCACTGGAGCCGTCTCGCTCCCCGCCGTGGTCTCAGCCACTGCAGCAGCCACCGCTGTGGACCTGGGCCCTGAGCCCGTGACGGCAGGGGTGGCACGGGCCTTCCCGACTGGGGAGTCTGCAGCTCCCTTGACCACGTAGTGACGCACTTCCTCTGTCTCCTCCAGACACCTACAGGAATGCAGAACTGGACCCGGTTACCACCGAAGAGCAGGTTGTGGATGTCAAAGGCTACCTCTCCAAAGTGCGGGGCATCAGCGAGGTGCTGGCCCGGCGGCACATGAAAGTGGCTTTTTTTGGCCGGTGAGTCTTGAGACCCTCACATCTCTCGTCTCTCTTCCTGGCTGGCAGGGGAAGTGCTGGGTCACAGTCTAAGCACCCCAGTCGGGAGCAGCTGCTGTGCCTTAGAACTCATCACACTCCTGCTTGTTTTCTTGTTTTTAATTGTAAAATACACACAGCATAAAATGTACCGTCTTGGCCAGTTCTGAGTGTCCAGGTCAGTAGTGGTGAGTGCATTCACGTTGTGCCGCCATCCATCTCTAGAACCTTCTCATCTGGCAACACTGAAGCTCTTCCCTAACGAAAGCGCCCCGTTTCCTCCTCCCTGCCGTCCTGGCAGCCACATCCTAGTTTCTGTCTGTGTGAGTTGGTGTCTCGAGACTCCCCCTGTCAGTGGAGTCAGGCTGTCTGTGTCTCTGTGGCTGGCTTGTTTCTCTTATTTTAAGTAGAAAGTCCGCAGTGTTCACGGTGTAGGTGTCAGAGTCCCCTTCCTTTTTAAGATGAACTCATATTCCGGGGTGCATCTAGACCATGCTCTCTCCCTTCATCCTAGACGGGCGCTTGAGTTGCTTCCTCCTGGGCTGTTGTGCACAATGCTGTGAACTCGGGTGTACAGGTGTCTGCTTGAGACCTGCTGGCAGAGTTTGCGGGCATTGACTGGAACACGCGCTAATTCTTTTTTTTTTTTTTTTTTTGAGGACCCACCGTGCCGTTGTCTGTAGCAATGCCCAGCAGTGCACAGGGCTCCAGCGCCCCGTGCCCTCCCAGCACGTGCTTTCTGTTCCCTTGGTATCCGCCCTCCCCGCGGAGGTCTGTGGTCTTGGGGTGAGAGTTTCTGAGTATCTTCTGTGCTCGGTGACTATTGGTGTATCTTTTTCGACTCTTTTTGGTGTTTTGGAGTTGTAGGAGGTCTTTCTGGATTCTGGATATTCGCCCCTTATCAGATATGTGGTTTGTGGTTATCGTCTCCCGCTCTGCTTGGCCTTGGACTGCTGAGTGTGTCCTTTGATGCACAGAAGTGTGTCATTTTGCTGGAGTCCGTTGTATCTGTTCAAACTTTGCTGCCTGTACTTTTGGTGTCTTAACGAAGAAACAGTTGACAAAGCCAGCGTCATAAGCCTTTCCCCCATCTGTTCTTCTGAGATGTCTCTAGTCCTGGCCCTCAGAGCTTCTTGTTTCACTTCAAGGCCCAGCAGGCCCCCCAGAGCATCTTCTACACCATGAAGCTATTCTCGGCAGACAGCGACTATGCATTTAACTTTCCTGCAAATTTACCTCAATTCTGACACTATCTGCCTAGAGACAGCTTCAGATCCCACAGTTTAAGGACTCAGTTGCAAACAGTGCCTCAACCCCGACTTCAGATGCCACTAAGACATCCAGGTTGTCACCTGTGCTTCTCTAATGACCAGCTAGAAATTAGAGGTTGCATGACCCCCTCCTAGAGCCCAATTAATTTGCTCGAAAGGCTTATAGAGCTAGGGAAATAGTTACTTTCACGTACTAGTTTATTTATTTATTTATTTATTTTTATAGAAGCATGTTTTATTTATTTATTTGTTTTTTGTTTATACATGCACTGGGTACAGTCAGAAGCACAGGAGGGTGAGAGAATTCACAGAGCCAGAGCGGGAGCAGAGCAGGCAGAAGGACCAAAGTACACTGCTGAGGGCAGCAGCGGACAGCAGGAGAGGTCTGTGCGCCATGTGGGACCCTCCTCCGGTGGCCGGGGAGCAGCCGGGGATCGAACCGGCGCCGCAGAGGCGCGGGCAGCTTCGCAAGCCAGCGCTCAACCGCTGCGCCACCGGGGAGGCCCACTAGTTTATTATAAAGGATGTTATAAAGGACACAGATGATTCGCCAGACAAAGAGGGTGAGGTCAGCAGGGTACTGAGCACAGGCACTTCTGTCCCCGTGGAACTGGGGTGTACCACCCCTCCTTCACATGATGCCTTCATCAGCCCTAAAGCTCATTACATCTATGTTCAAGTGTTTTATTGGCCCTTCGCCTGCAGCCCCCTCCTTTTCTCTGAGAGGTTGATAAGTGGAGCTGAAAGTTCTAGTCCTAGTCACCGGTCTTTCTGCTGATCAGTCCCACCCCTGGGCTGTGTGGGGGCCCCACCCTGAGTCACCTCTTTAACTTCAGCTCAGGTGTGCTCAAAGGGGACTCCTTAGGAATGAGAAAAGACTCCTACCACTCAGGAAATTCCAAGGATTTGAGGCACTCTGTGCCAGGGACTGGAGAGAAAGACAAATACATCACAGCACCTTCAAAGACAGGTGTCTGGACTGGTTGGAAGCTGTGTGGTGTGTGGCTGTTATCCGAAGGACCGGAGCTGTCCTGGTGACCTGTGGCCCCGGGTGTGGCCTCAGCTTCTCCAGGCTGCCGTTGCTTCATTTTCACCTCGCTTATGCATAGCAGCCAGGACAGAGAGCCTGCTGAGTAGAGGGTGTGGTGGAAATGCTGCAGCGATGGCGCCTGTGTCAGGCAGTCACACCGGGGTGGAGCTTCGTGTGTGAAGAAGAGCATGCTGGAAGGAGAGCAGGGAAATTGCCTTCATGGGCAGGGATGGTAACTGCTCACTAAGACTTGGGGGCGCGTGCGCCGGCAGCCCCAGCAGGTCGGTTTGTAGTGATGGCCCGGAGCACGTGCCAGGCCCCGGCTGGAGGTGTCTATCTGTTTTCATAAAGGCAGCACCCACGCTGCCTGTCTGGGCACAGATGTCGCAGCCGAAGGCCAGGCTTTGTTCTTCCAGACCGGGAACCTCATGGGGAGAGTCCTAAGCTCGGGTGTCGGCACCCACTGACTGGCATTGTGTCCCTGCAGGACGAGCAACGGGAAGAGCACTGTGATCAACGCCATGCTCTGGGACAAGGTCCTGCCCTCTGGCATTGGCCACACGACCAACTGCTTCCTGCGGGTGGAGGGCACAGACGGCCACGAGGCCTTCCTCCTCACGGACGGCTCGGAGGAGAAGAGGAGCGTCAAGGTGAGAGCGCCTGGGGGCCCGGCCTGCTCTGGCCACCGGCACAGCCTCGGGGGAGGGCAGCGCCCTGCGCTAGAACGCAGGGAGCCTGTTCTGACCTGGCAGTTGGCAGCTGGGCGCCTCGAGGAAGAACCTGGGCTCCAGAGTCAGGAGACTGGCCCTGGTGCGCTGCCAGCCGCTCACCTGCCCCTCCGCGGTGTTCTTTCTCGGGCTGTTGCCAGGAGGCCATACCCCAGTCCTGTGACTTTGACACACGTGCTGGGGGCGGGCGCGTTTTTATTTCTCTGAGTGCCGGTTGCATTCTTGTTGGGGGCCAGAGGCTCATTTCGGTTCATGAGGCGTGAACACAACATGCCGAGCTGTAGGGTGACATTCAAGAAAAAAGCTTAAGAACAGCAAAGATCAGCTGATTCTTAGAATAGCTCCCAGCTCTTCTCAGGCGAGACATGAAAGAAAAGGGGCAGCAGGTTGGGTGGTGGGCTCAGGCCCCTGTGCCAGGCGGGCAGCACAGGAAGTCTGCCTGGCGCCTATGCTGCAGCCGCCATCTTCCTTCTCTCCTCCCGACAGACCGTGAACCAGCTGGCGCACGCGCTGCACCAGGACGAGCAGCTGCACGCAGGCAGCTTGGTGAGCGTGATGTGGCCCAACTCCAAGTGCCCACTTCTGAAGGATGATCTTGTGCTGATGGACAGGTAAGTGGGACGGCGCCTCCATAGGCGTGCCACACGGTGGGGGGGCAGGGGGAAGCACCAGCCTTCCATATCTGGATAATCCAGGCCAGCACCCTGGGCCCTGTTGTTGCTCTGCTTAACGCTGGCTCCAGCAAAGCCCCCTGCATCTTGGGTTTCCTCCAGGGTCTGGTCACCGTCTCTGTTGGCATGAAGATGTCCCAGTGATGGTCTGTAGAGGGCTAGGAGGGGACTAAAAAGTTGGGAAAGTTCTCAGCCTCAACCCAGTGCTAGCATGAGTGTCAGAGGGGGAGCTGGTGATGGTGGGTCCACGTTGTATTATATTTCTTGAAGGAACATGTTACCCCTACTTTGTGGACAGGTGGTGATACCAGGGAGTACAATACTACCGTGCTCACTGGACTCACAGGAAGACAAAACTGGCCTCTAGTTATATATCCCCAAAGTGAAATGACAGATCAGGTTTTTGTAAAAGTGATAGATAAATGCATGGGGCAAAAAGCACATTTTCACACAAGATGGAAACTTATGAAGTAAAAAGCACAAATCCCCCCATCTCGGGCCAGGCCTGGTTTCAGTCCCCTGTCACATGAAGTCTCCCCACCTTTGCCTGATGCCTCAGGTCGCTCTTAGCTGGGAGGAGAGGGCCCAGGCTGTGTGCGCCCATTGGGTGTTTGCCTTCTTGCCCCCAGCCCTGGCATCGATGTCACCACAGAGCTGGACAGCTGGATTGACAAGTTTTGCCTGGACGCTGACGTGTTTGTTCTGGTGGCCAATTCGGAGTCCACCCTCATGCAGACGGTAACCCCCGCTGCGCTGTGCTCCACGCTCCTGGGGCCGTGGCTGGCAAGGCCCCACCTCCACCATGGTCTTTCCCCCTGAACAGGAAAAGCAGTTCTTCCACAAGGTGAGCGAGCGCCTCTCCCGCCCAAACATCTTCATCCTGAACAACCGCTGGGACGCGTCCGCCTCGGAGCCCGAGTACATGGAGGAGGTGGGTGCCTCCTGATTGGGGGGGATGCCCCCAAAGAGAGGTGTCACACGGTTCTGCTGGAGTGAATTTCTCTGCAGATATCCCCAGTGTTCCCTGGGGTCCCTGAGGTGTTGCCTGATGACTTTAAAAACTCCTTCAAAGCAGCGTTCCTCCCATTGCTTCTCCCAGGTCTCCGTTCTGTGAGAACTTGCATTCAGGTGTGAACTCCCCCTACATCCCCTGGGCCACTGCTCACTTTGCCTCCTAAATAAGTCAATACAGAACAGGCTCACCTTTAGGAAGAGGCCCAGCAAAGGTTGAAAGAGGACTGATGAGTAATTGTCTAACTGACAAGTCAAAATTCTATGTGAGATGAAAGTAAAAGGAGTAACAGGTGGTGACAGAGGATGATAAGGTGTGCAGCCAGCAGGCTGGACTGTGGGGCTCTGGCAAATTCCTTAACCTTTCTGGAAATTTGACTTCCTCACCTGTGAGAGACAGATGTAGCAAGGATGAAATCTGTTGACACTGAGAAAAGTGCAGGCACGGGGCATGTCCACAGCTGGCTATTGGCATTTTTAAGTTCTAGGGGTGAAGCACTGGGACTTCAGAGCTGGAAGGGGTTTCCTGCCGGTGCCCATGTACTTCCTGGCCCTGGAGCCCTCAGCTTGTGGGGTGAGGAGCCCAGGTTAAGGTCTTGACCCCCAGGTTCCTTTCTCTTGGGCCTCAAAGTGAAATGCTGCATAGACCCTAACAGGAGGCAGTTTGGGGCCCGTTTGGGCCTTTCTGCTTGAACGTATATGAAACACATGTAGCCTGCTGTACCCTGGGAAGCCCCATGACTTCGGGTCTGGGTGCAGGTGGCTGGAGAACAGAGGTGTTGTACCTGGCAAGCACTGCACCATGTGCAGGTTACCTGTTCTTTAGAAAAGAGGCGGTGGGGGCTGACCAGCACCCCACCCTGGCCACATCCACCCCTCTGCTTGGGTTGCAGGTGCGGCGGCAGCATATGGAGCGTTGTACCAGCTTCTTGGTGGATGAGCTGGGCGTGGTGGATCGAGGCCAGGCCGGAGACCGCATCTTCTTTGTGTCTGCTAAGGAGGTGCTCAACGCCCGTATCCAGAAGGCCCAGGGCATGCCTGAAGGAGGTGACGTGGGAACTCGCTTCTTTACTCCTTTTCCTGGCTGTTTGAGTCACTTGGTCCAATGCTAAGTCAGCCAGTGGGTAGTGGTTCTGAGAACGAGGTGGTGCTATGAGCCTCTAGGGAGAACCTCTTTGCTCCCAGCAGTGGCCAGTTGACTAGGCAACAGGGAATTTTTTCACCATTTTCATCTGCCGCTTGTGTCCTGACTAACGTGGTGTAATTCTCCTAGGGGGCGCTCTTGCCGAAGGCTTTCAAGTGAGGATGTTTGAGTTTCAGAATTTTGAGAGGAGGTTTGAGGTGAGTCATTGATTCTGGAAGCTGCTGGTTCTGCGCCTCCCCATCTCTCACCAGCACGTCCTTGGCAGTGAAAGCCAGAGCCCCCTCCCCCGCCACGACCTCTGGTGGCTTCTGCCTCCCAGCACCTCTTGTCCTTGCAGGAGTGCATCTCCCAGTCTGCAGTCAAGACCAAATTTGAGCAGCACACAGTCCGGGCCAAGCAAATAGCCGAGGCAGTTCGCCTCATCATGGACTCTTTGCACATCGCTGCTCAGGAGCAGCGGTAAGGACCGGAGACGGCGGGCGGAGGGCAGTGCTGGGAGGCGCCAGCCCTGGGCTGGGCACAGGCTGGACTTGGAGCCCTGCCAAAGTGTGAGTCTGGGTTCCCAGAAGACCATGGTTGGTCACTGTGGGGCACCTGCTGAGGAGGCTGTGGGTGCCCCTCTACTTCCTGGTCGTGGCCCCACATGCCGCCCACACAGCCCATGTTGGAGGCCTCAGCCCAGGGCCCTTCTCAGAATCGGAGGCAAAACATGTTAAAGGTAGAAAGAAAACTTGCTTTTTTGGAAAAAATTAAAATGTAGGAAAAGTATAGCAGACAGTGTAAGACCACCTCGTTTCCACCACACAGAACCAACCGTGTTTGCTTTATATTATTTTAAAAGTTAAAGTAAAACACCAAAAAGTAAAACACCAGGAAAAAATGTTAAACACCCTTTGATTCTTGAGCTCCTGGTCCAGCATCGCTGCCCGTTCCTCACAGGCAACCGCGGTCGTGAAATGGGTGTGCTTGGTGAGGGGAAGCCATGTCCTCCAACCAGCGCTTTCTCTCAGGGTTTACTGCCTCGAAATGCGTGAAGAGCGGCAAGAGCGACTGAGGTTTATTGACAAACAGCTGGAGCTCCTGGCGCAGGACTACAAACTTCGGATTAAACAGATAACGGAGGAGGTCGAAAGGCAGGTGAGGAGTAGGGAGGAAGTGGCTGCAGAGATGGGTTGGCGGTGCCGGAAAAGTAAAAAAGCAGCCAGCCTCATCTCAGGGCCTCCTCAGCCTTCCAGCAGGAAGTTATGGGCCTGGTGGAGCGGGCAGAGCTCTCCTGGGCTCCACTGCCCACATGTGAGCCGGGCGTGTCCCCCTCCTCTGCCGCCTCCTCATCTAGGATGAGTGTTCGATCCGCCAGTCTCTGACATCCCTCCCGCCTCAAAAGCGTACACTCCAGCAGCCGAGGATGCTACTGGTTGGAGAGAGAGTACAGAGGGGCTAGGGACCCCCGGTGCTGCAGCACCACATTCTCCTTGACACTCCGCTGCGCTTCCTCCGGCTGCAGGTATCCACGGCGATGGCCGAGGAGATCAGGCGCCTCTCCGTGCTGGTGGACGAGTACCAGATGGATTTCCACCCTTCCCCAGTCGTCCTCAAGGTCTATAAGAACGTGAGTCAGTGAGCAGTACGTGCTCTTGCAGGCCGCCCTCCCCCTTTAATTCCTTTAGGCTGCTGGGGAGACTCCTCAGTCTTGGGACGCGGGCTGACCAGCCTCGGGGGTCTCCTCTTCCTTTGGTTCTGTAAAAGAAACCCTCAGGAGGATGCTGCTGCTTCTGACCTCTCTATGCTGGTTGCAGGAACTGCACCGCCACATAGAGGAAGGACTGGGCCGAAACATGTCTGACCGCTGCTCCACGGCCGTCACCAGCTCCCTGCAGACCATGCAGCAGGAGATGATAGGTCAGTCTGCACGTGGGCTGGGACCTGAACACCCGGCTACCCACATACCGATCTGCAGAAAAATGACCTTTCCTTGTCTGTCACCTTTTGAGTCAACTCAATACCTTTAGGTTCTGGGGTATGTCGTGGGTTCACTGCACACATAAACTGTCTTGGGTTACCGCGGGGCTCAGAATAGGGCCTGTTCCTTAAACCCAATGAGGCCAGTGCGTCAGCAGTTGTGGACCCTCAGCCTGTGCACCCCTGAGAAGAGCTGCCTGCCTGCCCTGAGTGTGCGCCTTCTCATCCAGACCTGCCTTCTGGGTAGGGCTGCCAGCATCTTTGGCGGTAACTGGTGCGGCCCCCATTTGGAGAGCTGGCACTGCCGTACCCAGGCCTGAGCTGATGTGCTGTCCCCTGCTGCTGATATGCTGTCCCCTGTTCCGTTCCTGACAGATGGCTTGAAACCCCTCCTTCCTGCTGCCGTGCGGAGTCAGATAGACGTGTTGATCCCTCGGCAGTGCTTCTCCCTCAGCTACGACCTGAACTGTGACAAGCTGTGTGCTGACTTCCAGGAGGACATCGAGTTCCACTTCTCCCTGGGGTGGACCATGCTGGTGAATAGGTTCCTGGGCCCCAAGAACAGCCGCCGGGCCCTGATGGGCTATAACGACCAGGCAAGCAGACTCCCTCGCCCTCGGGCATCGGGGAGCACAGCTCACCTGCCTCCGACACATCACTTCTGCAGGGCTTCCCCGATGTCCGGCACTGTGGCTTGTGTGCCACATGCAGTGCACCATGGCCACGGTTTTGGCCACAAAGCAGCCTGGCCTCATGCTAAGCACTAGTATTCGTGAAATTACAAGTACCGGCCATATATTTCTCTGGTTCTTGTTAAAGTGTGTAGCTAGGGAATGTAGGTGGCATATGGCATGTGTATCCATCTACTGCTGTGGGAGCGTTTTAAAATTCAGACTGTAAAACCCCCATCTCTGTGCCACTGAGTGGCTGCGTGCATGGTGCTCGCCCACGGCCCACGCCCTGGGCCTGCCGAGCCTTCAGGCCACTCGCACGCCTTTGGTCTCCCCCAGCACCCATCTTTGGGGCTGTTGTGAAGCTTCTGTTCTTTGCTGCACGCAATGTTCTTTTCCCCTCTTTTTGCCCTTTGGAAATTGAGGAGTCACTCTCTGTGTCCCTGTTGCAGGATTCCTAGCCCTGAGGGCCACTGAGGAGTGCAGGAGTGAGACTTCCTGTGTTGTCCTCACCCTCACCCCCCATTTCTCTACAGGTTCAGCGTCCCATGCCTCTGACACCCGCCAACCCCAGCATGCCCCCGCTGCCACAGGGCTCGCTCACCCAAGAGGAGCTCATGGTTTCCATGGTCACCGGCCTGGCCTCCCTGACATCCAGGACCTCCATGGGCATTCTTGTTGTTGGAGGCGTGGTCAGTGACAAGCCCTGCTGGGGGAGGCTTGGGGTTGAGGGGCCCAGTTCTGGCGGAGTCCCTGTGTTTGCCCAGACCTTCCCAGTGGCCTTCACATCCACTGACACCTTTCTCACCCATGTGATCTCTTGGGGAGCAGCCTTTGTCCTCTGACATCCATCTGTGTAACCTGACCTCCAGATAGCACTGTTCCCATTCCACGGTGGGGACCATCTCTGTTGAGCTTGCAAAAGTCACCCGACTAGAATTTGAACTCTGGCGTTGTCTGCTTTGACGGCCCTGGTCATTCCCCTGTGGGTCCTGTACTAGGTGATGAATAAGGAACTGACCTGAGAAATGGACAAACCTGGGTTCTGAGGGGTGGACATGACCAGGAGTTTCTCATTTGTCAGTGAGGGAATGGAGAGCAAAACTTGTAAGGACTTAAGACAAAAAGAGGCCAAGTCAGGCCTTCACCCCTTGTCTCTCCATCTCCTGGTTTCCTTGTCTTGCCTTGCTACCCAAGGCCTGAGATTGCTCTCTTAATAACTGGGATGCTCCCCACATCCTGACCAGGCCACACTAGACACAATAACTTATACCTTGAACTTTTTTGAGGTGAGCTGCTTTGCTCTGTCACAGCCATTTGGTGCGTGAAGGTGGCAGGATGTGACCTAACCAAAGGGCCAGGGATTCTTCAGCTCGTCCGACTGGGGTGGGCACAGCTGAGGCCCTCTCCTGGGTCTGCAGATGGTGCTCTGGGTCTCGTGTAAGTGGTGAGCTGGCAACGGGTTATTCCCCGAGACGCGGACACCTAGCGATGATGTGCGGTGTCTCGTCCTACCCCGACAACCCTGGGAACTGGGTGGAGACCATTTGCCTGTTTGGAGAGGAAACAGGTGTATAGAAACTTGTGGGGGTCCAACACCCAAGATGGCAGGCATCTTGATATCTGGCTGTGAGTTCAGTGCTTTCTGGCGGTAACCACACTGCCTCGGCCCGAAGTGTGGCCAACCAGACCAACCTCCTCCTGCCGAGGAGGAGCATGTAGGGTTCTGCTTGTGCGTGATCCCCGAATGGCTGTTCTTCAGAAGATGCCAGTGTTTCTCTCTAAGAGCGTTGCATGCCCACGTCTCACAAGTCAGGGCCTGTGGCCCACTCGGGCTCCAAACTAGAGCAGATCCCTGACTTTCTGGCCTCAGTGGGTTCAAAGGAGACACTGAAACAGGTGTTCTGAGTAGAACAAATGGGGCGCCGCATCCCTGGAGCGAAAGGGCCACGCGGACAGGTGGCACGATGGCAAGCGGCTCCCCTCACCTCTGTGTCTCTGCAGGTGTGGAAGGCAGTGGGCTGGCGGCTCATCGCCCTCTCCTTTGGGCTGTACGGCCTCCTCTATGTCTACGAGCGTCTGACCTGGACCACCAAGGCCAAGGAACGGGCCTTCAAGCGCCAGTTTGTGGAGTATGCCAGCGAGAAGCTACAGCTCATCATCAGCTACACGGGCTCCAACTGCAGCCACCAAGTCCAGCAGTGAGTGGCTGTGTTGGCCCTGAGGGGCCAGCGCTGGCTTCTGTGGTTTAGGCCTTCCTCTGGGTGGGTCAGCCCCACGTCCCTTCTCACATGGCCTAGAAACCATCATGACCGTGGCCTTGGTTGTGCAGTGCCAGTTGGGGCCAGGTTAGGAGAGGGATTTCTCCAGGGATAGCTGTGTGCTGGGCAGGCCTCTGGGCCTGAGAAAGGAAGGCCAGGAAGGTGATGGACAGCACTGGAGGCTTGTCTTGCAGGGCTTGGCTTTGAAATTCTCTGCCATGGCTCATTCATTACTCCTGGCACGTCTGCGGTTGCCTGCGAATGGGTTGCCTGATCTGGGCAGTGGGAGGCGACGGTGTCAGCCCACTGCCTGACTGGCCCTTTGCTGGGCACTCTGTGTCTAACTTTTCTTTCTCTTCAGCCATTTGAGGTAGGCTTTTTTTTTTTTTTTTTTTTAAGATTTATTTGTTTGTTTGTTTATACAAGCACTGGGTACAGTCAGAAGCATGGGAGGGTGAGAGAATTCACCAGAGCCAGAGCGGGGAACAGAACAGGTGGACAGACGAAATACACTGCTGAAGGGAGCAGCGGGTGGCAGGAAGGGTCTCTGCGCCATGTGGGACCCTCGCCGGCAGCCGGGGAACGAACTGGCGCTGCAGAGGTTGCGGGCGGCTTTGCAGCCCAGCGCTCAACCGTTGCGCCACCAGGGGAGGCCCCGGTAGGCTTTTTTTTTTTTAACTGGCAATTCCTTTTACAAAATGAGGTGATTGCAATGAGAAGAGTGGCCGCTCTTTCCCTCAGCTGACAGCCCCAGAGTCTAATCCTGGTCCTCGTGCCCATGCCTGGCACTGTTCTGTATGATGCCCAGTGTGCACAGCCTGGTGGTTGCGGGGAAGACCTACCAGGCCAGGCTTGGCGTGGGGCAGAGCCACCAGCAGGGATACAAGGGCCGGCCGCTGCCCCTCTCTGGGTCGGTTCAAGTGCTGAGGATCTTTTGCACCACGGCCCTGTGGCCCGGCTGACCCATGTCCCCCACAGGGAACTGTCCGGGACCTTTGCTCACCTGTGCCAGCAAGTTGATGTCACCCGGGAGAACCTGGAGCAGGAGATTGCTGCTATGAACAAGAAAATCGAGGTCCTTAATTCACTTCAGAGCAAAGCAAAGCTGCTCAGGTGAGGCTGGCCCCGGTGGCTGGGGGCAGTGGGCTCTGGCGGGGCCTCAGTGGCCTGTGTCTTCGCTAGCAGGGGTTTAGCTCAGTCTCGTGTCAGCCCGCTGGACTGCTGCGGTCAGAGGCGATGTCAGCACTGGCAGCGCAACAGGACTCAGTCACTGCCCTGGGGTGCTGCAGGGGACCCTGCGGACACAGGGTGCCATGGAGCTACAGCTCACTGGTACCTCTGATCTCCCTTCAAGGTCAAATCTCATTTTATGAGAAGGAAATTTGGGGCCTCCGGAGGCTTAGTCTGCTGGGATGGACAGTGCCTCCAGGAGTAGGAGAATCCTGGCTACTTGACTCCACTGCCCTCTGACCTCTGCATGTTCGCTGTCCTTTCTTGTCTTCTGCGTGCTGGGCACCCTGGCCTCACTCCCCACACCCTCCTCCATTCCTCCCTGAGCCGAGGGAAGGGGCGACTCAGCATTTTCCCCACAGCAAAGCTGCTGAGGGAGCTGGTGGCCAGCAGAGCCGGATGGGACCCCGACCCTGCTGGCTCTCAGAGCCTCCGTCAGCAGCTTCTGGGGAGGGTCCAGCTCAGGATTCGGGTCCCGGGTTCGTTCCCGGCACGCGTGCTCGGGCAGACCTCCAAGCTTGTCTATGTCTCCTTGTCGTCTGTG
The DNA here is from genome assembly GCF_964194135.1 of Talpa europaea. Lineage (NCBI taxonomy): Eukaryota > Metazoa > Chordata > Mammalia > Eulipotyphla > Talpidae > Talpa > Talpa europaea. The sequence goes on from NC_140076.1 coordinate 6,025,173, forward strand.
ATCTGGAGTGAGATTTTATGACCCAGCCCCAGAGCGTGTGTCAGTGCCTGCAGAAGTCCCCGGCCCGTTGGGCAGAGATAGCATCAGCACACAGGACCCTGCTTCCTGCCCCCGCCCCTGACGTCAGCACCAGGGGCACCACAGCAGCCAGTGGACTTTCCCTGCTCTGACAACGCAGATGTGTCCCGCCCCATCTCCCGCCATAGCTGTTTTCTAGGGACACCCCACTCCTGTGCTGGGCGCAGAGCTTTGCCTTGGAGATGGGGGTACAGTGAGCACCTGACCCTCACTTAGCAGGTAGGAAAACTGAGTGAAGCTGATTTGGGCCTGAGACCCAATGTCTTGCTGCCCCACTGATTCCCCCAGGAAGTGGCTTCACCTCTGGACCTCACTGTCCTCATCTGTAAAGTGGGTCTTACTGGAGGGTGAGGCCGTGGCCCAGGTGTCCTAGAGCAGCACCTAGCACGCCTGGCCGTGTCCCCTGTGGCTGCTGTTCCTGTTACAAAGCAGCCATTTCTTTGCAGGAATAAAGCCGGTTGGTTGGACAGCGAGCTCAACATGTTCACGCACCAGTACCTGCAGCCCAGCAGATAGTGGGCCGTGGGCGGGGCCTTCCTGGAGGGCGGCGCTGCCTGCTCGGGGGGCCGCCACCCGGGCCAGGTGGCTCCCGTCACTGCTGCCACCACTGAGGCGAGAATGAACGTGCCCCTGTCTCATACTGTCTCGAACCCTTAAACGCTAGTTATTTCCCCCACCTTTGCCTGCTGTTGAAGGAAGATCTTCCAGCTCATCCCCTACAGGAGAGTTTTTTAAATGACAACTACAGACGGCATGGTACCGAGGAGTGGGGTCTGCTCTGCTCTGTCGGGTTCATTTGAGAATCACCTGACCGCTTGATAAGATCTTGGCGTCTCCCAGCATCGCAGGACGTCAAGGGGGGAGCCCTTCTGGGTATCAGGCAGACGCCCCCTCCAGCAACACTAACCCAGCCCGTGCACACCTGCAGAGAAGCCACCTTAGGGGACGGCTGGATTTTCTTCCCAGACCGCAGCAGCAGTAGTTCTGGACGCCGCTCGCATCCCAGGCCTGTGGCTCGTGTGGCCGTTCGGTCCTTTGGCTTTGATGCTTCGTCCCACTGACGGCCTTTTGGACGCAGCGCGGCAGCGGTGGTGGCGGTGATGGTCTTGTGGCGGGGCTCCGTGCACCTGGGGTTCAGGGTAGGCGGGCTCCGTGCGCTTGGGGTTCAGGGTAGGCGGGCCTCGTGCCACGCGGGGAAGAACAGGTGCTGCAGAGGCAACTGGAGTCGTGAGCGAGCTTAGGGGAGGTGGTGTGTGGAGAGGGGTGTCCGGGCGCGGGCTGTCACCCAGCGAGGACTTGCCTCCTCTGCATAGGCCCCTTGTTCTGGTTTCAGTCCTCGGCCCTCGCAGTCTGGTGTGATTATTGGTGAAAGCCAGTTTGGTGAGGATGGTCAGAGGAGGTAGAGGAAGGGAAGAGGGTGGAAGAAAGAGACCCGAGTAAGCGCAGAACTGGGCCCTCCACTTGACCTCACTATGAGGGGCTCTTAGGGTCTGAGAGCCCCCAACCCCCCCCCCCCAACGGTGGCATTCCTGTTATGCCCCCTCAGAGACGTCCCCACTGCTCCTGCCTTGCTCCAGAGGGGGAGAAACCACCGCACTGTCCGCCCCCCCACCCCCATCCTCCCACCCTCCCCACTCCCCAGCGCCCCCTGCTGACGCGTGTGGTCTCGCGTAGACTTGGAGAAATGTTCCCTGTGGTAGAGTTTTGGGATTGTCACTGGTGGAAGTGGGGGCAGGCCCCCGTCTCTGGGGCACTCACCATCTGGGACAAGTAGCCTCTGCAGCGCAGGTAGGAGAACTAGAAACCAGCAGGGTGTCTCCCAGAAAGAGGCGGGACTCGCGGAGGGCCCTGTCCTGCTCCTCACAATCCGGCACCCTCATGGAAGTCCGCGGCCTCCGCTCGCTGCTGGGTGGCCGTGGGGGCGGCGTCCTCATGTCCCCGCTGTCCTGCCCACCCCCTCGGCCTACCCTGTTATGTGGCACCGAGTCAAGGGCCCTGTTGCGGCCGGGGTGCCGGGAGGACTGGGGGGTGCCCCGGGATGATGGTCCCCTCCCAGCGTGTCAGAAGAAATCAGTGTCACACAATCCTGATGAATTTTGTGCTTTTTGGAGAAAAAGTGATTTAGAATAACTCAACATGAATTTTTTAAATGTAGCTCCTGGGTGGTAAATGGAATTTTGAGTTTCATTTTCTACCTCTGCGGGAGAGACTTTCTGAAAGTATAGCAAAAAGCACTTTATTGTCATGCTGCTAACCTTGTTCTGTTTTATGTTCTTTTGCTGGAGTGTGAGACATGCTTGACACAGCGAGTTTCCTCTGATATATTTAAGGTGATCTCCTTGCCTGAGTTACTCCTGTATCATTGCTGATAATATTGGAAACTAAAATAAAACAGGTTGGAAACCATCGGTGGGGTGTCTGCCTCCTCAGCAAACTGTCCTGCCGCCCTCCCTGCCACAGCTGGTCTGCAGGCTGCGTCTTGAAATGACCTTCACTTTGTTTCGGGGAAGTTTCCGCTGTCCTCTTCTGCTGTTCCTCCTCTTGGAAGGAATCTAAGAACAGCAGACGTAACTGATCGTTGGGGACCAGGAAATCTCTAGTGATTTCTTGACAGATTTCGCCATATCTCTAAACCATTCAATTTTCACTTCAGTGACTCACACTGGTCCACCTAGTTTGCCTTCTGAGAACTCGCTTGTGACCTTTTCTCTTTTTCTCATCTGAAGGGGCCTCGGTGGCTGCTGCGGCCGGGCCGGATTATCGTTTCCCTGGCCTGCCACACCTGGCCCCTGGGCTGTGGCACCATCTTGCCTGCGCTGCTCGTCCCTTCAGAGGCCCCCACCCCACCTCCCGGTGGAGGGCGACCTCATCCTTCCAGATTCCCAGGCCACAAACGCGGGGTGTCATCTTGGAGTGTCTGCATCCGACCTCGTTCTGTCTTCAGAGGGTACCTAGACCCTGACCGCCTCTCCCCTCCATCTCGTCTGTGCTTTGACCAGGCCCTCCCCCTTCCCCTCCCCCTTGCAAGCTTGTGCTGGTTTCAAGGCCACAGCCAGCGTGCCCAGGATGTAGACCTAAGGGAGAACTCAGCTCACGTTATTTCACTGCTCCGGCTCCCCGTCCCACCAGGCCCAGGCCCAAGCACTGCGGGCCTTTCAGATTTTACGCTACCCTGGGTGCCTCTCACTGCCCGGCTCCCTCTGCTTCAGCCACGCTGGCTCCTGGCTCTTCTGGGAACTGCTAAGTCACTACTCCACAGGGCCTGCGCCCTCTGCCTCTGCCCATCCTTCCAGAAGTAGCCACAGCTAGTCACCCCCTTTACCACCCAATCTGCTGAACATCGCTGCATGGGGCCTACCCAGAGTCCCTATTTAAAATCCTCCCTCCTCCCTGGCACTTCTGAGCTCCCTCCACCTGCAGCATGTGCCCATTTATTTGCTTTCCATAGCAGTCATCTAACACGTTTGTTTTGTGTCTCCATCTGTTGGAATATAAACTCTACAAGGGGCCTCCCTGGTGGCGCAAGGTGTTAAGACGCAACCTATGAAGCTGTCCACAGCCACTGCAGACGAGTTCAGTCCCCAGCCAGCCAGGGAGCTACCCACATGGCACAGCAGACCTCTCCTGTCTCGCCTGCTGCTCCCCTCAGCAGTGTACTTCAGTAGATCAGCCTGTTCTGTTGCCCACTCTGTCTCTGGTGAATCCTCTCACCCCCACCCCGCACCTCTGGCCTGTACCCCCATTCTTGTATGCACAAATAAATCTTTTTTTTTAAGATTTATTTATTTTTATTTATTTATACAAGCACTGGGTACAGTCAGAAGCACGGGAGGGTGAGAGAATTCACCAGAGCCAGAGCGGGGAGTAGAGCAGGCAGACTGACGAAGTACACTGCTGAGGGGAGCAGCGGGCGCAGCAGGAGAGGTCTGCACGCCATGTGGGACCCTCACCCAGCGGCCGGGGATCGAACCAGTGCTGCAGAGGCTGCGGGCAACTTCGCAACCCAGCGCTCGACCGCTGCGCCACCGGGATGCCCAAATAAACAAATCTTAAAAAAAAAAAAACTCTGCAAGGTCCAAGACTTTCTGTTCTTTTTCTTTTTTAAGATTTATTTATGCATACAAGAACTGGGGTGCAGGCCAGAGGTGCAGGGGGTAGAGGATTCACCAGAGACACTGAGGCACAGAACAGGCAGATTAACTGAAATACACTGCTGAGGGGAGCAGTGGGTGAGTCAGGAGAGGTCTGCCGCACCATAAAATTTACATGCCATAACATTCACTCATTTTAAGAGTACAGTTCAATCATTTTTGCAAATTTACAAATGTGTGCAGCCATCCCCACAACCGACCTTAGGACATTTCCAATGCTCCAGAACAATCTCTTGTGTCCAGTAACTCCCTGTTCCTACCCCATACTCACGGAACCATGAGTGGACCTTCTGTCTCTATAAATTTGCCTTTTCTGGTCTTTTCATGTAATTGGAATACAGCATGTGACTTTGTTCACTTACATTCTGTTTATGAGGGTCCTCTATATTTTATTTATTTTTTAAAGATTTATTTATGCATACAAAAACTGGGGTACAGGCCAGAGATGTGGGGGGTCAGAGGGTTCACCAGAGATAGAGCAGGGAACAGAACAGGCAGATCTACTGAAATACACTGCTGAGGGGAGCAGTGGGCAAGTCAGGAGAGGTCTGCTGTGCCATGTGGGTATCTACCTGGCCGGGGATCGAACTCGTGTTGCAGTGGCTGCAGATAGTTTCATAGGTTGTGTCTTAATCCCTTGTGCCACCAGGGAGGCCCTCCTCTGTATTTTAGTGGGTATTGGTACTTCATTCCTTTTTATTGCCAAAAGTTTCCATGATAGGACACCACATTTAGTTTATCTACTTACTAATTAGGTCATTTTATTTTTTTATGGCTATTATGAATAGTGCTGCCAGAAAACATTCTTGTACAAGTCTTTGTGTAGACAAATGTTTGCATTTCTCTCAGGCAGATATCTAGGATTGGAATTGTTGGGTAATATGGTAAATTTATATTTAATTTTTAAAGATACATGATGCTGAAATGTTATCCAAAGTGGCTGTACCATTTTGTACTCCCACCAGCAGTGCATGTGGATTATAGTTTTTTCCCCCACCTTCATCAACACTTGGTATACAGTCTTCAATTTGATACACCATCATTTTAGACATACAGTCAAAGAGTGGTATCTCACTGTGGTTTATTTTACATTTGCCTAGTGAATGGAGCCCAGAGCAATGGAAGACTCTAGAGAGTCAGATTGGGTGAGAGCTGGTGCTAGCGCATTCATGGTGGATAAAGATAGTGAATGGAGTTTGGCTGAGCCTCTTTTCATGTGCTTATTGGCTCTAGTGAAATGTCTCATTCTTTTATTTTAAAATCAGGGTCATTTTGAGAGTTCTTTAAAATCAGGTCATTTTGAGAGTTCTTTACATACTGCAGATACAAATTCTTGCAAATATTTTCTCAATCTAATGGCTGCTTTTTTTAATCTGTTTAACCATGTTTTTTTTGGTGCATACAAGAGCTGGGCGGTAGGCCCCAGAGGTTTGGAGGGAGGGGGGTGAGAGGATTCACCAGAGAAAGAGTGGGGAGCAGAACTGGCAGACTGACTCAAATACACTGCTGACGGGAGCAGGGGGCAAGACAGGAGAGGTCTGCTGCACCATATGGGTCAGTTCTCTGGCCGGGGATCGAACTCATGCTTGCAATGGCTGGTGATAGCTTCATAGTGCTGAGACTTTACCCCTTGAGCCACCAGGGAGGCCCCTGTTTAACCATGTCTTTCAAAGAGCAGATGCCATTGATTATGATTAAGTCTATAATTTATCAATTTTTTCTTCTGTAGATCATACAGTTGGTATAATACCTAAGAAATTTCTTTTTGCTCTTGACCATTCTATTTTTATTTATTCTATTTAACATTTTTATTTACTTAACATTACTTAACATCTCCCACCCCCATTCATTATAGCCCCTTGTCCTTTTCCCTCCTAAGAGGGAGATATTAACCTCAGAACCCTCATGGTGTTTTACTGATGTCTGCTAGTTTTTCTAAGTATTTTACTTCATTGAATCTGCTCTGTAAATGGCCAGTATTAGTTTTATTGTATCTGACTCGCTTTACTACACATCATTCTCATAAACGCCCTCCATTTTGTTGAATGTGGTTGCATTTCATTATTCCTTATGACTGAATAATATTCCATATTCTGCCACAGCTTCTTGAATCAATCTTCCATTGATGGACATTTGGGCTGCTTCCGTGTCCTACCTATTGTAAAGATTATTCCTGTGCTAATTGTGGAACATGGTTTTTTTTGTGTTGATGGTTTCATATTCTTTGGATAGATGCCCATGAGTGGGGTTGCTGAGTCATACAGTATTTCCATTCTTAGTTTTTTTAAGGTAAATTCAGATGTTTTTACTTAATGGTTGCCCCAGATGACACTCCTACCAACAGTGTAACTAAAAGAGTTCCTCTTTCACCACATCCTTTTCAACAAATCTAAAAGAAACTTCTTTTAGATCGAAGGTCACAAAGATTTTCTCTGGGGGTTTTATCTAGAAGTTTTATGGTTCTGGATTTTACAATTAGGTCCATTTTAGTTAATATTTACATGTGTTAAAAACATAGAGGGGGTTTACAATCTTGTTTTTTGTGGTATCTCTTTGCATATGGATATCTAATTGTTCTTACACCATTTGTTGAAAAGGCTAACCCTTTTCCACTTAAATACCTTTGTACCTTTGTCAAAACTTAACTGATCCTATGTGAGTGAGACTATTTTTGACTTTCTATTGTTTCATTGATCTATTTCTCTAATTTGATGCCAATACACATGTTCTTGATAACTGTTGCTCTCTGATAAGTCTTGAAGCAGGTAGTGTTGATCATCTGACTTTGTTCTTTGTTTTCACATTTTATTAATTTTTTTTCTACTTAGATCCTTAGCATTTCCAAAAGAATTTCAGGAATTTACTGGGACTTTGATGGGGATTGCATTGAGTCTACAGGCCAATTTATGAGAACTGACATTCTGAAATTTTTGAGTCTTTCAATCCATGAACATAGGTACCTCTCCAATTATTTAACTCTTAATTTCACTTGAAATTTTATAAATTTTTTATACAATTTTTTTAGTTATCAATTTTTTGTGTGTAGAACAACTGGGGTGTAGGCCAGAGGTGTGGGGGGAGGGTGAGAGGATTTACTAGAGTGGGGAGCAGAACAAGCAGATTTACTAAACTATGTTGCTAAGGGGAGCAGCTGGTGAGACAGGAGATGTCTGCTGTGCCATGTGGATCAGCTCCCTGGCTGGGGATTGAACTCAGGCCATAGTGGTGATAGTGCTGAGACTTAACCCCTAAGCCATCAGGGAGGACCCTGTTTTATAATTTTTAATGGACATGTCTTGTGTATTTTTTCAGATTTATCTCTAAGCATTTAATTTTCATATTTCTGGGTGCTGTTTTAAATAGTATTCTAAAAATTTCAATTTCTGATCACTTACTGCTAATAGATAGAAGTACAGTTGATTTTGTGTAGTGATCTTGTATCCTGCAACCTTGCCATCCTTAACAACTCTAGTAGCTCTTCGGTAGACTTCTTGAGATTTTCTATTTTCGTGCCTTCTGTGAATAAAGACAGCTTTCCTCCTTTCTTCCCAATCAAATGACTTTTATTTCTTTAGAAAATCGCTAGAATTCTAGTATAATGTTGGAATGGTGAGAGTAAACATCCTTACTTTTTTCTGATCTTGGGGGGAAAGCATTCAGTTCCCTTGGATGAAATATGCTGATAAGGCATTCCTTAGATGCCTTTATCAGGGTAAGGAAGTTCCCTTTTTGTTAGTTTCCTGGAAGACCTTTAAAAGTCAGAAATTTTGGATTTTGTCAAATGCTGGAACTTCTACTCACTCTTAAGGTAAAAGGCAGTTCTGTGGCACTTCCCGCTTCCAGTGTAACAAGGGGGTCCCCAGGAAAGGGGGAGGTTCCAGGTTCCCTGCCCCACCCAAAAGGAGGGTGAAGCTGAGCAGAGAGAAGAGGCTGCAGAGGAGACTGAGGAAGGAAGGAAGCAGGATGGAGCCAGAAGGAGACCTGGAGGAGGGCTGCCCCTCTCTCTGCCCTGTAACACAACTAGTAAGAAAATTGGAGATCGCTTGGTGGCTTAGTCTGTATCTGTCTAGGTGTTTTTTCCTTTTTGGCTGTGAATTTGGTGCATCGTATTGACTGATTTCTGAACGTTCTGGGCAAGTCCATTTCTCATGGCCTCTCTTTCGGCCTGTAAAATGGGGTAACTCCCATCTTAAAACACACCTATGAGGTTAAAATGCCTTGGCATATGGAAAAACACCTGGCGCATAGGGGGCACTCCCTATAAACCGGCTGGTGTTTGCAGACTGGATTCTAAGCGCCTCTTCCCCCTGCCTGGCCTCCCAAAGGCAGGGACCCTCCAATTCCCTGCCGCCCAGTGCCCCGTATCAGGGCTTCTCGACGCGGCCCACATGCCATAGACACTTATAATAAATAATAATATCTAATAAGTAAATATAAATAAATAAATAATAATTTTTTGAAGTACGAAACCCTGGGTCGCCCGCCGCCCTCTCACTCCGCTCGTTCCCCTGGCAACCCTCGGACACTGCGGCCGCGGAATTCCGGGTAGCCCGCGCCCCCGCGCCGACCAATCGGAGCCCGCCCTGGGGGGCCCGCCCAGTACGGAGGTCGAGCGCCCGCGCGGCCTGGGAAGTTGACCAATCAGCTGCTGCTCCGCTGTTAGCCCCGCCCCGATG